>NC_057720.1:26790797-26805384 GCF_004010195.1 Chiloscyllium plagiosum | reverse complement strand
TCAACAGCTTCCTCATTTCCCCTTCCCCCACCTCATCCTATCATCCTAGTTTCAAACTTACTGTCCCCTTGACTTGTCCGGACTTGTCCCAACCGGCCAGCTCCTTTTCCACCTATCCACTCCACCCTCTCCTCCCTGACCTATCACCTTCATCTCCTCCCCCACTCACCCATTGTACCCTATGCTACTGTCTCCCCATCCCACCCTCCTCTAGCTTATCTCTCCACGCCTCAGGCTCACTGCCTTTATTCCTGATGAAGGGCTTTTGCCCGAAACGTCGATTTCGCTGCTCGTTGGATGCTGCCTGAACTGCTGTGCGCTTCCAGCACCACTAATCCAGAATCTGGTTTCCAGCATCTGCAGTCATTGTTTTTACCACTTTAAGCATCTTGTTGCATCTAAGGCTTTTTGTTAATTTTGTGAGCCTCTTCTGAATTCTGAACCTGCGTGCAATTCTGGTCTCCTTCCTATTAGAAAGATGATTTGATTAGATTAGATTAGATTCCCTACAGTGTGCAAACAGGCCCTTCAGCCCAACAAGTCCACACCGACCCTCGGAAGAGCAACCCACCCAGACCCATTTCCGTCTGTCTAATGCACCTCACACTATGGGCAATTTAACATGGCCAATTCACTTGACCTGCACATCCTTGGACTGTGGGAGGAAACCGGAGCACCAAGAGGAAACCTAGGCAGACACGGGGAGAATGTAGCAAACTCCACACAGACAGTCGCCCGAGGCTGGAATTGAGCCTGGGACCCTGGTGCTGTGAGGCAGCAGTGCTAACCTCAGAGGGTAGTGCGTGTATGGAATGAGCTGCCAGAGGAAGTGGTGGAGGCTAGTACAATTGCAACATTTAAAAGACATCTGGATGGGTATATGAATAGGAAGGGTTTGGAGGGATATGGGCCGGGTGCTAACAAGTGGGACTAGATTGGGTTGGGATATTTGGTCGATATGGATGAGTTGGACCAAAGGGTCTATTTCCATGCTGTACATCTCTATGCACGGTGGCACAGTGGTTAGCACTGCTGCCTCACAGCGCCAGAGACCCGGGTTCAATTCCCGCCTCAGGCGACTGACTGTGTGGAGTTTGCACATTCTCCCCGTGTCTGCGTGGGTTTCCTCCGGGTGCTCCGGTTTCCTCCCACAGTCCAAAGATGTGCAGGTTAGGTGAATTGGCCATGCTAAATTGCCCGTAGTGTTAGGTAAGGGGTAAATGTAGGGGTATGGGTGGGTTGCGCTTCGGCGGGGCGGTGTGGACTTGTTGGGCCGAAGGGCCTGTTTCCACACTGTAAGTAATCTAATCTAATCTAATCTAGACTCTGACTCTTATCACATATCAAGCGAGAGAACCAAAACTGGACACAGTATTTGCGACACAGTATGACCAAGAACTTGTGAAGAGACAGAATATGCATTTCAACATGATGCTTGACATAATTCACTTTGTGCCAACTATGCAGATCAAATGATAGTGGAAGAACATATGGTGGGCAGTGATCACTGTATCATAAGTTTGAGGGTGACTAAAAAGAATAATTAAAAACCTAGAGTAAACTATTTAGTTGGGGGAATGCTAGCTTCAATGGATGAATTGGGGTCAAAGGTTAGCTGGAAAAAACGATGGATGAATTGAAGGCTACCTTCAAAGAAAAGATGGTTGGGCACAATTACGTTAAATTTCCTTGCAAGTAAAGTTAAAAATCACACAACACTAGGTTATAGTCCAACAGGTTTATTTGGAAGCACTCGCTGCCCCTTCATTAGGTGATTGTGCAACATCGGCACCTCCAAATCTTTGCAAGGGAAGGGTAAGGCAAACAAATCCAGAGCAAATGAATCATCTTCTCTGATTCCTTTTACATGCATGTCTTTGTATCATCCATGAACTTGCAGGCAGGTCTCTGAATGCCTTCATCCAGCTCACTCATAATACTTTGTGAAGAGCTAACAGTGATCCAGGTCCATTTTCACAAGTGAATTATAATCAAAGGGCACTACTAAATTAGCAGCAACCACTCATTGTCAACAATGGAACATGGTGCTGGAGATGAAAACCTTTATGGTCCTGATTTTCAATCTGCTACCTCGTTCCCCCAATTCCTGTTGCAGGACCTCATCCCTTTTCTACTATTTGCAGCAATGTTAACCATGAACTCGGACTGTTTGCTTTACCCCTTCAGCGACATCCTGCCACTCAGGAGATAATGCACCCTCTGGATTCATGACTGGGGTAGTATAATATCTGACTGTATGTCTCAGAGTTGAGTCTCCTACATTACTCCTCTCTTCTTCTTTCCCTTTTGCAGCTGGACTCTGACTGCACTCTCCACAGTAGCCATCATTCTCACTGTGTTCTAATGCAGAAAAACTGTTTTGGAGTGAGATGCTCAGAGATGTACAGCATGGAAACAGACCCTTCAGTCCAACCTGTCCACACCCATCATTCTGGAGCTTTCCAATCTATCTGCCTGCATTCCTCCTTCTCATGGCTGGTCACCCACTCCTTTTCTGACTGTATTTCCTGAAGCTGCAATATGACAAATGTATCCTGTCAGCTGCTCTGAGAGTCTGTGTGCACCACATGCATGTTGATCAATGTTATTGATTAGATTACTTACAGTGTGGAAACAGGCCCTTCGGCCCAACAAGTCCACACTGATCCACCGAAGCGCAACCCACCCAGACCCACTCCCCTACATTTACCCCTTCACCTAACACTATGGGCAATTTAGCATGGCCAATTCTCCTAACCTGCACATTTTTGGATTGTGGGAAGAAACCGGAGCACCCAGAGGAAACCCACGCAGACACGGGGAGAATGTGCAAACTCCACACAGACAGTCGCCTGAGGCGGGAATTGAACCCGGGTCTCTGACGCTGTGAGGCAGCAGTGCTAACCACTGAGCCACTGTGCTGCCCACACAGCCACCGTGCCACCAAACTATCTGCCTGCCCGTTAACTTCCGGTTCAAGAGATCAATACCTACCAGAGATCTCAGGAGTCCACAAGCCAGCAGCAGCAACAATGAGAGGAAGCGTGGAGGTGGAGTGGCAGGGCTGGAATCATAACTAAAAATATGCTCTCCATGCACTCACCGGGCGGCACGGGGTTAGCTCAATGGTTAGCACTGCTGCCTCACAGCGCCAGGGACCTGGGTTCAATTCCAGCCTCTGTGGCATGTCTGTCTATGTGGAGTTTGCACGTTCTCCCCCTGTCTGCATGGGTTTCCTCCCACAATCCAAAGATGTGCAGGTCAGGTGAATTAGACATGTTTAAATTGCCCATAGTGTTCAGGAATGTTTAGGTTAGGTACATTAGTCAGGGGTAAATATAGGATAGAGAAATCTGGGTGGGTTACTCTTCAGAGGGTCGGTGTGGCCTTGTTGGGTCAAGAGGTCATTTCCACACTGTCGGGATTCTATGAAATAATCCTCAGCCTCTTGGTGCATGTCTGTGGCTTCAGCCGATGCTCAAACTCTGACGCTTAGCACGCAAACTGGTTGTATTTTCTGCAGGTGTGGTTGTCCTGACTGAGCAGCTCCTATTTATCATGCACTGCAGGCTATGCAACACATGCAGTGAGCTTCCTTTCCATTCCTTTCGTTAGCATACTTATATACTAAATACATTCCAAGTGAGAAATTATTTTAGTTTGTTTTTTTTGAAAAATACAAGTGAGTACTCGTACCTTCCCTTCGTGCAGCTCGCAAGTGGAGAAAACAACTTACCCACTAACAATCAATCAGCTCTCTGCTTTCTGCTTTCTGCTGGCCTCATTTTGTCAGTCTGTTGGATACTGACAGGGTTCATGTTGGGGTTATCTTCCATATGACTGGTTGACCTCTTGCTTGTCCTCCTGCTGGTTTTATGACAATGAGCTCCTTTGATCTCTTGCTCTTTCTCAGATTATTTTTATGGCCCTGAACTGTTCTCCTTAAGACTTGTCATAGCACCCCTCCCCCCCTCCCCCCACCACCTCACCTGTTTCTCTCAGTAATACTTGACTGGTTATCTCAGGGTTCTCACCTGGACTGTGCGCCTCAGTAATATTGACTCTCTGTCATATGGTCTTCACAGCAGTTCAGGCAGCACTGCTCCTCGGATGCTTCCTGGGGAACTGCTGTGTTCTTCCAGCACCACTAATCCAGAATCTGGTTTCCAGGATTTGCAGTCATTGTTTTTACCACATGGTCTTCACCTCAACCGCTCCTCTCAGTAATACCGACTCCCCATCACAGTGTCTTCACCTCAACCGCTCCTCTCAGTGATACTGACTCCTGTCATAGGGTCTTCACCTCGATCACTCCTCTCAGTGATACTGAATCCCCATCACAGGGTCTTCACCTTGACCGCTCCTCTCAGTGATACTGATTCCCCATAACAGAGTCTTCACCTTGACCGCTCCACTCAGTGATACTGACTCCTGTCACAGGGTCTTCACCTTGATCACTCCTCTCAGTGATACTGACTCCTGTCACAGAGTCTTCACCTTGATCGCTCCTCTCAGTGATACTGACTCCCCATCACAGGGTCTTCACCTTGACCGCTCCTCTCAGTGATACTGACTCCTGTCACAGAGTCTTCACCTTGACCACTCCTCTCAATGATACTGACTCCTGTCACAGAGTCTTCACCTTGATCACTCCTCTCAGTGATACTGACTCCCCATCACAGGGTCTTCACCTCGATCACTTCTATCAGTGATGCTGACTCCCCATCACAGGGTCTTCACCTTGACCACTCCTCGCAATGATACTGACTCCCCATCACAGGGTCTTCACCTTGACCGCTCCTCTCAGTGATACTGACTCCCCATCATAGGGTCTTCACCTTGACCGCTCCTCTCAGTGATACTGACTCCTGTCACAGGGTCTTCACCTCGATCACTCCTGTCAGTGATGCTGACTCCCCATCACAGGGTCTTCACCTTGACCGCTCCTCTCAGTGATACTGATTCCCCATCACAGGGTCTTCACCTCGATCACTCCTCTCAGTGATACTGATTCCCCATCATAGGGTCTTCATCTTGACCACTCCTCTCAGTGATACTGACTCCTGTCACAGGGTCTTCACCTTGACCGCTCCTCTCAGTGATACTGACTCCTGTCACAGGGTCTTCATCTCGATCACTCCTCTCAGTGATACTGATTCCCCATCACAGGGTCTTCACCTTGACCGCTCCTCTCAGTGATACTGACTCCCCATCAAAGGGTCTTCACCTTGACCGTTCCACTCAGTGATACTGACTCCTGTCACAGAGTCTTCACCTTGATCACTCCTCTCAGTGATACTGACTCCTGTCACAGGGCCTTCACCTTGACCACTCTTCTCAATTATGTTGACTCCCTGTCACTTAGTCTTCACCTTAACCGTTGTCTCTGTGAATGCGTACAAAACAGCTTCCAGACATTTGTCTTAATTACAAAAGTTCATCCCTCTATCGAGATTGTTTATGTCTGAATCCTTTCAAATTAACTTCTCTTGTCTACTGATCTTCCCATTCCTAGGAGCAGCTCAAGATTCCATCCATCTGTCATGTAAAATGTCTCCAAAGTCAATTCTTATCAACCACCACACTTTTGACAGAAAGTTAGCAGAAATGTTGTTTTATTCAGTACTTACTCAATTACAGAGGCCGATTGGACAAATCCACTCTCCTACCTGCCCTATCCTTGAAAAATTCATGGCATAAGTGTTTGACAAGATTCAGTTTGATGTTACAACCAAATGATTAGTTTAATTAATATGGAATTTTATTTAGGGTCAGGTTGTAAAATAGTAGGATGGGGGTGATAAGCTACAGATCAACATTTAATGCTCAGTTCAGTTTCTGAAGATACAGCTTGGTTGAAGGAATCTGAGTAAAGATGCAAGCATTTCAGAAAGGAAAGTGAGCAAGAAAAGTCTGAAAATGATCAACAGTCAGAGAACCTCAGTTAAATAAATAGGATTATGTGTTAGGAAAGAGGTGACATTTAAAGGCCATGAAATCATGAGCATGAATCCTGTAGCCAAATGAGCTGATGCAGTCAGTGACATATTTAAATGTTAGGAATGTTAGACTAAAAAATAACACTAAAGGTGCATGAAGAAACATAGAATAGAAAGGCAATCACTTACAAATGATCAAGGGCAGAACTTTACCTTGGTGCACTGACACAAAACAGTAGCATTGGATTAAAAGCAACATTCAACATTAATCTGCATCACAGTCAAATGAGTTAAATATTGGGCCCTACATTAAAGGGGAAGAGCACCTGATCTCACCTCGCAAGACTAATTTCGACCTCAATTCTGAGGAGGAGTCACTGGGCCCAAAATGTTAACTCTGATTTCGCTCTACAGATGCTGCCAGACTTGCTGAGATCTTCCTGCAATTTTTGCTTTTGCTTCTAATTTCTACACCTCTGCTTCCAGAATCATAAAACCATAGATTCCTTTCAGTGCAGAAAGAGGACATTTGGCCCAATAAATCTGCACATACCCTCCACCCAGACCCAGCTCCCCAAATTAATTGTGTAACCTTTCATTTACCATGGCCAAGCCATCTAACCTGCACTACCTTTGGACTGTGGGAAGAAATTGGAGCACCCAGAGGAAACCCACGCAGACATGGGGAGAACGTTCAAACTCCACACAGACAGTCGCCTGCGGCTGGAATCAAATTCTGTGTGATGAATTTTGAGTTTCTTTTTTGTATCGATTATAGAATTTGATTATGCTGCCTTTGGGAAAACTCTGTGTGTAGAAATTTCCGGTGGTGAAGAAAACTCTCTTCCTTCATTCAGGTCACTGGGCTTATTGTAGTGCTGGCCCCTGCCCAGGCTCAAGGATGTGGCTTGTTTTACTGGGCAGTGACAGCTACCTGCTCAAGGCTTGCCACTGTGGTCTGGTGTTAATTAATCTCTCGAGTGTACTTGCATTCATCTTGTACTATCTCAGCCGTGGAGTGTTGAACTTGAAACACTTCAAAAGAAAACTGATTTTAAGGAGTCAAAAAAAAACTCAACATCTTTGAACAAAAATTAGTACAAAGATATACAGAAAAGAAAAGATACAATAAGAATGGAGTACTATATTACAAAAGAAGTTAGAAGAATTGTTTCATGCTATGAGCTCTATTGCATGTAGAGATTGCCTTACTCCTTGTTCTAAATATGCTTTGCAGGAAACAAGAACAAATGCCTCAAGTTTTTTTCAGGGTTCATTTAAACCTTTTTGAATCAATTGACAGGCTTCAACAATCCAAACCATGAGGCAAAAGTGGATACGGCAGATGCTGGAGATTTGAGTCAAGATTAGAGTAGTGCTGGAAAAGCACAGCAGATCAAGTAGCATCTGCAGAGCAGGAAAATCAATGTTTCGGACAAAAGCCGTTCATCAGGAATGAGGCTGGGTGCCTCGGGGGTAGAGAGATAAATGGGAGGGGGGAGGGGGGAAGGTAGCTGGGAGTGCGATAGGTGGATGGAGGTGGGGTAAAGGTGATAGGTTCGAGAGAAGGGTGGAGCAGATAGGTGGGAAGGAAGTTTGACAGGTGGGGCAGGTCATGAGGACAGTGCTGAATTGTAAGGTTGGAACTGGGGTAATGTGGTGGGAGGGGAAATGAGCAAACTGGTAAGGTCCACATTGATGCCCTGGGGTTGAAGAGTTCCAAGTCGGAAGATGAGGCGTTCTTCCTCCAGGCATTGGGTGGTAAGGGAATGGCGATGGAGGTGGCCCACAGGACTTGCATGTCTTTGGCAGAGTGGGAGGGGGAGTTGGAAACTAACTCATCCAAACCAGGAGCTAAGTGCAAGGACTGTGTTGCACAATTCAATATTTGGAGGTGCCGGTGTTGGACTGGGGTGGACCAAGTTGAAAATCACACAACACCAGGTTATAGTTCAACAGGTTTATTTGGAAGCACTAGCCTGATGAAAAGCAGCACCTTGAAAACTAGTGCTGTTAGACTATAACCTGGTGTTGTGTGATTTTTCACAATTTAATATGCTCAGTAAATTCCTGTGGAAGGACTGCTTTCACCATTCTGTAATTTCCCCTGGTACAGCCTTTTCTGCCTAGCAGGATATGCCCATTGGTTGGTTCTAATTGTGAAATGCATAATTCTCTCTGATGCTAGCAAACCTGGCGCAGGTTCTGATTGCGATAATGCAAGAAATGCAAGCGATCAAAGATCCCATTCTGGTCCTGACCGTAAGCTTTCCTTTAGCAAGTCCATGTACTGATCCAAAACATTATCCTCTCCTAGCTGCTCTAACAAACTCTCAAAAGCTGTGGAATGTGTTGGCTCTGTGATACCCAGCTTTCCGTTTCAAAATACGACATGCACCAAAAAATTCAAGGGCAATGAGCTTTCATAATTATGTTCGCTGAGCCTGACATGGATTGTCCATGTATTCTGCTTTCCCTGCTTTGAGAAACTATGATAAACGGATCACTTTCCCTGGCTGACAGCCATTGCCTCACACTAAAAATAAGAACTGATTAGAACACACAGTTTCTCTGGTATGTGCTGCTGTTTTCTCACTTTCTTTAGCTGCTCCTCAAGAGGGTTTGGAACCGGAGTAATGACCTAATCAGGGATAAAGGGTCATTGTGTCTGCTCACCATGGTGACAGAGATAGAAGAGATTTGGAATAATTTTACCTATTGTCACACGACTGCCATGAAAAAGGAATTTGGCTTCACAGGTCATTTTCTCGGAATGTTCCACTCAAGTGTGACATTTTAGTTTCTGCATTACATTCACTAAGGAGACCTAAACTACACAAGATTTTCAATACTTTTATATTTCAAAATCAGTGCCTCTTTAGGGGAAGAGAGACACTAAATTCAATTCAATTTAAATGTATGTCAGCATGTGCAGCAGAATATTTTCCACATCTATGTTTAATTCCAACAGTAACACGGAGTGAGGGAAAAGAGTCTTGTTAATTGGAAAATGGACCTCAGTCTGAAAATACAATGAACAATCAGTTTCTCACTGCTTAAATCTTCTGCAAAATTCAGTTTGCACATTTTAAAGGTTAAAAACTGCTGGATGAATCTTGCTGATCTTTCCAGTCATACATCTTTAAAGGGTTGCTGTCATCATGGTAATGAGTCTGTGAAAGTATTTTATCCTGTTACTACTCAAGAGGATGATATGATAATACCAGTCTGACAGTTGCAACAAATGTTAGTTTTATTTTAGATTTAAGAAAATAAATAAGGCATACAAGGCACAAAAGCTGCAATTGTCTATAGGGTAGTGACTATTTGCTGCACCATCCAAATACAAAGTCTTGGTAGCATAATTTTTACAACAAATTGAATAAACTTGAGAAATTATTGATGTGGTGACATGCCCTTTGAAAGCTTGCCTCCAAATTAGCAATATCAGATATTTAAAAGTGACAGGCACTTTTGTTTTCAATTAAAAGAGTATAACAAGTGTAGACATAAATTGAAAAGATAGAAGACAAGCAAAGAGGGAACACAAGAGGCATGTTGCCAGGAATGCAGGGTTTGAGTTATAAGGAGAGGCTGGATAGGTTGAGAAATCTTTCACTGGAGTGCGGGAGGTGACCTTATAGAGGTTTAGAAAATCATGAGGGACATGGATAAGGTGAATGACAGGTGTCTTTTCTCTATGGTGGGGATTTCAAGACTGTGGAGCATATTGAAAGGTGTGAGGAGAGGTAACTTCTTTACACAGAGTTCATGTGTGGAATGAACTTCCAGAGGAAGTGGTGGATATGGGTACAGTTACAGTTTAAAAGACGTTTGGATAAGTTCATGAATAAGAAAGGTTTGGAGGGATATGGGCCAAGCACAGGCAGGTAGGACTAGTTTAGTTTGGGATTATCGTTGGCACAGACTGGTTGGACCGAAGGGTCTGTTTCCATGTTGCATGACTCTATATCACTCAGCAGGTAAGTTAAAAGGGAAACGTTTATAAAGATATTAAAAACAAAGGATAGTTTAAGGACTGATGAAGCTAATTGGAACAAATAAGAAGGTGGTCTTGCGGAAGCAGCAGATGTGATTGAAGTACTGAGTGAATACTTTGCATCTGTCTTCATAAAGGAAGAGGCTGAAGTTGATGTTGAGAATAGGGTAGTGAGGAGTAAAAGGAATGGATAGGATAAAACAGATTGATCCAACATAGGTTAGCATTACTTAATTTTAACCTTCTCCAGATAGGTTTCCAGAAGCTTCGTAGAGACCATGGAAGTTCTGGCCATGATTTTTTTATATCTCCTTGGATGTGGGAGTCGGATGTGCCAAGGGACTGAAGGAACTGCAAGTGTTACATCTCTATTCACAAATTTTTAAAAAAAGCAAAAATAAACTCAATAATTCCAGATAAGACAGTCTAATATGTATGGAGATGGAATAATTTTTTTTCTTTATTTTCAATAACAAGTATTTGGCAATTACATCTGCACAGGAATAACTTGCAGCTAGCGAGTTATCATCTGAAATGTGAAAGGAAATGTGAGATATATGAACTGTGAATGCCTGCAAAATGTAGACAGTAGACTTATCAAGCTTGCTACGAAAGGATTAGTGTGAAATGAATAAAATCTGACAGAAAGACGAGTCATGTCTCCTTAAGACATTGAATAAGATTATCTTATGAATAATTATTTTACTGATTAATTTGCAAATTTCTGTGTTTTTGCAGTTCTGCAAACTGTGTTTTTGACAATGCAGTCATCAAGCTAAGTTTTAAAGGTGTAGTAATTCAAGTAGCTATAACAATGTGGACATTTGAGGTAAAAACAATGACTGCAGATGCTGGAAACCAGATTCTGGATTAGTGGTGCTGGAAGAGCACAGCAGTGCTGTGCTCTTCCAGCACCACTAATCCAGAATGTGGACATTTGAACAGGCCCTTCTGTCGAAAATGTATGGTGATCTCAGAGAAGCATCTGTGATCAAAAACTAAAACTTGCAAACCAAAAACCCGTAAGATAAACAAAATGTAAAAATGGCTGGCTGTTGTTGTGGGGGAGTGGAATGGTGGTTGAGGGGGTAGGGCAAGTTAACAGAATACCATTGCAAGCTGATGGATAGGAAGAGCCAGTGCATAGTAGAACTCAAGATATGTAAACTTACTCAGAAATGAGGAGAAATAAATTTAAACCTGGCATGATTGGATCAGGTAAGCATTACTTTGGGGTATTAAAGAAGAACGATTGTGATACAGAGAGCAGAATTTAATGTCTGTTATGAGGAAGTCTCACACTTCCATTGGAGAATTGAGACCCACACTGCCTTAGTCGGAGAAAGCTTGCTGTTATTAATTGCCCATCAGTTCAGTATGGGTCTTCTCCTGGATTAAGACCTCAGGGTATGATGGGTGTCCTGCTCTCAAGTAGAGGTATCTTTTGCAGACAGTGCCACTAAGAGTAGTAATGTAGTCAACCAACAGGAATCTATCAGAGTTATTCAAGCCAAAGATGAGTGATAGTGGGGTGCAGCCCATGGGAAAGGAAGCCAGTGGGGGGGAGAGCAAGTTGGGGAGGGTCAGTTTGGAGGCAAGGCCAGCATTGTGACAAAAGTAAACATTTGTTAGAAAAACTCAACAGGTCTGGCAACATCTGTGGAGAGAAATCAAAGTTAATGTTTAGGGTCTGGTGACCCTTCTTTGGAACTGATTGTAGCCAGGAAATGGTTGGTACATATGCTAGAGAAGGGGTGGAGAGAGAGGTAAGGAATAAATGATAGTGGATATAGAGCTGAGAGATAGAGAAGAACAGTTGGACAGGCAAAGGAATGGGTAAAATTCAATCTGGGGAATGTATACCTGCCACTGGGGACCATTAGTAGTTGATAATGGGTTGTTTGTGGTTGCAGCCCATATGATGACAAGTTGTGGTGTGTTGGGGTTGAGCTAAGGACATGGGAGAAGGTGCTCAGGCCCTAACATTATTGAACTCGAAATTATTGAACTATTGGACTCAATATTGAGTCCGGAGAGCTGCAGGTCTCCCAAGCAGAAAATGAAGTGTTGTTCTTCCAGCTTGCGCTGAGCTTCGCTGGAGTACTGCAGCAAGCCTGAGACACAGATGTTGTCTCGGGAACAGGGTGGTGTGTTGAAATAGCATGCAACCAGAAGCTCAAGGTCACCTTTGCAGATAGAATGTAGGTGTTCTGCAAAACGGTTGCCCAGTCTGCACTTTGCCTTCCCAACATAGAGGAGACCATACTTTGAGCAGCAGGGAGGCAATGGCTTTGTGATATTATCGCTAGGCTGTTAATCCAAAGATCCAGGTAATGTTCTGGCAACTGGGTTTGAATCCTACTATGGAAAATCGTGGATTTTGAATTCAATAAAACGTAATTTGGAATTAAGAGTCTAATCATGACCTTGAAACCATTGCTGATTGTCAGAAAAACCCATCTTATTCACCATCTCCATCTTATCCATCATAATATCCTTTTATGGAAGGAAACTGTACCTTGTCTGGACTACATGTGACTCCAGACCCACAACAACGTGGTTGACTCTTAACTTCTCTCTGGGATAGGCAATAAATACCGGCCTGGTCAGTGACACCATCGTACCATGAATGAATAAAAAAGAAGTCAATCCTCTATCCATGCTAAGATGTCACCCCGACACCATGGTCTATCATTAAATAGGCTTGTGTGTGGTACCTTATCAAATCCATTTTAGAGATCGAAATACATTATATCTACTGGTTGCCTTTTATCTATCCTCCTTGTTATCATCTCAAAGAATTCTAATAAATGTTTCAGGGATTATGAAGCCATGCTGACTCTGTGGATTTTATTATATATTTCTAAACAATCTGTAAGTAAATCTTTAATAACAGAATCTTTAATTTTCCATTGAACAGGTTATATATAATCTCTTTGTTCAAGCAACACTTTACACACAGTTCCAATGTTTTGATTACTGCAATGAATTATAAACTATTCCCTTGACTGAAGTTAATTTATATAGAAACTTAGTAGGTTGAATTGTTCCCATGGGAATTGTTCTTAGTTTTCCTTTTGAAGGGGTTTATTTAGTACGAGCTACTGGTTTGTTATGAATGACATTCTTGATATGTCCCATAGTTTCAAATAGCCCATTGAGAAGAGAGAAATGGAGATTTTGCTGGAGGAACACATTGAATTATTGCCTATATGTGCAGTGGCTAGCGTTCAATTCATAACGCTAGGCAGAATAAAACAATGAGCCCAGGAGAAATGCTAAATCAGAAATGCAACAATGTCAAACGCATTGTGAGGAACTAGGCTTTGATGAAGTGAAGTTGATCATACATGATTTCATACATGACAGATATGTTTGCTAATGAAAAACACAAAGTGGTAACACCATTTGAGCATTGGTTATAGGATATAAAACACTTGAATGAAACTTTGAAACATCTAAATGATAGACTTGTAGATGCAAATATAATGAAGAAAGATTCTTAATTACAATTTGATAAAACTCAAATAATAGAAGTTGCTATGAAATATCGTGGAAAATATCTTGAATAAAAGATTTATTGATACATCAGACCAGTTGGTTATATGCAGAATTTAAAAGCCCAGACTATGAACTTTTGGAATTTTGGCTTGAAAAGAGATTGTAAAGTTCTGAACTCTGACGCATTTCAACAAACAAGAGTGATGAGATGTACAGCAAATGTTAAAAGCAACCACAGAAAAGTAATTATGGAACCAACTAGAAAGCTGATAAGTAAATTGAAAGAGTTTAAAAGCAGTCAGTAACCAAGGGAGTAGGATTCTGAAATGAACTGAATACCCATTGTAAAGAACGTGTCTTATTATTTTTGTGCTTTTTAAAACTGTGGACTGAAATAGAAACAAATTGTTTTGAAATGGAGGGATTTACGAGAATGATTACTAGTTTTGAAAGTAAGGACTTTGATACCTATTGCAAACTCTGTGTAGTTATGAGTTCTGACAATTTGCAACTAACTGGAGCTGGGGGGTGTTTACAAGTGAAGCTGATTGGCTTGTGGACTAGAAAGCAGTTAGCAACACAAAGGTCCTTTGCCTGTCAATAACATTGTGATGGATTGTCATGTAACTGAATAACTTGAGTTGTTAATCAGATTGACTAAAACTTTGTCAGACCAGAAAAGAGAAATTAGCAGTTCTGCATCAGCAAGTAAACTTCCTCTCTCACAGTTTTCTGCAATAAGCCACTTTAAACCTGAGGAAAACAACTTATCTTTCTTTCAGCAGATTTGGTTTGATTTGTTATGGTCAAATATATCGAAGTACTATGAAAAATTTTGTTTTGCATGCAGTACAGGCAGATCATTATAACAGTTTAAACTAACTCTGCAGGGGCATGGGAACCTAGGGTGTAGCTTTAGGGTGCAGGACCTGGAGTATAGGGAGGTTAGGAACATAGCATCAATCTCAAAGGAGGGTGCCAGTAAACAGGAAAGTGGCTTGAAGTGTGTATACTTCAATGCAAGAAGTATACGAAATAAGGTAGGTGAACTTGCAGCGTGGGTTGGTACCTGGGACTTCGATGTTGTGGCTATTACGGAGACATGGCTAGAACAGGGACAGGATTGGCTGTTGCAGGTCCCAGGGTT
>NC_057720.1:26787270-26788697 GCF_004010195.1 Chiloscyllium plagiosum | reverse complement strand
ATGTTGCCTGGTCTGGTAGGAAGATCGTATGAGGAAAGGCTTAGGCACTTGGGGCTGTTTTCATTGGAGGAAAGAAGTTTTAGGGGTGACTTGATAGAGGTGTATAAGATGATTAGGGGTTTAGATAGGGTCGACAGTGAGAATCTTTTTCCACGTATGGAGTCAGCTATTACGAGGGGGCATAGCTTTAAATTAGGGGGTGGTAGGTATAGGACAGATGTTAGGGGTAGGTTCTTTACTCAGCGAGTCGTGAGTTCATGGAATGCCCTGCCAGTAGCAGTGGTGGACTCTCCCTCTTTATGGGCATTTAAATGGGCATTGGATAGGCATATGGAGGATAATGGGCTAGTGTAGGTTAGGTGGGCTTGGATCGGTGCAACATCGAGGGTCAAAGGGCCTGTACTGTTATGTATTTTTCTGTGTTCTATGTCCTAATATACAAAGATACAAAGATCATAGCAGTGATTGAACAGAGTGAGGAAAAAACAAAATGTTATGGCTGCAATGAAGTTGTGCAAAAAGAAAGATCAACATTAGATTTAAAATTTGAGAGTCCAATTTTGAATTCTAATAACAGTGAGGAAGATGCTGTCCTTCAACCTGTTGCTATGTGTGTTTAAGCTTTTGTATCTTCTGCCTGACAGAAGAATCATATTCTGGATTAGTGGTGCTGGAAGAGCACAGCAGTTCAGGCAGCATCCAAGGAGCAGCAAAATCGACGTTTCTGTACAGCACAGAAATACTCAATCCAATTCATCCACACCAACCAGATATCCTAACCTAAAGTACCTCTGTTAGCCAGCACTTGGCCCATATCCCTCCAAACCCTTCCTATTCATAAACTCATCCAGTGTCTTTTAAATGTTGTAGTTGTACCAGCCTCCAACACTTCTTCTGGCAGCTCATTCCATACATGCACCACCCTCTGCATGAAAACGTTACCCGTTAGGTCCCTTTTAAATTTTTCACCTCTCATCCTAAACCTATGTCCTCTAGTTCTAGTTTCCCCACCCTAAGGAAAAGATCTTGTCTATTTACCCTATCCATGCCCCTCATTATTTTATAAGCTTCTATAAGGTCACCCTGCAGCCTCCGACACTCCAGGGAAAATAGCCCCAGCTTATTCAGCCTCTCCCTATAGCTCAAGCCCTCCAACCCTGGCAACATCCTTGTAAATCTTTTCTGAACCTGTTCAAGTTTCGCTACATCCTTTTTATAGTGGGAGACCAGAATTGCACGCAATATACCAGAAGTGGCCTAAGAAATGTTCTGGATTAGTGGTGCTGGAAGAGCACAGCAGTTCAGGCAGCATCCGAGGAGCAGTAAAATCGGGCAAAAGCTCTTCATCAGGAATAAAAGCAGAGAGCCTGAAGCGTGGAGAGATAAGCTAGAGGAGGGTGGGGGTGGGGAGAAAGTAGCACAGAGTA
>NC_057720.1:26761385-26786321 GCF_004010195.1 Chiloscyllium plagiosum | reverse complement strand
GGAAAACGAGGTGGCGCCAATGCAGTCATCAATGTAGCAGAGGAAGAGGTGGGGAGTGGATCTTGGAAAGGAGGTAGAACCGGGCAGTGCTGGGTTCCCGGACTATGAGGTTGGAAGCTGTGGGTGGGAGATCTCCTGAGGTGATGAGGTTCTGTATTGTCTGGGAGATGATGGTTTGGTGATGAGGGGTGGGGTCATGGTCGAGGGGGCAGTAGGAAGAGGTGTCCTCGAGTTGGCGTTTGGCTTCCCAAGCTGCCCGATTCCACCTCCTTGCCAAGCTGCCCGATTCCACCTCCTTCCCAAGCTGCCCGATTCCACCTCCTTCCCAAGCTGCCCAGTTCTACCTCCTTCCAAAGATCCACAAGCCTGACCACCCTGGCCGACCCATTGTCTCAGCATGCTCCTGCCCCACTGAACTCATCTCTACCTACCTCGACACTGTCCTATCCCCCTAGTCCAGGATCTTTCTCCCCACCCCCACCTTCGTCAGCTTATCTCTCCACGCTTCAGGCTCTCTGCCTTTATTCCTGATGAATGGCGTTTGCCCGAAACGTCGATTTTACTGCTCCTCGGATTTTGCCTGAAATGCTGTGCTCTTCCAGCACCACTAATCCAGAATCTGGTTTCCAGCATCTGCAGTCATTGTTTTTACCTAAGAAATGTTCTGTACAGTCACAACATGACCTCCCAACTCATATACTCTCTGCTCTGACCAATAAAGGAAAGCATGCTAAACATCTTCTTCACTATCCTGTCTACCTGTGACTCCACTTTCAAGGAGCTATGAACTTGCAACACACCGCAGGGCCTTACCATTAAGTGTATAAGTCCTGGTCTGATTTGCTTTTCCAAAATGCAGCACTTCACATTTATCTAAATTAAACTCCAACTGCCACTCCCCGGCCTATCAGACCATCTGATCAAGATCCTGTTGTAATGTGAGGTAACCTTCTTTGCTGTCCACTACACCTCTAATTTTGGTGTCATCTGCAAACTTACTAACTATCTTCTTTGTTCACATCCAAATCATTTATATAAATTTCAAAAAACAGTAGACCCATCACTGATTCTTGTGGCACACCGCTGGTCACATGTCTCCAATCTGAAAGACAACCCTCCACCACCTCCCTCTGTCTTCTATCTTTGAGCCAATTCTGTATCCAAATGGCTAGTTCAATGTGATCTAACCTCGCTAACCAGTCTACCATGAAGAACCTTGTTGAATGCCTTATTGAGGTCCATATAGATCACGTCAACCACTCTGCCCTCATCAATCCTCTTTGTTAATTCTTCAAAAAATGCAATCAAATTAGTGAGATACGATTTCCCACACACAAAGCCATGTTGACTATGCCTAATCAATCTTTGCCTTTCTTAATACATGTAAATCCTGTCCCTCAGGATTCCCTCCAACAACTTTCCCACCACTGATGTCAGACTCACTTGTCAATAGTTCCCTGGCTTTTGCTGAATCACCTTTCTTAAATAGTTGCACTCCATTAGCCAACCTCCAGTCTTCCAGCACCTCAACTGTGACTACCAATGATTCAGGTATCTCAGTAAAAGCCTCAGCAATCCCTTCCCTAACTTCCCACAGGGTTCTAGGGTACAACCTGATCATGTCCTGGGGATTTATACACCTTTATGCATTTTAAGACATTCAGCACGTCCTCCTCTGTATTATGCATATTTTTCAAGATGTCATCATCTATTTTCCTGCATTCTATATCTTCCATGTCCTTCTCCACAGTAAACACTGATGCAAAATACTCATTTAGTATCTCTCACAGCTCCTGCGGTTCCACACATTGTCTGCCTTGCTGAATTTTGAGGGATGAAAAATGTGTTGCTGGAAAAGTGCAGCAGGTCAGGCAGCATCCACGGAGCAGGAGAATCGATGTTTCAGGCATTAGCCCTTCTCCAGCATCTGCAGTCCTCACTTTCTCCTCGTGAATTTTGAGGGATCCTATTCTCTCCCTAGTTGTCCTTTTGTCCTGAATGTATTTATATAATCCCTTGGGACTCTCCTTAACCTCATTTGCCAAAGCTATTTTATGTCCCCTTTTTGCCCTCCTGATTTCCCTCTTAAGTATGCTCCTACTGCCTTTATACTCTTCTAAAGATTCACGTGATCTCTCCTGTCTATACCTGACATATGCTTCCTTCTTTTTCTTAACCAAAACCTCAAATTTCTCTCATCATCCAGCTTTCCTTATACCTACCAGTCTTGCCTTTCACCCTAACAGTGATATGCTGTCTCTGGACTCTCGTTATCTAATTTTTGAAGGCTTCCCATTTTCCAGCCAATCCTTTACCCAGGACCATCCGCCTCCTGTCAGGTTTTGAAAGTTCTTGCCTAATACCGTCAAAATTAGACACCCTTCCATTTACAACTTCAACTTTTAGATCTGATCTATCCTTTTCCATCATTATTTTAAAACTAATAGAATTATGGTCGCTGGCTCCAAAGTGCTCCCCCACTGACACCTCAGTCACCTGCCCTGCCTTATTTCCCAAGAGTAAATCAGGTTTTGCACCTTCTCTAGTAGGTACATCCACATACTAAATCAGAAAATTTTCTTGTACCCACTTGACAAATTCCACTCCATCTAAACTCTTAACACTATGGCAGTCCCAGCCTATGTTTGGAAAGTTAAAATCTCTTATCATTACCATTCCATTATTCTCACAGATAATTGAGATCTCCTTATAAATTTGATTCACAATTTCCTGCTGACAACTGGGGGAGGGGGTTGGGGGTGGGGTGTGTCTATAATACAATCCCAATCAGGTGATCATCCCTTTCTTATTTCTCAGTTCCACTCAAATAATTTCCTTGGATGTATCCCTTGGAATATCCTCCCTAAGTACAGCTGTAATACTATCGCTTATCAAAAACATCACTCCCCCTCCCCTCTTGTCCCCCCTCTCTCTTTCCTGTAGCATTTGTATCCTGGAACATTAGGCTGCCAGTCCCGTCCATTCCTGAGCCATGTTTCTGTAATTGCTATGATATCCCAGTCCTATGTTCATAACCATGCCCTGAGTTATCTGCTTTGCCTGTTTGGCCTCTTGCATTGAAATAAATGTGGTGTAATTTATCAGTCCTACCCTGTTCTCTGCTTTGTTCCTGCCTGCCTGACTGTTTGACTCGCTTCTTTTCCCAACTGTACCAGTCTCAGATTTATCTCTTATCTCACTATCTCCCTGGGTTCCACCCCCTCCATCTTATGAGTTTAAATCCATCGGAAAAGCTTGAGGAAATCTCCCTGCCAGAATATTAGTCCCCTTTCAATTCAAGTGCAATCCATCCTTCTTGTACAAGTCACTTTACCCCAGAAGAGATTCCAATGATCCAAAAATGCGAACCGTTCTGCCCTGCACCAGCTCCTCAGCCACGCATTCATCTGCTCTATCCTCCTATTCCTAACTCATAACACTGAGAGTAATCCAGATATTACGACTCACGAGGACCTCCTTTTTAAATTCCTGCCTAACTTTCTGTATTTTCCCTTCAGAATCTCATCCTTTTCCCTTCCTACATCATTAGTTCCAATGTGTACAACGACTTCCTGCTGGTCTCTCTCCCCTTAAAGAATATTCTGCTCCTTCTCTGAGATATCCTTGATCCTGGCACCAGGGAGACAACATAGCATTCTGATTTCTTGCTGCTGGATGCAGAAACATCTGTGTGTGCCTCTGACTAGACACTCCCCTAGCACAATCGATCGCTTGGAACCTGATGTACAGTCATTCTCGGTACCAGAAGCTTGGCTGTTCATGTTAATTCTCCTGAGAGTCCATCACCCCCTGCATTTTTCAAAACAGCACACTTGTTTGAGATGGGGATAACTCTTGCGCTACCTGCCTACCTCTCCTCCCTTGCCTGGAGTAAACCCATCTACCTGACAGTATCTGCGGCTTTTCTCCCTTCCTATAACTGCCATACATCACACCCATTTGGAAGAGATTATAATTGGGGTGGGAGTGGTGTTTGATAATGTTAGCTACCTTTCTGCAACAAGGAGAAGTGTAAATGGAGTCAATAGTTTGAAGGTTGGCTTGCGTGATGGTCTGGGCTGTGTTCACAATTTTCGGTAATTTCTTATGGTCTTGGGAAGAGTAGTTGTCTTACCAAGCTGTGTACTCAAACCCCATGTGGACCTGCTGGTGGAGTATTTACTGACATCTTTAATGTCTCCTTGCTCCAATCTGAAGGCCCCACCTGCTTCAAGAAGACCCTTTAAATTGATAAATCAGAGACATTTCATAAGTGAACCAGCCACCCTATGCCTTTTGCAAATCTGTGGAACCAACCCAAAGGGTCTACTAAGTAAAGACTACAGAACTGCTTTTCTAGTTTTCCATTCATCCATATGATCTCTGTCTGTGTGTGAGTTAATAAGGAGTTTGGAAGTTTTCAGTAGTGTTATACGCCATCGTTTTGCACCTTTAGCTCGAATCTAATGACCTGTATTAAATAGCAACTCCTGTTAAGTATAGAAACTTAGTCCAGACTTTTGATCAATTGGATCTGAAATCAGGCTGCTTGGGGATTTTTCACATTTCTTTTAAAAACTTTAACTTTTGTCATAACTCCAGAACAACTCAGCACATCAGTGCTCAGTTATGTTAGTGATTTGATGTTTAAATCTGGCTAATCTTGCTTGTTACGTGGACTGGGTTTTGTTTGAGTTGAGGTTTTATTGTCTTGTTAATACAATATTGGAAGTATGGAACTGAAAGGGTTACCTGTTAATGACAGGTTTATTAGAAGTTATGATCGGAGCTTGTATTCCAAAGTTTTCTGAGTTCAAGTGCGTTACCCCCAATGATTTGTAACACCATACGAAGTTGTTAAGCTTGCATTAAGGTTCTATACATGACTTAGAAGTAAAGACAGCTGAACTCGCAAGGAATTGAGGGATACAGGCACGGTAACTGGCATTGAAATGCCCATCAGCCATGATTGAATGGTGGAGTGGACTCGATGGGCCAAATGGCCTTACTTACATTCCTATTTCTTATGGTCTTATGGTCTAATTCTTTGGAGTGGTTGCTAATTTGAATGAAAAAATGAGCAAATTGAAACGGAATTGGAAAATAAGACAGTCAGCCAATGTTTGAGAGAAATTGTGAAAGATTTGGAAATGAAGGCCTTACTTTTGAATCATCAGCAAGAAGAATATGAATGTGTGCAGAGGGCTGTTGCAAATTGCTCAGATAAAGTAGAAAATGGTTTGGATAATGAAAACAAACCCCCTCATTGCTGGTTTCTTCATCTTAAGTGCCTAAATCCGTTAAGGAGGAAATGTTTGTGGAAGATGAGTTTGGTGCTGGATGTGAGTTAGAAATGTATGTTCCCCGGTTCAAACTTGAAAGACCCATTGAAAGTGTGTTTCTATCAACAGAAGAGAAAAATAAGAAACTGATCATCTTCTGTTTTCAAATTGAGAAGTCAATGCAAAAGTAATCTGTATTATAGAGCATGACAAATACACTTCCATATATGAAGCAGAGGAGGCTTTGCTTATCTGCATTTGTAAAAAAGGATGAAAACTCATGTTAGAAAATGCAAGTACTAATTGGTCAAGATGCTCTTGAAGAGATCTTTGATGAATTTTAGTGCACTTGGTTGACCAGGAAAAGATTAATTGTTGATGTTATGTCCTGAGTTTAAGGAACAGGTACGAGAAATACATCAGTGCTGAGTTATGTAAACGATATGAAATATAAATCTAGCTAATCTTAGTTGTTACATGTCCCAGCTTTTGCTTGAGTTAATGTTTTATAGTCTTGCTTAAACACAACATTGAGAGTATATGGAAGTGAAAGGATTTCCTGTTAACTATGTAATAAGCTGTTTGTTAGCAGTTTATGATAACTGCTTGCTGTACTTCCAAAGCCTCTGTAGAGAAACCGTTTTTTATTGTGAAGCTTTCTTTCTTTCAAGGGGGCCAGTGTTTCCAGCACACTGTGAGAATGTAACATTTGGAGAGCGACAGTTCTAGGAATTGCAAACAGCAATATTTAATTCTGGCAAGTAGTAGGAGCAGGGTTTATTGTAAAGTTTTCAACGGATCTCTCAAAATGAGATCTCTCCTTGGGGAGGTGATAGCCTAGTGGTGTTATCACAGGATTGTTAATACAGAAACCCAGGCAATGTTCTGGGGACCTAGGTTTGAAGCCTGCCATAGCAGATGGTAGAATTTGAATTCAATACAAGTCTGGAATTAAGAGGCTAATGATGTCCATGAATCCATTTCAAATTGTCTGGTTCACTAATGTCTTTGAGGGAAGGAAACTGCCATTCTTACCTAGTCTGGCCTACATGTGGTTGACTCTTACCTGCCCTCTGGGCAATTGGGGATGGGCAATAAATGCTGGCCTAGCCAGTGACTCCATCAACACATGAATGAATTTTTTAAAAATCAGATGTCTCTGCAGATCAAAAGTTCCACTATTAGACTTAATTGGAGAACAGAACAGAAGCAGAACAAAACAGAAGCAGAACAAAACAGAAGCAGAGAACAGAACCAAGCTCCATGTTAGTCAGTGCTGCTGTTAACAGTGCTGCTAAAGACAGCCAAGCTACTGGATTTTTGTGAAGTGAGTGCTTAGCAATGTTCTAGAGCAGTTGAATAGCAGCTTGTGACAAGGGAGCTTTCAGGGTTTCCAAGATGCCATGTGCCACAAATAGTTCACTTTAGTTGAGTGTGGGAGTTGAAAAATCCACAAGAAACATTAGTTCGATGTAACTGAGCAAATTTAGAGCTCAAAGAAGATCTCCAGGGCAGTTTTAACTCGGTGAAGCTAGTTATTGGTGAAGAGCTGGAGTTATGCTTGTGAATGAGTTATAGGAGTGCATTTCAGAGTCAAGTGGAGCATTGACCCAGGAAAGGAGAATTTTTACCTGAATGGGAGCAGTGTTGAGGCAGTCCTTGATGGAATGGCTTGTGAGGATGGGTTTCAAGGCCAGTTCAGCAAAAGCGATTGGGATCCTCGGGAAGTTTATTGAGATTTGATGACAGCCTTCTGTCGCATGTTTAATGTTTAGGGAGAATAGTGAGAAATCCATGAGATCTGTCTTGATTGCATTTGCTTTTTCATGTGTGCTATGGGATGTTCAAACACAGTCTGTCACTTACATTTACCACAATCTATATTCTGCGTTAGAAAATGTTGTTGATGATTTGTAAATAATATTATTGTTTTAACATTGCATTGTAAAGCTGGATCTCATACTTTGTCTATTGAAAAAAAGTTATTCATCCCTTGCCTGGTTGAAACAAATGATGGACATTTTCAGGATCATAACACTTGATTGAGTCCTTTGATAATATGACAGAGACAATTGGTAAAGGTAATGTGTTAAATGTTGTATTGATGGATTTTCAAAAGGCAATTGATAAAATACTATGTTAACTGACTTATTCACAAAGTTGAAACACATGGGATCAAAAGGATAATGGTAACATGGGTATAAAATTGATTCAGAGGCAGACAGATATTCTTCAGACTGGAGGACAGCACAGAATCGAATCTCCCACTAATTGATAATTGCTTTCCTTGTTATAAATAAATGACCAGAACCTGGCATTTCAAAGTATTGTGGATAGTACAAAACTTGTCAATGTAGCTAATAAGAAGGAGGATGTCATAGTTTGCTGAACGTAAATGGACTGGTGAAATGGGCAGACCATTGACAGATACATTTTAATGTGGATAGATATGAAGTTTTGCACTTCCAAATGAACATGAAGAGCTGGCAGTGAATGGCAAACTCAGAGATGTTCAATATGTCACCTGATCTCACTTGGAATGATCCAGTCACATTCACCTTTCTGTATGGTTTATGGCTACTGCCAGTTCTGTCCTCACCCGTAGGCTGCAGGTTCTTAGACATTTTACCTGGATAAGATAGATGCATGAGAATTTGTCTCTGAAAATGTGGTGAATAGGGATTTCTGTGGCGATCCCTCCTCCTCTCACTTTATGGAGCTTCGCCTCTTTGCAGTTCCTGCTCTATTTTTTGGTCATTTTGTAGATTCAGCTGCAGCCCTTCTTGCAGACTTGTTGTGTACATGTGACTAAATCCCCTTCCCTTCTGAGTGATGAGCACAGATATTCGTGATTAAACTTCATACAAGTGCTTCAAATCATTCGGAATGGTTAATATAAAAGCAAAGCACTGCACAGGTTGTAAATCTGAAATAAAAACAGAAAATCTTGGAGAAACTTAGCAGGTCCAGCAGCAATGGAAAGAGAAACAGTTAATGTGGTCAGTTCAGTATGATTCCTCTCAGGAACTGAAAGGAGCTAGAAATGAATGGTTTTTATGCTCGTGACAAAGGAAAAGGACGAGCAAGCGGAATAGCAACCTGAGCACCTTGTTTCTGTCTTGTTAACTTAGCATGCCCATTTTCTCCTTTTCACACCTAACATTTTACACCTATCTTACATTTCTCCTTTATCATCATTATCACCGCTCTTGTCTTTTGCTCTGGGCACCCGCAGAAACTGTTCCACTTCCTCCTCCTCTCCCTCTGTCAAAGACACACAAAAAGAAACTACCTCTCCGTTACAAAGAAGAGTTGAACTGCAGTGGAAACATTAACTCTGTCTGTCATTCTCTCAACACCAGGTTAAAGTCGAACAGGTTTATTTGGAAGTAAATGAACCTTGATTAGACTAGATTCCCTACAGTGTGGAAACAAGCTCTTCGGCCCAACAGATCCACACCGACCCTCCGAAGAGCAACCCACCCAGACCCATTTCCCTCTTACTAATGCATCTGACACTATGGGCAATTTAGCATGGTCAATTCACCTAACCTGTTGTGGTTCTGTTCGCCGAGCTGGGAATTTGTGTTGTAGACATTTTGTCCCCTGTCTAGGTGACATCCTCAGTGCTTGGGAGCCTCCTGTGAAGCACTTCTGTGATGTTTCCTCCGGCATTTATAGTGATTTGTATCTGCCGCTTCCGGTTGTCAGTTCCAGCTGTCCGCTGCAGTGGCCGGTATATTGGGTCCAGGTCGATGTGCTTATTGATTGAATCTGTGGATGAGTGCCATGCCTCTAGGAATTCCCTGGCTGTTCTCTGTAGCGCTTCACAGGAGGCTCCCAAGCACTGAGGATGTCACCTAGACAGAGGACGAAACATCTGCAACACAAATTCCCAGCTCGGGGGCGAACAGAACCACAACAATGAGCACCCGAGCTACAAATCTTCTCCCAAACTTTGATCACCTAACCTGCACGTTTTTAGGCTGTGGGAGGAAACCGGAGTACCCGGAGGAAACCCACGCAGACACGAGGAGAATGTGCAAACTCCATGAAGTCGCCCGAATCTGGAATTGAACCCGGGTCTCTGGCACTGTGAGCCTGCAGTGCTAGCCACTGTGCCGCACCTGCTGGACTATCTGGTGTTGTGTGAGTTTTAACTTTGTCCATCCCCCAGTCCAACACCAGCACTTCCACATCAACTGTCTCTCTCCACAGATGCTGTTGGACCTGCTGAGATCTTCCAGCACTTTCTGTTTTTATTAGGAATGGTTGTTTAACATCAATGTCAGATCTCTCATGACTCTTTCAGGACCAAAAAGGACCCCATGGAGGCCATGTTGGACATGATGGGTGACACAGTTCACACTATTTTCTGCTTTTGGGTTTCCATAGTATTTGGCAAAAACAGCATGACAGAATCAAATTCCTCAGTCTTAATCTTTCATCCCTCGCCATTCAGTCTCGATCCACAACTTGTGAAAACAGCCGCACTTCATATCCCATTCCCCATCCATTCATCATTTTACATTTTTCAATCATATCAATCCAATAATCTGAGTTCACATACATCTAAACAATTATTCACACATTTCTTCATATTTGTATTGCCTTAGATCTGCAAGAAGTCAAGTGAATCTGCACTGTGACCTCCGTAAATCCAGAATATAATTCCTCCAGTATCATCAGCATTTTACTTTTATTCATCACTAAACCATTCATTTTCCTTTTAACCATTTCACAATTTATTTCCTGTCTGATAATGTTCAGTTAACTAAAGACCGATGTGATCTGATAATGTTCAGTTAACTAAAGACCGATGTGAGTTGAAACTTTATTGCTGGAACAGCACAGCAGGTCAGGCAGCATCCAGGGAACAGGAGATTCGACGTTTCGGGCACAGGCCCTTCTTCAGGCCATTCCTGAAGAAGGGCCTGTGCCCGAAACGTCGAATCTCCTGTTCCCTGGATGCTGCCTGACCTGCTGTGCTGTTCCAGCAATAAAGTTTCAACTTTGATCTCCAGCATCTGCAGACCTCACTTTCTCCTTAAAGACCGATGTGAGGCATGTATAAATTCTCCCTTTGATCATCACATATACGTTAACAATTCTCTCCTCTCAGGACTCTTATCTCACTTTTAGTAATTCTCTTTTTATTGGTGGATTTATAAAAGCTGTTCCCCTTGACAATCCTTTGACATTTTTCCCTTAAACTCCCTCTTAGTTCTCCTTATCCTGCTTGTAACATTTTTCTCTTATTTTGTCATATCCTTCTTTAGTTTTTTATAATAAAAACAGTGCTTAGCATTTGAATGTTATTGCCCACCCTAAATTGCCCTGGAGAATGTAGTCTGAGCTGCTTTGAACAGCTGCATCAGTGTGGTGAGGTATTCCATTCCGGAGATAAATGTTATGGATTTGGAAGATGCTATCGAGTTAATCGTGGTGAGTTGTTGCAGTGCATCTTATAGACTGTACACAATTAGCGAATTTTGAGAAGGTTTGTAGCTCAGGTTGAGGTTCTAGATGTAGGTTTGCTCACTGAGCTGGAAGGTTCATTTCCAGACGTTTCATCACCCTACTAGGTAACATCTTCAGTAAGCCTCCGGGCGAAGCACTGCCTGATAATTCCTGCTTTTTATTTATATGTTTGTGTTTCTTTGGGTTGGTGATGTCATTTCCTGTGGTGATATCATTACTTGTTCTTTTTCTCAGGAGATGGTAGATGGGGTCTAACTCGATGTGTTTGTTGATGGAGTTCCGGTTGGAATGCCATGCTTCTAGAAAATCCTATGCATGTCTCTGTTTGGCTTGTCCTAGAATGGATGTGTTGTCCCAGTCAAAGTGGTGTCCTTCCTCATCCGTAAGTGAGGATACTCGTGAGAGAGGGTCATATCTTTTTGTGGCTAGTTGATGTTCATGTATCCTGGAGGCTAGTTTTCTGCCTGTTTGTCCACTAGCCACCAGGATACATTAATACCAACTAGCCACAAAACGACATAACCCTCTCTCACTAGTATCCTTACATATGGATGAGGAAGGACACGACCTCGACTGGAACAATACATCCATTCTAGGACAAGCCAAACAGAGACATGCACGAGAATTCTTAGAAGCATGGCATTCCAACTGGAACTCCATCAACAAACACATCGAATTAGACCCCATCTACCACCCCCTGAGAAAAAGAACAAGAAATGACATCACCACAGGAAATGATGTCACCACAGGAAATGACATCACTAACCCAAAGAAACTCAAATATATAAATAGAAAGCAGGAATTATTAGCAGTGCTTCGCCCGGAGGCCCATTGAAGATGCTACCTAGTAGGGTGATGAAACATCTGGAAATGGACCTTCCAGCTCAGCTGTCCACAATGTATTAGTGACAAATGGGAATTGTTTAAGGTGGTGCATGGGGTGTCAATCAAATGGAGTACTTTGTCTTGGATGGCAGCCATGATCTTGACTGAATTTGAAACTATATTTGGGAAGGAACTTGGTGAGTATTTTGCTACATTTGTGCCTTGTTGGTGCAGGGTCGGCAGGTGAGTTATTCACCACATGTTCTCAGTATCTGAACTGTTCTTGTCGTCAAAAAACCTATGTGTCTAGACCAGTTAAGTTTCTGATCAATCTAGTAACCTCTAAAATGTTGATGATGAGGGAGTGTTCAATGATGGTTAAGGAAGGATGGTTTTCTCTGTTGGCAGAGTTTATTGTTGGTAATTAGTGGGTTACTGATATTGTCCCGGTTTTGCTGCACGTGAGGCTGACTGAGGAATTTTGAATGGAGATAAACAGTATACAATCATTAGCAAACATCCCTATCTCTGATCTTATAAAGAGCAGCTGAAGATAGTTGGGCTGAGGACATTACCCCCTGACAAACTGCTGTGACTGTGATTGACCTCTAACAATCACAACTTCCTTTGCGCCAAGTATGCTTTATTGTTATAGCCTGTATTAAACCTACTGCTTTAATTTTAAATGGGTTCTCGCATCTTTTTTTTGTTTCCATAATCTCCTGCATCTCTTGGTTGCTTCATTTTTTAAATGGCATTTGCTTATTTTGAATCCTTTAATTGATCCACTTTTGCCCCGTTGTACACCATGCTATTTTTTCCCTTTTATGTCACCTTAGCTAACTCACTGCTCATCTTTCTAAAATTTCAATTAGTCCAGTTATACAGAAACATAGGAAATAGGAGCAGGAACAGGTCATTTCAATATCTGATCATCCAACTCAACACCCTGTTCACTTTCTTCCCATACCCTTGCTCCCTTTAGCCCAAGAACTATATCTATCTCCTTTTTGAAAACATTTAATGTTTTGGCCTCAACTACCTTCTGTGGGAGAGAATTCCACAGACCCTGGGTGAAGAAATGTCTCCTCAGTCTAAACTGGCTTACCCCAAATCTTGTGATGTTTTAGTTTTTGTTCTAATTTTTACATTTTCCTGTTAGCTTCTTGAATCTGAAGTATGTTGTGATTATCATTTGCCACTTTGAACGGACTTACTTCATTACTCATAACCAGATTTAGAAACACTTATGACCTTGTAGACCTAATAACATATTGCTTGAGGTAGGAATCCTGTACATATTTTTGGAATTACATTCTCTTTTTTTAGTTTCTTACCAGCCTCTTGTTAATGTGTGTAAGATGTGATATTCCTGTAAGATAATTATTTTCAGTTCCTTCAGTTTGTTTCCCATATCTGTGCATGCTATAACTTGAAGTCTATTTTTTTTTACTGTTAAAAATCACACAACACTAGGTTATAAATCAACAGGTTTATTTGGAAGCACTACCTTTCGGAGCTCTGATCCTTCATCGGGCAATTGTCTTGTACTCCACAACCACCTGATGAAGAAGCAGCGCTCTGAAAGCTAGTGCTTCCAAATAAACCTGTTGGACTATAACCTGGTGTGATTTTTAACTGTGTAGACCCCAGTCCAACTCTGGCTTCTCCAAATTTCTTTTTAATGCTACTCTTTTTTTCCCCATTATGTTTTGTTTAAAATACCTACTAAATATGTATTTTTTTCACTTATAACATCAATTTTATTACATATACAATACAATTCAATACACCATAGAAACAGGCCTTTCAGTCCACCAAGCCTGCACCAAATCCTAATCCTTGTTTAGATCCACTACTTATTGTCCATGCACGGTTTCTATCCCTCTGTTCGCCTTCCGCTCATGTGTCTATCAAGATAAACATTGCTAACGTGTCTGCTTTCACCATCTCCACTAGTAGTACATTCCAGCCACTCATCATCCTCTGTGTGAAAAAGTTTCCCCTCACTTCTCCCCTAAACTTTCCCCTTCTCACCTTGAAACTGTGCCCTCTTGCAGCTGATCTTTCCATCCTAGGGGAAAAAAACCCTCTGACTATCTACCCTATCTAACCCTCTCATAATTTTGTAGGCCTATATCAGGTTGCCCCCTCAGCCTCCATCACTCTAATGAAAACAGTCTAGGTTTATCCAACCTCTCCTCTTAACTAAAATCCTCCAGCCTGGCAGCATTCTAGTAAATCTTTTCTGCGTGCTTTCCAAATCATCCACGCCCTTCTGGTCATACGGCGACCAGAACTGCATGCAATATTCCAAACCTGGCTTAACTCAAGTTTTGTACAGCTGGAACACAACTTGCCAACTTTGAGATTTGATGCCCTGGTCAATGAAGGCAAGGGTGCTGTGTGCCTTCTTGAACACCTTATCCGTCTTTGTTGCCACTTTCAGGGATGTGTTGACTTGTATGCCCAGATACCTCAGAATATCTCTGCTTCATATCCGACCTGGTAGGCTATCCTTATCTTTTCTCCCTTCTCTGTAACACAATTGAGGCTTGTTTCTTTTTTCAGCTTCCCCACTCCTCCCCACCACCCAAATTATATACTTTGGATCTTCCATATTTAATTATATTGCCAGTATATTGAAGAAAGAAAGAACTTGCATTTTATAGCATCTTCCACAGTCTCAGGGCATCTCATAAAACTTTATAGACAATGATATAAAACAAAGAATTCTGGAAGCTGAAAATCTGTCAGCATCTGGCAATGGGAGGAACACAGTAAACATTTTATGTCCAGTCAAAACTGAAAGGAAAGCATGGTATTTATGCTGATGACTGGAAGGAGTGCATAGAATATGTGGAGTCAGTTGGGGCAGGAAGAGAGAGAAAAGAAAAGAGAGATAAACAAAGAGATTGCTGATGATAAGCTGAGAGAAAGATAAATGATGAGTATGGTGCTAATGAGAAGTATGAATAATTGAATATAGATTGGCTTTTCTGGAGAAACCCAAACAAAGCAGGACCTTAGAATGTGGGGGTGGATAACAAATATGGGGGAGGGAGTCCACATTCTGAAATTGCTAAAGTCAATGTTGAGTTCTAAGGGCTGTAAGGTATATAGGCAGAAGATGAGTTGCTGTCTCACCAGATTACATTGCACTTTGCTTGTGTCCTGCAGCAGACCCGAGACAGAAATAATTTGGAGATGCCGGTGTTGGACTGGGGTCTCTCATCATTTACAATGGGCATGTTGGTTTCAGTTCTTTCATATGTAAATTCCATAACTTTCTTAAAATTAAATTCTCAAATGAACTTTAAAAATAGGTGCCATGTTGGCACAGATAATGCATTGAAGGTGTGAGGTGCCCTGTGTAAGGCTGTCTGTGCCCCAATATTCAGACTGATTCTAATCTAAAAATGGGATTTACAGCATCTTCCATGGATTTAAGCAGTTTTTGAGTAAAATAAAATGTAATTCTGCAAGTACAAATTTATCCCACAAACTTGTATGTGTGTATGCATGTGGGTGTGTGTATGCGGGGGTGGAGATTGTGTGTATGCGTATGTGTGTGAGTGTGAGTGTAAGTGGTTATAAGTCTGTGAGAAAGTGTTTGTGTGAGTGCGGGAGTGTATCTGTGAGCATATGAAAGAAAGCTTGTGTGTGAGAGAGGGTCTGTGTGAGTGTATGGGTCTGTAGGAATGTGTGTGTGTGTGTCTTTAAGTGTCTGTCTATCTGCTGTCTGCGAGTGTGTGTCTGTCTGTGTGAGTGTGTAGTGCACTGGGGTCACCTGTAGTGTGACATGAACTCATGGTCCTGGTTGAGGCCATCACCATGGGTACCGAACTTGGCTATCAGACTCTGCTCAGCCACTTTGCATTGTTGCCTGTCCTGACATCTGCCTTGGAGGACAGTCACCTGAAGGTCGGAGGTCGAATGTCCTGGACTGTTGAAATGTTCTCCGACTTGGTGGGAACACCTTCAATGCATTATCAGGGCCAACATGGCACCAACTGTTAAAATTCACTTGAGAATGTAACTTTAAGAAAGTTCCAGAATTTCAGAAAGAACTGAAACCAACATGCCCATTCTAAAAGATGAGAGACTTAAACAATCTTGGTCTTTTCAATGTATAATTTCAGTTACATCATGCTGTAAACTTTTGCTATAAATTCTGTGTCTTACGATTCTATATGAACAGGAAGGGTTTGGAGGGATATAGGCCGGTTGCTGGCAGGTGGGACGAGATTGGGTTGGGATATCTGGTCGGCATGGACGGGTTGGACTGAAGGGTCTGTTTCCATCCTGTACATCTCTATGACTCTATAACCACCTGATGAAGGAACAGTGCTCTGAAAGCTAGTGCTTCCAATTAAACATTTTGGACTACAACTTGGTGTTGTGTTATTTTTTTTTTAATTTCAAACCAAAAACGATTCCAGCCTCGGGTGACTGTCTGTGTAGAGTTTGCACATTCTCCCTGTATCTGCGTAGGTTTCCTCTGGGTGCTCCGGTTTCCTCCCACAGTCCAAAGATATGCAGGTTAGGTGAATTGGCCATGCTAAATTGCCCATAGTGTTAGGTGTATTAGTCAGAGTGAAATGGGTCTGGATGGGTTATTCTTTGGAGGGTCGGTGTGGACTGGTTGGGGCGAAGGGCCTGTTTCCACACTGTAGGGAATCTAATCTAATCTAATCTAATTTTAAGAAATGCTAGTATGAGAACATTGTGGTGTGTGAAGTGGCAGGCAACTGCAAGCTCGGTGTTATTTTAATGGACAGAGCATACAGATAATGCATACAGCTTTGACAAAGGGTCAGCTTGACTCGAAATGTCAGCTCTTTTCTCTCCTTACAGATGCTGCTAGACCTGCTGAGATTTTCCAGCATTTTCTCTGTTGATTTCAGATTCCAGCATCTGCAGTAATTTGCATTTATACAGATAGTGTGGTTAGTTTGAAATTCAGTCAATATTTTAACATATTGAAACATTCATCCATGTTCAATGATGAGACTAGCCCCCTTTAAATTTAGAAGCAAAGTTCAAAGAGTATTTTTATGATATGACCAAACATTCATTCCCATTGGTTGGTACAATACATTCTCGTGGCTGAGAGGTATATTCAGGAAATAGAGTCAGTAATGCGGTCTGGTTGGCATTTAAGCTCTGCCTTTAATTTGCAATCACCATTTTAACTGAACAATCCAGTTCAATTAAAGGTGTGAGTAAATAATTTCACTCTTGATGTCATTACATTTTTGCTCGAATTTGATTCTTTTTCTGACAATGAGGATAGACTGAACTGTAAATACCTTAAAGGGTTACATCAATGCTGCTTTAATATGCACAGCAAGAGAAGCCTAGGGCATAAAATCAATCTTCTGGTTGATTTTGTCTTTTCTCTGTGGGCTGTATGCCACTACTCTGAGGTGCTGAAAATAGTAGTTTAATGAAGAAATAGCAAAACACACCCTTTTGGGGATAGATAAATAAGAAATAGGAGCAGTCCTGAATAATCAAGTGTAAGTTGAGTCGAAGCCGAGATTTGGTGTTACAGAATCATAGAGTCTTACAGCAAGGAAGCAGACCCTTCAGTCCAACTTGTTCATGTCGCCCAACCATCCCAATCTAACGGAGTCCCATTTGCCAGCACTTGGCCCATATCCCTCTAAACCCTTTCTATTCATATATCCATCCAGATGCCTTTTAAATGTTGTAATTTTACCAGCCTCCATCACTTCCTCTGGTAGCTCATTCCATACATGCACCACCCTCTATGTGAAAAACTTACCCATCAGGTCTTTTTAAGGATTTCCCCTCTCACCATAAAGCTATGTCCTCTAGTTTTGAACACACTACCCCAGGAAAAAAAAACTTTGGCTATTCATCCTATGTATGCCAGTCCTAATTTTATAAACCTCTATTTCCAACGCTCCAGGGAAAAAAAGCTGCAGCTGATTCAGCCTCTCCCCTTGGCTCAAACCCTCTAGGTAAAAATCCACTCCACCCTCTCCTCCCTGACCTATCACCGTCATCCCCTCCCCCACTCACCCACTGTACTCTATGCTACTTTCTCCCCACCCCCACCCTCCTCTAGCTTATCTCTCCACGCTTCAGGCTCACTGCCTTTATTCCTGATGAAGGGCTTTTGCCCAAAACGTCGATTTCGAAGCTCCTTGGATGCTGCCTGAACTGCTGTGCTCTTCCAGCACCACTAATCTCAAACTCTCTAGGCCTGGCAACATGCTTGCAAATCTTGTCTGAACTCTTTCAAGTTTAACAATATCCTTCCTGTAGAAGGGTGACCAGAATTGCATGAAATATTCCAAAAATGGCCTCACAATGTCCTGTACAGCTGCAACATGGCGCTCCCAACTCATATACTCAACGTTCTGACCAAGGAAGTCAATTTATCTAGATACCTGAACCCAATGGCATTGGCGTATTTCAATGTCTGTGAGGAATGATCATAACAGGCCAGCAAATGTCTGTTGGGAGAAAGTGAGGACTGCAGATGCTGGAGATCAGAGTTGGGAGTGTGGTGCTGGAAAAGCACAGCAGGTCGGGCAGCATCTGAGGAACAGGAGAATCAATATTTCAGGCATAAGCCCTTCATCAGGAATGATGCTATTGGTCAACTGAAAACAATTATAACTTCAATTCTATTGCTTTAGCCTTGTCCTTTTTTTTAAAAAAAAAACCCACAGTAACATGGACAAGGCAATACAAAGATACTGAGCTCTCAACAATGCTACAATTGCGTTAAGTGATGACAAACGAAGTGTTACAGGGCACTGTCTCTTAATGGGCAACTTCATTATGGCAGAAATGATCCCTGGAAATGGAAGACTTACTAACCGCCATTTCTCCTTTGTCAGGTGGTTACATGCAAATGGGAATGGAAATCAGTGATACATAGAAACATAGAAGATAAGAGTAGGAGGAGGCCATTCAGCCCTTCGAGACTGCTCATGCCATTAATCATCAACTCAACAGCCTAATCCTGCTTTCTCCCTAAAAGCTTTGATCCCATTCGTCTATATCTAGCCGTTCCTTGAATACATTCAATGTTTTGGCGTCAACTACTTCTTGTGGTAATGAATTCCACAGGCTTACCACTCTTTCGGTAAAGAAATGTCTCCTCATCTCTGACCTAAATGATCCACCCTGAATCCTCAGACTGAGACTCCTGGTTTTGAACACACCCACCATCGGGAACATCCTCCCTGCGTCCATCCTGTCTAGTCCCATTAGAATTTTATATGTCTCTATGAGATCATCCCTGACTCATCTGAACTCCAGCAAAAACAATGCTAATCTAGTCAATCTCTCCTCATGCATTAGTCCAGCCATCCCTACAATCAGCCTGGTAAACCTTTACTGCACACCCTCGGGAGCAAAAGCATCCTTCCCCAGAAAAGGAGACAAAACCTGCACACAGTATTCCAGATGTGGCCTCAACAAGGCCCTGTGTAACTGCAACAACACATCCCTGCTCCTGTACTCAAAATCTCTCGCAATGAAGACCAACATACCATTTTCCTTCTTTACCGTCTGCTACACCTACATACCTACTTTCAGTGACTGGTGCACAAGGACACCCAGGTCCTCTGCATACTCCTTTCCCAATTTACATCCATTCAGGTAGTAATCTGCCATCTTGTTTTTGCTTGCAAAGTGAATAACTTCACATTATACTGTATCCGCCATTGATTTACGCACCCAACCTATCCAGATCTGAAGGATCTCTGTATCCTCATCACAGTTCATCCTCCCACTCAACTTGGTATCATCTGTAAACTTTGATATGTTACATTTTGTTCCCTCATCCAAATCATTAATATATATTGTAAATAGCTGGGGAACTAGCACCGATCCCTGTGGCACCTCACCAGTTCCTCCCTGCCAATTTGAAAAGGACCCATTAATTCCTACTCTTTGTTTCCTCTCTGCCAATCAGTTTTCTATCTATCTCAATACACTTTCCCCAATCCCATGTGTTTTAATCTTGCACAATAATCTCTCTTGTGGGACTATGTCAAAAGCTCTCTGAAAGTCTGAATATACCACATTGACTGGCTTCCCCTTGTCAACTCTACTAGTTAACTACAACAGATTTGTCAAGCATGATTTCCCCTTCATAATTTCATGCCGATGCTGCCTGATCCTGCCACAGCTTTCTAAATGTTCCACTATCAAGTCCTTGATAATGGATTAGAGAATTTTCCTCACTACCGATGTTTGGCTTGCTGGTATATTATTCCCTGGTTTCTCTTTACCTCTCTTTTTGAATATCATCAAGGGGAGGCCATGCCTGACAAATTTGTTAGAATTCTTTGAGGAGGTAATGAGCAGGTTAGGCCAAGGATAGCCAATGGATGTTATCTGTCTGGACTTCAAGAAGGTCTTTGACAAAGTGCTGCACAGGAGACTGCTGATCAAGATAGGGCCCATGGTATTATAAATCATGTTTCACGAACTTGATTGAGGCTTTTGAAGAAGTAACAAAGAGCTTTGATGAGGATGTGATCTATATGGACTTCAGTAAAGCATTCAACAAGGTTCCCCATGGGAGACTGGTTAGCAAAGTTAGATCTCATGGAATGCAGGGAGAGCTAACCATTGATTTGTGTCCTCTTTTGTGAAGACAGAGCTAAAATATATATTCAGTTACTTAGCCATTTCTTTGTCCCCTATTATACATCACCCCATTTGTGTCTGTCGGGGACCTACACTTATCTTCACTAATCTCTTTCTCTTCACGTACCCATAGAATCTCTTAGTGTCAGTCTTTACGTTCTCTGCAAGTTTAATTTCATCCTGTATTTTCCCCTTCTTAATCAATCCCTTGGTCTTTCTTTGCTGAATTCTAAACTGCTCCCAATCCTCAGATCATTGTTTTTCTTGACCAATTGGTCAGTTTCTTTCTTAGATTGAATTGGATACTATCTCTAATTTCCGTGAAGTGAAACTATCACACTGTATTCTAACAGATGAAAGGCTTAACAGACAATCAATTCTTCAATGTATAATTTCAGTTACATGACGCTGCAAATTTTTGCTATAAATTCTGTGTTACGATCGAGCCCTCCACAATCACTTGATGAAGGAGCGTCGCTCCGAAAGCTAGTGTGCTTCCAATTAAACCTGTTGGACTATAACCTGGTGTTGTGTGATTTTTAACTTTGTACACCCCAGTCCAACACAGGCATCTCTGAATCATGCCTAATTTCCTTTGTAAGCCATGAATTGGCCCTCTTACCCATTTTGCTTTGGTATCGACAGGAATAAACAGTTGTTTCAGTTCCTCCATACGTTCCTTGAATGTTTGCCATTCACTTGTCATCCCTTTCAGTAACTCTCCCCTATCTATCGAGGCCAACCCGCCTCAGATCTTCATAGTTTCCTTTATTAAGATTCAGCACCCTAGTCTCAAAAAGACTGACAGACTGGATACTCTCAGTCAGCTTTATCAGTTGATAAAGGGAGCTACAAAGACCTATGTAACCCCATATATTTGGATGGGTCCTTTCTGCACTCCCCTGGTGAGCTCTGCATATTCATTGTCAACAAGAGTCAGGGAAGCCATTCCAGGTTCATCCACTTTCTAACTGCGTTTCTGGATTTTGAGTGGTTCTACAATCTGTGACAATGCTACTGATGATTGATTTCCTTTTCTGGTTGATGTCTCCAGCAAAAAAAAAATTACATGGGTTTTGAGATTCAATGCACTCTGCTGTTTTCCCATTCAATGGCCCAGCCTGAAATCTTTTCATGGATGAGTAATTGCCATAACTTCCTCAGTGCTCCTTTAAATTAACATTATTTGTTATTATAAAAATCAGTTTGGGATAGTTTTTACTTTATAGCTCTAAGCAAATCGAATAAGGATTGCTTCTGTCTTGAATCTGTCGCTTTCCCTGTTCTGAAAAGTTAAAGGGGAGACTCAATGAGGTTACCCACATAGTGCCTATAGTCTCTAAGTCAAAAAACTAAAAGCTAGAAAGTGAGATATGGGTAATTTTATGTCTGAGGTAAGCTTTCCAAAATGTTACAGTTTGGAAGAAGAGCTAACATCTTTGATTCAATTTTGCCTATTTTAAAGAACCAACCAAAGTTAAAAAATCCTCAATGAGCTCAAAAGAAATGCATTGACTGAGTTAAAATTGCCTTAATGTCTCATGATTGTAGTTTGTTGGTAGCAAGCAGTATAATACTTTATGCTGAAGATATGAGCTGAAGGGACTTTGAGAGTTGAACGGCAGTTGAACTTAAATGAAAATATGAATGCTTCATGCAGAGGCATGTTGAATTATTTTAAGAAAAAGATGGAAAGGTGAAGATCATTACATGTGGGACTTGCAGAGTCTCCAAGGATAGAAACTTTCTCATTTAGACCCATATGTCTATTTTGTTGATAAACATTGGTGTATCATCTAGGATGAAATGGACTGATATCATTTGATGAAGATGAATGTTGCTGTCTTGCCTGTGAGTGACCAAAGAACAAAGATCAGTAAAGAACAGGAACAGGTCCTTCATCCCACCAAGACTGTGCTGATTCAAGACACCTTTCTAAACTAAAAACCTTTTGCCTCTATGCAGTCTATGTTCTTCTACTCCCTGCTTATTCATGTATCTGTCAAAATGCCTCTTAACATTGCTATTATTTCTGCCTCAACCACCCTCTCTGGCAGAATATTCTGGGCATTTACCACCTTTTGTGTAAAACAATAGTTGCCTCTCACATCTACTTCAAACTTCCCCCTTTTATCTTAAACTTATGTCCTCCAGCAATTGACATTTCTACCCTGGGGAAAAAAGACTCTAACTACCTATCTTATGCATGCCTCTTATAATTTTTTCTTCCATGATATAGAGGTGTTATCATTATTTAATACATAGATATCTCCTGTGGCATGTGTTCTGACCTACATTATTCAGAGAAAATGTGGTAAGAGTGAGTTGATTTGGTTGAAGGGAATTGTTGCTGGTTGGAATTCTCTTGAGTGCTGAGATTAGATGAATCCAAAGCTTTTGCAAAGAGATAGCTGTGTATAGAACAGCTCATAAAAATAACAACTCATCATTTCAATATCCTTAGGAAGCTGAACAGCCTTTAAAATTACCATGACCTCCAAGGGAAGGACAACGGAATAGTTACACAGATTTGGTCGCAATAACAAGGCTTTGATGATTAAGATATCTGCTGCTTTGAAGGTAATTGTGTGAGTCTGAGTAGACTGTACTGAAGAATCAGGAGAAAGTGAGGACTGCAGATGCTGGAGATCAGAGTCAAAAAGTGTGGTGCTGAAAAAGCAGAACATTTCACAACAGTTTGCAGGTACTGAGTATTTTTGAAGTATAATTGCTGTAATGTAGGATAAGTGGCAGACATTTTGTGAACAGCATGCACCCACAATCGGCCAAGAGATAATCTCTCGATCATTTGTTTGTTGTGGGATAAGTATTGGTCAGCACACAAGGGTAAGTCCAATTTCTTTCTTTGAAAGAAGTGACATAGTACCTTTGTGTCCATCTGAAAAAGCAGATATAACCTTGGATTTAAATGTCACCCTAACAAAGGCTTCTCTGTCAATGCAGCATTCTGTCATTATTGCACTTGGCTGTCAGTCTAGATTACATGTTCAAATCCTGGAGTGGCACTTGAACCCAACGTGTTTTAACTTCGAGAGTGGAGCACTTTACTGAGCCACAATGAAAAGTCTGTCTGCAGAAACTAGAGAATGGACCTTTCCAGAATTTCTGGATCTGCAGCTTTGAGTTAGATTATCAGATGTGGATATCCCACTCCCTCGGGAAACATCTAAGAACTGCAATAAAAATTTAAGGAGTGGATGGAATTCAATAGTACAATTATGTCAAGACTGCAATATCAATGGTGAGTTTTCTTATGCGTAAATTGTAAGAGGGAGGAGCATTATTTCAAAGTATCAGCACAGTTAGTAGTTGTAGTGGACAATCTTGTGGTTCTGTGCTCCTGGCAGTGTATCCAATATAACTAACAAGAATAAAGAATATGGTTTTCAATTCATGGCCTGTACATTTTTAGTCCATTTTGACAGAGCGGCGAGGAGAGAAGGTGGAGTGAAGCGAAGGCTGCCGGGAAGGTAAGGGCTTAATTTATATTTGGGCAATGGCTAAGCCCAAGATACTACACGTGTAATATCTCCTTCCTGCCCCCCCTCCTCTAAACGGAAGAAAGGTAAGGCTTTTATTTTTTTCTATATCTTTATTTTTCATATACTTAAGTACATTGTTTGGGTTTAGTTAGTTCATATAAAGCTAAGCTTACAATGGCAGGGGACCATGTGCCTCTTGCTTGATGTGGAAGGTTAGGAACGTGTCTGACATTCCTGACTCTTACACTTGCAAGAAGTGTGTCCAGCTGCAGCTGTTGTTTGACCGCATGACGGCTCTGGAGCTGTGGATGGACTCACTGTGGAGCATCCGTGATGCTGAGGAGGTCGTGGATAGCATGTTTAGTGAACTGGTCACATCGCAGGATAGGATTGCTGAGGGAGACAGTGAATGGGTGACCAAAAGACAGAAAAAGTGTAGGAAGGCAGTGCAGGTGTCCCCTGCGGTCATCTCCCTCCAAACCAGGTATATGTTTTGGATACTGTTGGGGGAGATGGCTCACCGGGGAGGGCAGCAGTTGCCAGGATCATGGCACTGTGGAGGGCACTGCTGTTCAGAAGGTCGGGAAAAAGACTCGTAGGGCCAAAGTCATAGGGGATTCTATTGTGAGGGGGGTAGATAGGTGGTTCTGTTGCCGAATACAGGACCTCCGGATGGTATGTTGCCTCCCAGGTGCTCGGGTCAGGGATGTCACCGATTGGCTGCAGAGCATTCTAAAAGGGGAGGGTGAACAGCCAGTTGTCTTGCTGCATAAAGGCACCAACGATATAAGTAAAAAATGGGATGAGGACCTGAAAGAAGAATTCAGGGAGTTGGGAGAGAAGTTAAAGAGAAGGACCACAAAGGTAGTGCAAGCGGGCATCAGAGCCACCCCACATTTGCCACGGGACTATGCCTACATCGGTAAAACGAAAGGAATTCATTGTGTTTTAAACGGCAGCCGCAGCTTAAACCCACAGAAGTCAGCAGCTGCTGGTCCGCCCACGTGACCGGGAGATGGGAGCCAGAGGACAGATCAAATCCACACTCGGCCAGACACTAACCATGACTCATAGACCGAAACTCCGGAGCTAATTAATATGGAAACCCATCTCCTAATCAAATCAAGAGACTGACTGAAACACACCCATATTCATCAATACAGAACCATCCTGACACTAAGGCCTGACCTTAAATTTACCTGGAC
>NC_057720.1:26747368-26761289 GCF_004010195.1 Chiloscyllium plagiosum | reverse complement strand
CAGCAGCTGCCGGTCCGCCCACGTGACCGGGAGATGGGAGCCAGAGGATAGATCACATTCACACTAGGCCAGACACTAACCATGACTCATAGACCGAAACTCCGGAGCTAATTAATATGGAAACCCATCTCCTAATCAAATCAAGAGATTGACTGAAACACACCCATATTCATCAATACAGAATCATCCTGACACAAAGGACAGGCATCCACCAGACAGGAACGATCAGACTAATACACACCAGCACCCCAAGGGAACAAAGTGGGGTGCTAGCCCCCAGCCCTCACAGAGAGAGACAAGCAGATCGTACCCGGACCCGTTTACATAATCCAGTTAGCACCCTATTGTGTGTACACTGCAACTCTCCTGGGACGGCAGGAAACCCACCATTTGCACCTACTCCAGCGATGATGGGGAACTATCATCCCATTCATACTCAAAATCCTCACATCCTGACAAAGAAAGGTATATAATGTGTAGCAGCGCGCGGGAACAGCAGAACAGCCGAGATTCGGACCTCGGTTGGTTTCCCCCGGTGTTACTGTATCAATCAACATTACCGATTGTTGACCCGCACTCTGGGCTTGGACTGATATCATTTCATCCGCGCTAACAGTAGTGATCTTGGGACTTCTACAAGTGCCATGTGCTAGCCAGTGTAGAAATGAAAAAATAGGCAGGTTGAACACGTGGTTTGAGAGATGGTGTAGGAGGGAGGGGTTCAGATTTGTTGGACATTGGGACCGGTCCTGAGGAAGGTGGGATTATTACAAAATGGACGGTCTACATCTGAACCAGACTGGAACCGATGTCCTTGGGGGAGTTTTTGCTCCTGCTGTTGGGAGGTTTTAAACTAATGTGGCAGGGGACTGGGAACCAGAAGAGAAAACAAGCAGGCAGCGAGGTGGAGACTGGAGACTGTAAGAATCATGAAGATAGCATTAATAAAGGGAAGAGTAGGCAGAGAGCAGATGAGCGCAAAAAAACTGGTGGCCTGAAATGCATCTACTTTATTGCAAGGAGTATAGTATGTAAGGCAGATGAACTTAGGGCTTGGATTGGTGCCTGGGAGTATGATGTTATTGGAATCACGAGACCTGGTTGAAAGAAGGGTATAATGATTGGCAATTAGATGTTCCAGGATATAGGTGCTTCAGACAGGACAGGGAGGGAATTAAAACGGGGGGTTGGAGTTGCATTGCTGGTCAAGGACGATATCACAGCTGTGCTAAAGGAGCACACTATGGAGGTCTTGGATAGTGAGGCATTATGGGTGGAACTGAGAAATAAGGGTGCAGTTGCACTGTTGAGGCTGTATTACAGGCCTCCCAACAGTGAGCGTGAGGTAGAAGAACAAATAGGTGAACAGATTATGGAAAGATGTAGAGGTAATAGGGTGGTGGTGATGGGAGATTTTAGTTTTCCCAACATTGACTGGGACACACTTAACGTTAGAGGTCTGGATGGGGTAGAATTTGTAAGAAGCATTCTGGAGAGTTTTCTAGAGTAGTATGTCAATAGTCCGACGAGGGAAGGGGCCATATTGGATCTGGTACTGGGGAACGAGCCAGAACAGGTGGGAGAAGTTGCAGTGAGGGATTTCTTTGGGAACAGTGACCACAATTCTGTAAGTTTTTGAATACTCATGGAGAAAGAAGAGAGCGGTACTAAGGGAAGAGTACTAAACTGGGCCAAGGTCAATTATATAAAAATTAGGTAGGAGCTCAAATGTGGATTGGACACAGCTATTTGAAGGGAAGTCCACATTTGAGATGTGGAAGGCTTTCAAAGATAGTGCAGGATAGGCATGTCCTGTTGAAGGCAAAGGATAGGAAGGGCAAGATTCATGAACTTTGGATGACAGGAGAAATTGTACAACTAGCCAAGAGGAAAAGGGAAGCATACATAATGTCTCGGAAGCTAAGAACAGAACGGGCCCTGGAAATATCAGAAGAGTAGGACAAGTATTAAACGAGGAATCAAGCGGGCTAAAAGATGTCATGAAATAGCTTTAGCAAGTAGAATTAAGAAGAATCCCAAAGCATTTTAATCTTGTATAAGAAGCAAGCAGGTAACTAGAGAAAGGATTGATCCACTGAAGGATAACGAATGAAGGCTGTGTGTCGAACCTGAGAAAATGGGTGAGATTCTGAATGATTACTTTGCACTAGTGTTCACTGAGGAGAGGAACATGATAAATGTTGAGATTAGAGATGGAAGTTCGATTAGTCTGGATCACGCTGGCATAAGTAGGGAAGATGTGTTGGGTAGGCTAGAGGTTATTAAGGTGGACAAATCCCTAGGACCGGATGGGATCTATCCCAGTTTGCTGATGGAGGCAAGAGAGGAAATAGCTGGGGTCCTGAGAGATATCTTTGTGCCATCCTTAAATACAGGTGAGGTGCTGGAGGACTGGAGGGTTTGCTCATGTTGTCCCCCTGTACAAGAAGGGTAAGAGGGATATTCTGGGTAACTACAAATCAGTGAGCCTGACGTTGGTGGTGGGAAAGTTGTTGTAGAAGGTACTGAGGTATAGGATCTATTTATATTTAGTAAAGAATGGACTTATCAGTGATAGGCAACATGGTTTTGTGTAGGGGAGATTGTCTTACCAACTTAATAGTGTTCTTCGACGAAGTGACCAAGTTGATAGATGAAGGGAGGGCTGTTGATGTCATACACATGGACTTTAATAAGGCGTTTGATAAGGTTCCCCATGGTAGGTTAATGGAGAATGTGAAGCCATTTGGTGTGTAGGGTATTCTAGCTGGGTGGATAAAGAACTGGTTGAGCAACAGGAGACAGAGTAGTAGTTGAAGGGTGTTTCTCGAAATGGAGAAAGGTGACCAGTGGTGTTCCACAGGGGTCAGTGTTGGGGCCACTGTTGTTTGTAATATACATAAATGATCTAGAAGAGGGCACTGTTGGTATGATAAGCAAGTTTGCAGGTGACACAAAGATTGGTGGTGTAGCAGAAAGCATAAGGGACTGTCAGAGTACAGGAGGATATAGATAGACTGGAGAGTTTGGCAACAAAGTGGCAGATGGATTTCAATCCAGACAAATGTGAGGTGATGCATTTAGGCAAGACTAATTCGAGAGCGAATTATACAATGAACGGAAGTGCCTTGGGAAAAGTTGATGGGCAGAGAGATCTGGGAGTGCAGGTCCATTGTACCCTGAGGGTTGCTGCACAGGTGGATAGAGTGGTCAAGCAGGCATATAGTATGCTTGCCTTCATTGGATGGGGTATTGAGTATAAGAGCTGGCAAGTCATGTTAACATTGTACAAGACATTGGTTCGGCTGCATTTAGAATATTGTGTACAGTTCTGGTCGCCACATTACCAAAAGGATGTGGACGCTTTGGAGAGAGGGTGCAGAGAAGGTTTACGAGGATGTTGCCTGATATGGAAGGTGCTAGCTATGTAGAAAGGTTGAGTAAGTTAGGTTCATTTTCATTAGAAAAAAGGAGATTGAGGGGGGACCTGATTGGGGTTTATCAAATCATGAAGGTTATAGACAGGGTGGATAGAGACAAGCTTTTTCCCAGGATGAAGGATTCAGTAACGAGAGGTCATGCTTTCAAGGTGAGAGGTGGAAAGTTTAAGGGGGATACACGTGTTTGGAACGCGTTGCCAGCAGAGGTGGTAGAGGCAGGCACAGTAGATTCATTTAAGATGTGTCTGGATAAATGCATGAGTAGATGGGGAGTCGAGAGATACAGATGCTTAGGAATTGACCGACAGGTTTAGACAGTACATTTGGATTGGCTCAGGCTTGGAGGGCCGAAGGGCCTGTTCCTGGGCTGTAAATTTTATTTGTTCTTTGTTTGTTGTAATTTTATTGGATGAAAATAGTGCATGCCAGGAAATTGGCCTAACCTCCATGCATCAAAGTGCAACTTGCACATTTAGTACTGAAACAATATCCAGATCTAATACTATAGAACAACGAAAACTGAATATGGGATCTGATAAATAAAACCAAACGATCAAATCTATCAACCCTGTGTACTCTTTTACAGAGGGTGACTTGTTTTGCATGAAAGAAAGTGCAGAATAGATTTTACCTCTGCTGTCTTTAAACTTAACCTCAGAAGCTCTTGGCAGGCCAGCATTTACAATACTGGCCTGGGACTGGCTCTGGAACCTGCCAGTCCCATTAGCGTACACTCATTATGAAATCAATGCTCAGCCATGTTCATCACCGGGATGATGATGGTTTCCTCAGAAGCTTTTCAGACAGAGGACTGGGCACAATGTCATATCCTGCTGGATGCCCACATTTCCATTCGAAAGATATTTGCAAGTGAGACATGGACCTAGACTTTCTTTTGAGTTGGGGTGACTCAGAGGTTTTATAGAAATGGCAATCAGACCCAAATGTAGGAGTTCTGACCCAGTTCCAGGATTTCTGACCCATTTCAGGAGTGCCTTTTAAGGACGTGGGAATGTTCAGATTATGTACCTACACCAACTACTCTTGATTTGGCACACATCATTTTGGGAATAGACATGTCTGAATTCTGTGACATTTCTTGGAGTTGGGCTAGATTTTTAGAGTGTCAGGCTTCACAGTACTTTGAAAGGTACACATGAAGAACCTTTCAAAATGGTCCTCCGCATTATGTATTCTTCATTGAGAGTTCAGTCATGTATTATTCAGTTGAAATACGAGAGCCCTGCTTATTGACAGCTCTGACTCTCTGGTCTCTACTGTAATTTTCACAATGTTTATCCACAGAAGGTAAAGAAGTTCAGTGCTTGCAGTTTCAGCTGTTGCTTTAAAGAGCCTCGATGTTTAATACTTTCATTGCGCTAATGTGAAAAGGAGTTTTTACTGTAAAGCACATGGAAAATTATCTATGAATTGCTTTGTTATTAAAGATATATTTATACATCCTGCTATCACTATTGCAGTCATTTCTTCTATAAATTGTTTCCTGGGTGAAAGGGCATGGAAGTACCATAACCTGAAATGTGGGTATGAGGAGGCACAGGAGGAAGATGGGGTTCATAGCTTTGCATACAAGTCATGAGAAGCCTTAGAGAGCAGGTGATGGAGCATGAGGGAGTGGCCTGGATGGGTACATGAGGAATGAGAGCATGTGCAGTTGAGGCCGAGAGGACTTTTTATGTTTTTATTATAACCGGGACAAAGTCCCACTGACTCAAAGTGGCCTCTTGAAAAGGAAAGCTTTGCATCTGGCAGTTTCACTGGATTTCCCTGGATTAGCTGGCTGAACAGCAGCTGCACACCCCCACCCTGCCAAACCCCCTTCACCGCCCCCACCCACTTCCACCCACCTTATCCCGCATCCTGAACAATGGAAGCTCTATCGTTGAGGGGATTTTCCCCAAAGACAGTTGGGTTTGCTAGGAATTTTCCTCACTCCTTCTACCCATCTTGAAGATGAAAATCCAAGCCATGATGTTGGCAGTCATTGACGTAGACAGCTGACAGATCGTCAGTGATGGCCATGCCCTCAGTGTGCTAACTGTTTGGAGCAGATTTGAAGAGGGCAAGAGAAATAAAAAAAAAAATGGAACAAGCTGAGAAGAGGGTCCAGAGAAAACTGAAGCCAGTAAACACTAAAATAATTTTCAGCCACTGGGCTATAAGGTAGAATTGTGGCAGATGCCAAGCCAAAGTGGGCCACACTGGGGTATTGTTTAAAACACCACAGAAGGCTTTCAAAAATTGCTGTAGACAATTCAAAATACCACTGGTAACAATCTCACTATATAAGTAAATGGGTTTAATAACTGTACTATATTAAGTATACAATGCAAGGTTAATGTGTCTGATGCATGGAAAAGCGTCAATTGTAGTTTGTAGGGAATGCATAAATAAATCAATGATTCCAATACCATTTCAATGATAAAATACGGTGATTTTACCAAATGTGATAGAATTTCTAAACATTTTAAAACTACTATTTCTTGCGTTTTGAAGGGCTATGATGTGTAATTTATTCAGTGCTATTGAACTTTATTGTGAAACTGTTATGAATTATTAGCAAAATTCTCTGTTGAGCTGTTTCCAACATATTATCAATAGTGAAAACTGATGTTCTAAAATGTCAGTGGACTTAAGATCTTATTTCTTTAACTTATTGAAGCTGTGAAAATCTGCCAAATTCATGAATTAAATTATATAAAATGTAATAAGGGCCTTAAAAGTGGCATTATTAATATTGGAATAAAACTGGAGTTTTTTTCAATCACTCTGTTGAACTTGATCTCATAAGTTTAAAGAAAAGAATAATATTCTGAGCTGAATTTTACCAGAAATCATCCAGGTATAATTTTCTTTAAGTTTAATGGAGGGTTTCTTTACATGAGGCCCAATGGAGTTTTTAGGTGCCTATTCTTAATTTCTTGTCAGGAATTCTCACTTCGATGTGTCAAGTGGGACAATGAATGCATATTAAAGAGGTCAGATAAGTAATAATAGGGATGATAATGAGTGATAATCAATGTTAATAGGCCTCTTGCCACTCTTACTGCTAGAGAGTGTCTTGTCTTGACGTTCAGGACTTGGTGAGAAATGTGACATTTCAGTCTCAACATTGAGAAGAACCATAATCAACGTCATCTTAATTATTCCACATTTCTTCTTGTAGTCAGCATTATTTGGAGCAGGAAAATCTCCACCGAGATTGACTTTACATCAGACCTAATCACAAAGATAAAAGAACAAAGAAAATTTACAGCCCAGGAACAGGCCCTTCGGCCCTCCAAGCCTGAGCCGATCCAAATGTACTGTCTAAACCTGTCAGTCAATTCCTAAGCATCTGTATCTCTCGACTCCCCATCTACTCATGCATTTATTGAGACACATCTTAAATGAATCTACTGTGCCTGCCTCTACCACCTCTGCTGGTAACATGTTCCAAACGCCCAACAGTGAAGTACTTGCTGCATGTATCCCGTTTAAACTTTCCACCTCTCACCTTGAAAGCATAACCTCCCGTTATTGAATCCTTCACCCTGGGAAAATGCTTGCCTCTATCCACCCTGTCTATACCCTTCCTGATTTTGTAAATCTCAATCAGGTCCCCCTTATTCTCCTTTTTTCTAATGAAAATGAACCTAACTTACTCAACCTTTCTTCATAGCTAGTACCTTCCATATCAGGCGACATCCTCGTAAACCTTCTCTGCACCCTCTCTCCAAAGCGTCCACATCTTTTTGGTAATGTGGCGACCAGAACTGTACACAATATTCGAAATGCAGCCGAACCAATGTCTTGTACAATGTTAACATGACTTACCAGCTCTTATACTCAATATCCTGTCCAATGAAGGCAAGCATACTATATGCCTGCTTGACCACTCTATCCACCTGTGCAGCAACCCTCAGGGTACAATGGACCTGCACTCCCAGATCTCTCTGCCCATCAACTTTTCCCAAGGCACTTCCGTTCATTGTATAATTCGCTCTAGAATTAGTCTTGCCTAAATGCATCACCTCACATTTGTCTGGATTGAAAACCATCTGCCACTTTGTTGCCCAACTCTTCAGTCTATCTATATCCTCCTGTATTCTCTGACAGTCCCTTATGCTTTCTGCTACTCCACCAATCTTCGTGTCATCTGCAAACTTGCTGATCATACCAATAGTGCCTTCTAGATTATTTATGTATATTACAAACCAACAGTGACCCCAACACTGACCTCTGTGGAACACCACTGGTCACCTTTCTCCATTTCGAGAAACACTCTTCAACTACTACTCTCTGTCTCCTGTTGCTCAACCAGTTCTTTATCCATCTAGCTAGAATACCCGACACACAAAATGACTTCACTTTCTCCATTAGTCTACCATGGGGAACCTTTTCAAATGCCTTACTAAAGTCCATGTATATGACATCAACAGCCCTTCCTTCATCTATCAACTTGGTCACTTCCTCGAAGAACACTATTAAGTTGATAAGACAATCTCCCCTACACAAAACCCTGTTGCCTATCACTGATAAATCCATTCTTTTCTCAATATAAATAGATGCTATACCTCAGTACCTTCTCCAGCAACTTTCCCACCACCGATGTCAGGCTCACTGGTCTGTTGTTACCTGGAATATCCCTACTGCCCTTCTTGTACAGGGGGACAACATGAGCAACCCTCCAGTCCTCCAGCACCTCACCAGTATTTAAGGATGCCACAAAGATATCTCTCAGGTCCCCAGCTATTTCCTCTCTCTCCTCCATCAGCAAAATGGGATAGATCCCATTCGATCCTGAGGATTTGTCCACCTCAATAACTTATAGCCTACCCAACACATCTTCCCTACTTATGTCAACGTGATCCAGACTAATCAAACTTCTATCTCTAATCTCAACATTCATCATGTTCCTCTCCTCAGTGAACACTGATGCAAAGTAATCATTTAGAATCTCACCCATTCTCTCAGGTTCGACAGACAGCCTTCCTTCATTATCCTTCAGTGGACCAATCCTGTCTCTAGTTGCCTGCTTGCTTCTTATATAAGAATAAAATGCTTAGGGATTCTCCTTAATTCTACTCGCTAAAGCTATTTCATGACCCCCTTTTAGCCCACTTGATTCCTCGTTTAAGACTTGTCCTACGATTCTGATATTCTTCCAGGGCTTGTTCTGTTCTTAGCTGCCTAGACCATATGTACGCTTCTGTTTTCCTCTTGGCTAGTCGTACAATTTCTCCTGTCATCCACGGTTCACAAATCTTGCCCTTCCTATCCTTTGCCTTCCACAGAACATGTCTATCCTGCACTATCTTCAACCTATCTTTGAAAGCCTCCCACACCTCAAATGTTGACTTTCCTTCAAACAGCTGTGTCCAATCCACATTTCACAGCTCCTGCCTAATTTTGATATAATTGACCGTGGCCCAGTTTAGTACTCTTTCCTTAGGACCACTCTCATCTTTGTCTACGAGTATTCTAAAATTTAGGAATTGTGGTCACTGTTCCCAAAGAAATCCCCCACTGCAACTTCTACCACCTGTCCTGGTTTGTTCCCCAGTACCAGGCCCAATATGGCCCCTTCCCTCATCAGACTATTGACATATTGCTCTAGAAAACTCTCCTGGATGCTTCTTACAAATTCTACCCCATCCAGACCTCTGATGTTAAGTGAATCCCAGTCAATATTGGGAAAATTAAAATCTTCCAACACCACCACCCTATTGCCTCTACATCTTTCCATAATCTGTTCACCTATTTGTTCTTCTACCTCACGCCCACTGCTGGGAGGCCTGTAATACAGCCCAACAGTGTGACTGCACCCTTCTTATTTCTCAGTTCCACCCATAATGCCTCACTACCCAAGACCTCCATAGTGTGCTCCTTTAGCACAGCTGTGATATCATCCTTGACCAGCAATGCAACTCCACCCCCTCTTTTACATCTCTCCCTTTCTTGTCTGAAGCATCTGTATCCTGGAACATTTAATTGCCAATCATCATGCCCCTCCTTCAACCAAGTCTCTGTTCTTCCAATAACATCATACTACCAGGCACCAATCCAAGCCCGAAGTTCATCTGCCTTACACACTATACACCTTGCATTAAAGTAGATGCATTTCAGGCCACCAGATTTTTTGCGCTCATCTGATCTCTGCCTACTCTTCCCTTTATTAATGCTATCTTCATAATTCTTACAGTCTCCAGTCTCCACCTCGCTGCCTACTTATTTTCTCTTCTGGTTCCCAGACCCCTGCCACGTTAGTTTAAAACCTCCCAACAGAAGGAGCAAAACTCCCACAAGGACATTGGTTCCGGTCTGGTTTAGATGTAGACCGTCCATTTTGTAATAGTCCCATCTTCCCCAGAACAGGTCCCAATGTCCAACAAATCTGAACCACTCCCTCCTACACCATCTCTCAAGCCACGTGTTCGTCCTACCAATTTTTTCATTTCTACACTGGCTAGTACATGGCACTGGTAGAAATCCCAAGATCACTACATTTGTGGTCCTTCTCTTTAACTTCTCTCCTAGCTCCCTGAAGTTTTCTTTCAGGACATCATCTCATTTTCTACTTATATCGTTGGTGCCTATATGCACCAAGACAACTGGCTGTTCACCCTCCCCTTTTGGCTGCAGAGCATTCTAATCAGTGACATCCCTGACCCGAGCACCTGGGAGGCAAGATACCATCCAGGTGTCCTGTATTCGGCCACAGAACCGCCTATCTACCCCCCTCACAATAGAATCCTCTATGACTGTGGCCCTACGAGTCTTTTTCCCGACCTTCTGAACAGCAGTGCCCTCCACAGTGCCCTGATCCTGGCAACTGCTGCCCTCCCCGGTGAGCCAAATCCCCCAACAGTATCCAAAACGTATATCTGGTTTGGAGGGAGATGACCGCAGGGGACACCTGCACTGCCTTCCTACTCTCTTTCTGTCTTTTGGTCACCCATTCACTGTCTCCCTCAGCAACTCTAACCTACAGTGTGACCAGTTCACTAAACGTGCTATCCACGACCTCCTCAGCAACGCGGATGCTCCACTAGTGAGTCCATCCGCAGCACCAGAGCCGTCACACGGTCAAACAACAGCTGTAGCTGGACACATGTTTTGCAAGTGCGAGAGTCAGGAACATCAGACACGTTCCTAAGCTTCCACATCAAGCAAGAGGCACATGCCAATGGTCTGAGGTCCCCTGCCATTGTAGGCTTAGCTTTATATGAGGAAAATTGATGTTTCGGGCAAAAGCCACCCCTGGAGGCCTCCTGCCTCTATTCCTGATGAAGAACTTTTCCCCTGCTCCTTGGATGCTGCCTGACCTGCTGTGCTTTTCCAGCACCGCTCTGATCTAAACTCTGGTCCTCACTTTTGCCTTCGCTTTATATGAACAAACTAAAACCAAACAATGCACTTAAATAAATGAAAAAGAAAGATAAAAAAAAAAAGCCTTACCTTACAGAGTCTTTTTCTTCCGGTGGGGGGGGGAAGAGATACTACACCTGTAGTACCTTGGGTTTAGCCACTGCCCAAAATATAAATTAAGCCCTCGCTTCACTTCACCCTCTCTCCCCACCGCTCTGTCAAAATGGAGACACGACTCGCGAGGTAAGTCCCTTTTTAAGTGGGAAAACTTACCCTTCCCAGCATCCCTTGGTTCATTCCACCTTCTCTCCTCACCACTCTGTCAAAATGGAGGATCACATCAGGTATTTTGCTACATCTGATGATTTCTATTAAGTGTTTTGATTATAATGAGGATTCATTATGTTTCGCTTCATAAAAAGGTTTACTCCCAAAAAGCTAACTCAAAGAATTGATCTATAGATACCTCATGAGTATCACATAACGGTTTTGGAATACATTTACTTAAGTGTTAATGTTGAGGAAGATTTGGAGATTCTTGTCCAAAAATCAAAAAAACATATTAGTACAGCAAACAATTTTGAAGGTATGTCGATCCTTATTGCAAAAGGCTGAAGTACAAAGTTCTGTTACAATAAGAGTCATAGAGACATAGAGATGTACAGCATGGAAACATCCTTCAATCCAACTCATCCATGCCGACCAGATATCCCAACCCAATCTAGTCCCACCTGCCAGCACCCGGCCCATACCTGTCCAAATCCTTCCTATTCATATACCCATCCAACTGCCTCTTTAATGATGCAATTGTACCAGCCTCCACCACTTCCGCTGGCAGGTCATTCCATACACGGACCACCCTCTGCGTGAAAACATTGCCCCTTAGGTCTCTTTTATATCTTTCCCCTCTCACCCTAAACCTATGCCCTCTAGTTCTGGATTACCCCGTCCCATAGAAAAGACTTTGTTTATTTACCCTATCCATGCCCCTCATAATTTTGTAAACCTCTATAAGGTCACCCCTCAGCCTCCGACGCTCCAGAGAAAACAGCCCCAGCCTGTTCAGCCTCTTCCTATAGCTTAAATCCTCCAACCCTGGCAACATCCTTGTAAAATTTTCTGAACCCTTTCAAGTTTCACAACATCTTTCAGATAGGAAGGAGACCAGAATTGCACACAATATTCCAACAGTGGCCTAACCAATATCCTGTACAGCCACAACATGACCTCCCAACTCCTGTACTCAACACTTTGAACAATAAAGGAAAGCATACCAAACACCTTCTTCACTATCCTATCTACCTGCAACTCCACTTTCAAGGAGATATGAACCTACACTCCAAGGTGTCTTTGTTCAGCAACACTCCGTAGGACCTTACCATTAAGTGTATAAGTCTTGCTAAGATTTGCTTTCCCAAAATGCAGCACTTCGCATTTATCTGAATTAAACTCCATTTGCCACTTCTCAGCCCATTGGCCCATCTGGTCCAGATCCTGTTGTAATCTGAGGTAACACTCTTCGCTATCCACTACACCTCCAATTTTGGTGTCATCTGCAAACTTACTAACTGTGCCTCTTATGCTCGCATCCAAATAATTTATGTAAATGACAAAAAGTAGAGGATCCAGCACTGATCCTTGTGGCACACCACTGGTCACAGGCCTCCAGCCTGAAAAACAACTCTCCACCACCACCCTCTGTCTTCTACCTTTGAGCCAGTTCTGTAACCAACTGGCTAGTTCTCCCGTATTCTGTGAGATCCAACGTTGCTAATCAGTCTCCCATGGGGAACCTTGTCGAAAGCCTTACTGAAGTCCATATAGATCACATCTACCACTCTGTCCTCATCAATCCTCTTTATTACTTCCTCAAAAACCTCAAGTTTGTGAGACATGATTTCCCACGCACAAAGCCATGTTGACAATCCCGAATCAGTCCTTGCCTTTCCAAATACATGTACATCCTGTCCCTCAGGATTCCCTCCATCAAGTTGCCCATTACTGATGTCAGACTCACTGGTTTACAGTTCCCTGGCTTGTCCTTACCGCCCTTCTTAAACAGTGGCAGCACGTTTGCCAACCTCCAGTCTTCCGGCACCACACCTATGACTATCGATGATACAAATATCTCAGCAAGAGGCCCAGCAATCACTTCTCTAGCTTCCCACAGAGTTCTAGGGTACACCTGATCAGGTCTGAGGGATTTATCCACTTTTATGTGTTTCAAGACATACAGCACTTCCTCCTCTGTAATATGGACATTTTGAAAGATGTCACCATCTATATCTTCCATATCTTTTCCCACAGTAAATACTGATGCAAAATACTCATTTAGTATCTCCCCCATTTTCTGCAGCTCCACACAAAGGCTGCCTTGCTAATCTTTGAGGGGCCCTATTCTCTCCCTAGTTACTCTTTTGTCCTTGATATATTTGTATAAACTCTTTGGATTCTCCTGTTTGCCAAAGCTATCTCATGTCTCCTTTTTGCCCTCCTGATTTCCCTCTTAAGTATACTCCTACTTCCTTTATACTCTCCTAAGAATTCACTCTATCTATCCTGTTTATTCCTTACATATGCTTCCTTCTTTTTCTTCACCAAACCCTCAATTTCTTTAGTCACCCAGCATTCTCTATACCTACCAACCTTTCCTTTCACCCTAAAAGGAATACACTTTCTCTGAATTCCCGTTATCTCATTTCTGAAGGCTTCCAGTTTTCCAGTCATCCCTTTAGCTGCAAACATCTGCCCCCAGTCGAAAGCTTTTGAAAGTTCTTGCCTAATACCATTAAAATTGGCCGTTCTCTAATTTAGAACTTCAACTTTTAGATCTGGTCTATCCTTTTCCATCACTATTTTAAATCTAATAGAATTATGGTTGCTGGCCCCAAAGTGCTCCCCCACTGACACCTCAGTCACCTGCCCTGCCTTATTTCCCAAGAGTAGGTCAAGATCTGCACTCTCCAGTCAGTATATTTTTCTTGTACACATTTAACATATTCCTCTCCATCTAAACCCTTAACAGTCCCAGTCTATGTTTGGAAAGTTAAAATCCCCTACCATAACCACTCTATGTTTCCTCCAGATAACTGAGATCTCCTTACAAGTTT
>NC_057720.1:26740311-26746091 GCF_004010195.1 Chiloscyllium plagiosum | reverse complement strand
GTGAGAATCCATCACCTCCTACATTTTCCAAAACAACATACCTGTTTGAAATGGGTATATCCACAAAAGACTCCTGCACTAGCTGCCTACCTCTCTTACCTTTCCTGGAGTTAACCCATCTATGTGACTGTATCTGAGACTTTCCCCCCTTCCTATAACTGCCATCCATCACATACTGTTGCTGTTGCAAATTCCCCATTGCTTCTAACTGTCTCTCCAACCGATTCATTCGATCTGATAAGATTCGCAGCCAACAGCATTTATGGCAGATATAATCGGCAGTAGCCCTTAAACTCTCTTTAAACTCCCACATCTGACAAGAAGTACATATCACTCTATTAAACGCCATTTTTGCTCCTTTCTAATCTACTTACCCAGAAAATAACACAGTCTTGTTCCTCTACAAAACACTGCCCCAGGTTAAATTAATAGTTCTGGCTTATATTTTAAGTTTAATCAAGAGACGTATCTCCAAAAATATATAATCAAGAAAGTTGTACAGGGCTTTGATGAGATGAAGAACACAAGAACTAGGGAGTGGAAGTGGGCAATTCAGCCCCTCCGTTGGGTCTGTCCGCCATTCAATACAATCATGGCTGATCCCAACATGGCTGTTCTAAATTCCATTTTCCTGCCCACCCTACATAACCCTACCGCCCATTACTAATAAAAATCTGTCTATCTCCTCCTTAAATTTACTCCATGGCCCAGCATCCACTGAACTCTGGGGATAGTGAATTCCACAGATTCATAAACTGTTGAGCAAAATAACTTCTCCATTTTTCTGCTTTAAATCTGTTACCTCTTGTGTTAAAAGTATGACCTCTCTTTCTAGATTGCCCTCCAAGAGGAAACATCCACTCTATATCTACTTTTTCAATCCTTTTTAGCATTTCATATCCCCTGATTAGGTCTACTCTCATTTTTCTAAATTCTAGAGAGTATAGACATATACTGTTCAATCTCTCTTCATAAGATAAACCATTCATCTCTGGAATCAATCTAGTGAGCCTCCCCTGAACTGCCTCCAATGAAACTGCATCCTTCTTCAAGTAAGGGGATCAGAATTGTGTGCAATATTCCAGGTGCAGCCTCACAAACACCTTTTACAGTTGCAGTAACACTTCCCTATTTTTATAGTCTATTCCTTTTGCAATAAATGTCAAAATTCAATTTGCCTTCCTTATTACATACTTTTCCCTTTGATGATTGTTCTGAGTTCCTCCCTTTTTAACTCCATTATTTGTTACAATTAGGATATAATATTTCACTGTGTCTTCTACTGTGAAAACTGAGGCAAATGATTGATTTAGTGTTTCTGGATTTCTATGTTCCCTGCTATTAACTCCTCCATCTCATCCACCAAGGGACCAGCATTCACTTCAGTTCCTCTCTTACCCCCCTTATATACTTGTAGAAACTTTTGCTGTCCTTTAGTTTTATCTTTTCCGCCAATTTTCTTTCATAATTTTTCTTTGCGCTTTGTATTACATTTTTAGGAACACTTTGTTGACCTTTAACAGTTTCCCAATCTTCCAGCCTGCCACTGGCCTTTGCAATATGGGTATGCCTTAGATTTTGTCTTATGTTATCTTTAACTTCATTGCTTACCCATCATTTTTTTTCTCATTCTTACAATCTTTCTTCCTCTATGGAATATATTTTCTTTGGTGGAATTCTTTGGTGGAATTCAATACTTCCTTAAACATAAGCCACTACGCATCAACTGTCTGCCCAGTCCACTAGGGCAAAAAAATCTGCCCTCATGGTTCCAAAATTGTCTTTGTTGAACTTCAGTACGCTAGCATGGGACTCCACATTCTCACCCTCAAACTAAATCAGGAATTCTGCCATGTTATGATCACTCATCCCGAGAGGATTCTTTGCTATGAGGACATTAATTAACCTCACCTTATTACGCAATATCAAACCGAGAATAACCTGTTCCTGGTTGGTTTCCTAACATATTGCTCCAAGAAATAATCTCTCATACATTCAATGAACACACACTCTGTACATTTGGGTCTCTTTATCTAAGTAAGAACATGTCTTGGTGATAGTGCAATTCAGATTTCATGGATGAGAAGATTATTTTATAATGAGAGGATGAATGAATTGGGCTCATACTCTTCACAATTTAGAAGAATGATCTTTTAAATGAAAATTTCAAAATTCCAAAATGGCTTGAGAGAATAGTTACTGAAAGATTGCTTCTTTTGGCTGGTGAGTCCAAAACTAAAGAGTCTATTCCAATGGGAAAACATCAATCATTGAAGATAGAGATGAAAGGATTGTGAACCTTCAGAATGTTCTATCTCAAAGGGTTTGGCGAACTGTTTGTTGAACATATCCAGGCTGAGATTTTTTGGGCTCTAGGGGAATCAAAGCTTTTTTGTGTTCACTCATGGGATGACAGCATCACTGGCTGTGCCAGCATCTATTGCTTGTCCCTTTTTGCCCTTGAGAAGGTGGTGTTCAGTTGTCTTCTTGAACCACTACGGTCCATGCACTGTAGGTAGACTCACAATGCCATTAGATGGGGAATGTTGGAATTCTGCAGGATAGCGGAGATCAAAGATCAATCATGATTTATTAAGCAGCTTTGTGGCCTACTGCTACTAATCCTCCTGTTTCTGCAAACAATCTTGTTGTTTTATTCCAAGAAGCACAGGAATTGCTGTTGGAATGCATTTGATTGATTTTATTGCATGATAATTTCAAGAAACTTTTAATTGCTTAAAATTGTCCAAGGGAACCATTGAATAAGATCTTCATTTTGACTCTAATTATTAATAGCTACATTTTCAAATTCTAAATTTCATTTTCTATAATCTAATTCATGGCTTTGGTTGTTTTCCTCAAATTCAATACATTAAGATAATAATAAGATCATATACCTGTTTATGATTTGGAAAATTTGTTAACGCTATTGATGATCCATCAGAAATGATTCAACAGGGAATTATGGTAATAATTCATTCTGAATTCACAATAAAGTGAAGTGTTTTGAATTTTGGAAGGAGGATTGGATTTATACCAGTGTGAATAATATTATATTTAATTTGTTGAAACAGCTGCAAGTAAATTAACTATCATTGGAAAACTGAATTTTTGAACTTAAATTAGATTTGTGACGTACGTTATGCCAATACAATCATTCATTCAAATCAAATATTAGGAAAAAAGAATTAAGTCAGTATTTCTACCATTGCCTTTCTGTCAATAATTCAAAGCCAAAATGTAAAAATGTTTGGATAAAGAACCTTGAAAATTAAATGTCTGAGTAAATTGTGTTTTTTCCCCTGAAGCTCAGAATAATACTACAGCAAGTCATTGAAACTGTTTACTATCTTTTAATAACTATGTAGTTCTTACCTAATTAAATGTTGCCAGTAAAAAATAATAAATGTGATTTGTAGCCAATAGTGGAAAACAGATGATCAATAATTATTTCTAAGAAATGTACGACATAGAGCATAGTAATTTTCTTTTGATCTGCAGCTGGATTCAGGTGCAAAAAAGACATGCTGCATGCTTAAAGAATGGAACATAGAACATGGAACAGTACAGGCCCTTCGGCCCTTGATGCTGTGCCAACCTTTTATCCTGCTCTAAGATCAAAAGAGCCTACACACCCTTCAAGACTTTAACATAAATTTTACAACTTTACACAGTGCTTTTTGTAACAGAAATGCACATTTGGAAATTCATATCAAGAATTCTACAGTATTTTCAACTTTTTTTTGGGGGTAGCTGCTGACCTTAGGTCTAAATGTTGACAAGATGCATTTTCGTGGCAGAACTGACTACATTGGACTTTGTCACAAAGGAGTGCGAATTTGCAGGGTCCATCCATCTATCTGGTCAAATAACTCAAGAACAAAATAGGAACTAAATGAGAAGGAATGCCAAGCAATTGTGAAAGAAGACGAAATATTATTAAGCAAGAGAGGGTTCAGAAGAGACTTACCAGGATGTTTTTGGATATGGCAAGTCTGAGTTATAAAGAAAGGCTGTATTGACTTACTGGAGCGTAGGAATTTGAGGGGGGACCTCATAAAGGTTTATAAAATCGTGAGGGGTACAGGTAGGGTTTATGGTAGGTGTCTTTTCCTTAGGTTGGAGAATTTCAAGACAAGGGGACATATTTTTAAAGTGGGAGGAGATTTAAAAAAGACATGAGGGGCATTTGTTTTACACAGAGAATGGTTCGCAAGTGGAATGAACTTCCTGAGGAATGTTTAAAAGACACATGAAAAGGAAAGGTTTGGAGGGAAATCGCTCAGGAGCAGGCAGATGGTACTAGTTTAATTTGAGATGATGTTTGGCATGGACTGGCTGGATCAGAGGGTCTATTTTCATGTTGTATGACTAAATATAACATTTTGTTTAAAACTATTCCTGTGAAGTGTCTTGGGCCATCTTATCACGTTAAAGACTCTGTTTAAATGCAATTTGGGCTCGTAGGTCCATGTGGAAGGCACAAATGAAGTTTATGATGGATACTCTTCACTTGTCTGGATGGGTATGGCCTGAACAATACTCAAGGGACCCTCTAATAGTCAGAGGGAAATTGAGAAACACATTTATAAGGAGAAATCAGTTACCTGTAAGAATAATAGGATGATTATGGTAGGGGAATTTAACTTTCCAAACATAGACTGGGACTGCCATAGCGTTAAGGGTTTAGATGGAGAGGGATTTCTTAAGTATGTACAAGAAAATTTTCTGATTCAATGTGTGGATTGACCTACAAGAGAAGATGCAAAACTTGACCTACTCTTGGGAAATAAGGCAGGGCAGGTGACTGAGGAATCAGTTGGAGAGCACTTTGGGGTCAACAACCATAATTTTATTAGTTTTAAAACAGTGATGGAAAAAGACCAGATCTAAAAGTTGAAGTTCTAAAGGAAGACTAATTTTGACAGTATTAGGCAAGGTCTTTCACAAGCTGACTGGGGGCAGATGTTCGCAGGTAAAGGGATGGCTGGAAAATTGGAAGCCTTCAGAAATGAGATAACGAGAGTCCAGAGAAAGTATATTCTTGTTAGGATGAAAGGAAAGACTGGTAGTTGTAGGGAATGCTGGATGACTGAAGAAATTGAGTGTTTGGTTAAGAAAAGGAAGGAAGCATATGTCAGGTACAGACAAGATAGATCAAATGAATCCTTAGAAGAGTTTTAAGGCAGTAGGAGTATACTTAAGAGGGAAATCAGGAGGGCAAAAAGGGGACATGAGATAGCTTTGGCAAATAGGAGAATCCAAAGAGTTTTTACAAATACATTAAGGACAAAAGAGTAACTAGGGAGAGAATAGGCCCCCTCAAAGATTCTGGATCAGTGGTGCTGGAAGAGCACAGCAATTCAGGCAGCATCCGAGGACAGGCAAAATCGAGGGAAATATATCCCTGGTGGTGGGGTCTGTTTGAAGGTGGCGGAAATGTTGGCGGATGATTTGGTTTATGCGAAGGTTGGTAGGGTGGAAGGTGAGCACCAGGGGCGTTCTGTCCTTGTTGCGGTTGGAGGCGTTGGGTCTGAGGGCGGAGGTGCGCGATGTGGACGAGATGCGTTGGAGGGCATCTTTAACCACGTGGGAAGGGAAATTGCGGTCTCTAAAGAAGGAGGCCAGATGGTGTGTTCTATGGTGGAACTGCTCCTCCTGGGAGCAGATACGGCGGAGGCGGAGGAATTGGGAATACGGGATGGCATTTTTGCAAGAGGTAGGGTGGGAAGAGGTGTAATCCAGGTAGCTGTGGGAGCCGGTGGGTTTGTAGAAGATGT
>NC_057720.1:26693050-26737153 GCF_004010195.1 Chiloscyllium plagiosum | reverse complement strand
GTGCGGGTGTCTCGGAGGTGTTCCCTAAAGCGCTCTGCTAGGATGCGCCCAGTCTCCCCAATGTAGAGGAGACCGCATCGGGAGCAACGGATACAATAAATGATATGAGTGGATGTGTAGGTAAAACTTTGATGGATGTGGAAAGCTCCTTTGGGGCCTTGGATAGAGGTGAGGGAGGAGGTGTGGGCGCTGGTTTTACAGTTCCTGCGGTGGCAGGGGAAAGTGCCAGGGTGGGAGGGTGGGTCGTAGGGGGGCGTGGACCTGACCAGGTAGTCACGGAGGGAACGGTCTTTGCGGAAGGCGGAGAGGGGTGGGGAGGGAAATATATCCCTGGTGGTGGGGTCTGTTTGAAGGTGGCGGAAATGTCGGCGGATGATTTGGTTTATGCGAAGGTTGCTCAAAGATTAGCAAGGTGGCGTTTGTGTGGAGTCGCAGGTGATATGGGAGATACTAAACGAGTATTTTGCAACAATGTTTACTGTGGAAAAGGACATGAAAGATATAGAATATAGGGAAATAGATGGTGACATCTTGAAAAATGTCCAGATTACAGAGGAGGAAGTGCTGTATGTCTTGAAACACATAAAAGTGGATAAAGTCCCCAGGACCTGATCAGGTGTACCCTAGAACTCTGTGGGAAGCTAGGGAAGTGATTGCTGGGCCCTCATCAATATTCACAGGTGAGGTGCCAGAAGGCTGGAGGTTGGCTAACGTGATGCCACTTTTTAAGAAGATTATTAAGGACAAGCCAGGGAACTATAGACCAGTGAGCTTGACGTCACTGGTGGGCAAGTTGTTGGAGGGTATCCTGAGGGACAGGATTTACATGCATTTGGAAAGACAAGGACTGATTACGGATAGTCCATGTGGCTTTATGTGTGGGAAATCATGTCTCACAAACTTGATTGAGTTTTTTCAAGAAATAACAAAGAGGATTGATGAGGGCAGAGTTGTAGACGTGATCTATATGAACTTCAGTAAGGTGTTCGACAAGGTTCCCCATGGGAGAATGGTTAGCAAGGTTCGATCTCATGGAATACAGGGAGAACTAGCCATTTGGATCCAGAACTGGCTCAAGAGTAGAAGACAGACAATGATGGCAGAGGGTTGTTTTACAGATTGGAGGCCTGTGACCAGTGGAGTGCCACAAGGATCCGTGCTGGGTTCACTACTTTGCGTCATTTATATAAATAATTTGGATGTGAGCATGAGATGTATAGTTAATAAGTTTGCAGATGACACTAAATTTGGAGGTGTAGTGGACAGCAAGGATGATTTATCTCAGATTACAACAGGATATTTATCAGATGAACCAATGAGTTGAGAAGTAGCAGATGGAGTTTAATTTAGATAAATACATGGTGCTGCATTTTGTGAAAGCAAATCTTAGCAGAACCTATACACTTAATAGTAAGGTCCTAGGGAGTGTTGCTGAACAAAGAGACCTTGGAGTGCAGGTTCATAGCTCCTTGAAAGTGGAGTCACAGGTAGATCAGATAGTTAAGAAGGCGTTTGATATGCTTTCTTTTATTGGTCAGGGTTTTGAGTACAGGAGTTGGGAGGTCATGTTGCAGCTGTACAGGACCTTGATTAGGTCAATTTTGGAATATTGCATGCAATTCTGCTCTTCTTCCTATCAGAAGGATGTTGTGAAACTTGAAAAGGTTCAGAAAAGATTGACAAGGATGTTGCCAGGGTTGGAGAATTTGAGCAATAGGGAGAGGTTGAATGAGCTAGGGCTGTTTTCCCTGGAGCGTCAGAGGCTGAGGGGTGACCTTATTGAGGTTTACAAAATTATGAGGGGCATGGATAGGGTAAATAGACAAAGTCTCTTCCCTGGGGTGGGAGAGTCCAGAACTAGAGGGCATAGGTTTAGGGTGAGAGGGAAAAGATATAAAAGACACCTAAGGAACAACTTTTTCACACAGAGGGTGGTACGTGTATGGAATGAGTTGTCAGAGAAAGTGGTGGAGGCTAGTACAATTGCAACATTTAAAAGGTATCTGGATGGGTATATGAATAGGGAGGGATATGGGCCGGGTGCTGGCAGGCAGGACCAGATTGGGTTGGGATTTCCGGTTGGCATGGACAAGTTGGACCGGAAGGTCTGTTTCAGTGCTGTATGTCTCAATGACTGTGACTGTATGACACACCTTCCTGTCATTTTTGTGGACAGAGTGTGAGTGTTCTGATAATCACTCTGTCTGTGATTTAATTTCCCAGCATTGAGGAAACCACATTGTGAACAGCATTGTGACAAAGATTTCATGGTCATCATTAGATTTTTAATTCCATATTTCTTATTGAATTCAAATTCTACCATCTGCAGTGATGGGATTCGAACCTCAGATTCCAGAGTATTACCTGGGTCTCTGGTTCACTTGGCCATTTATTGGAACATGCTAACCAAATTCCTTTATAGATATGGTTGTGGGTGTTACAGAGTTTGCCAGTTGGCTCACTCCCCGTCCTTTCTGCTTAACTATGACTTTATACAAAAAAATGATATCAACATTGGTAGGTCCCTCAGAAGAATGTGAATTAGAAAATGGAGTGAGGACAGTTCCTCTTTTGGTCTGTGGTACACATGAGTTCCTGACTGTATGTGAAAATGTAGTAAATGTGCTGTTTGTACTTGGAGGACCTTCTGCAATGTTCTTTCACATTGTCATAAACTAGCTACCATGGTTCCACTATTATGACTGAATATACATAGCAGTGGGAATTAGCTTCTGAACAGTGCAGGCAGCCAGACTGTCAAATGGAGCAGCTGTAACCCTAACACCTGTAGTGATACTAATGATGATTCCTATCTGCATTACTTTTCGACATCAGTGACTATAGGAAAAACTGCTGGTGGCAGTGAAGATACAACAATCTCAAATCTCTTTACTCCCAAACTGTTCCACATTACCGTTGGTAGTATTTGTTGAATGAGTCAGCTGATTGTGTATTAATCTATTGAACAAGTGTAAAAAGGGTAGTTTAGTATTACCCATTTTGGCTATGTACAATTAGCAGCATTCCAAAAGGAAATGCTATGTTCATATGGTGATGGTCTTTTCAAAATTTAGGTTCCTATCATCAATCTCATGCTGTTCATTAATATAGTGAGGGTGCTATTCAATTAATATCCAGATTCTCTCTGCTTATAGGCATAAAATAATACAAAACAAATCCAATACCTCCACTATGCTATCATTATTTGAAGCAGGAGATTGAAGGGACAGATGCCAGCCTAAGAACAAAGGTGCAACACCCGTTCCATTGCCTCCTCCCTGCTCACCATCCAAGGGCCTAAACAGTTTATCCAGGTGAAGCAGCATTTCACCTGTACCTCCGCCAATCTTGTGTACTGTATTCGCTACACCCAATGTGGCCTACTCTACATTGGAAAAACCAAACGCATACTGGACAACCATTTTGCAGAACACCTCCAATCCATGTGCAAGCATGACCCTGACCTTCCTGTAGCCAGTCCATTTTAACACAGCGTCCTGCTCACACACCCACTTGTCTGTCCTCGGCATACTGCAGTGTTCCAGTGAATTACATCATAAGCTGGAGGAACAACATCTCATCTTCAGACCAAACACCTTACAGCCTTATGGACTTAATACTGAGTTCAACACCTTCAAATTGTGAGCCAACTCCCACTCCTTCCCTCTCTTTTAGCTTTACTTGTTACATTATCTGTCACCATGTCCTCTCTGCCCTCCTCCCACCCTGATGGTACTGTCTTCTCTTTCTCGTCTGGCAGATAGACACACCATTGTTCTGCCATTTTCATATTCCGATCACTTAATCTGAATTATCAACATCTTTTCTCCACCAGCACTCTACACCTACCACTGCGCCCATCATCCCCAACTACTGCCCCCTCCACAGTTCACTTCAGTGCTGATGAAGAGCCATCTAGACGTGAAATGTTAGCTTGCTCTCTCTCCACAAATGCTGCCTGACTCGCTGTGATCTCCAGAATTTGTTGTTTTCAGCACGGATTCCAACATCTGCAGTAATTTGCCCCTACATCTTAAACCAGATGTTAGAAATAAGAATGATAATACAATGAGCCCCAGAACTTACCAGAGTGCATGTGGCATATATAACTGCCATATTCACTTACGTTTTGGTATTTCAACAGATTGAGGTAAATGTTGACAGCACAGTCAGTGATCTCCAACTCCACTTCTGTGTTAGCTGGGAGCTTGCAACTTCAGAATCTGTCAGATGATTCATGATTCTTAAAATTCATGCAGAATCAAAGATCCAGTTCGATTTAACTTAATTGGGATGTGAAACAATTCTTAATGTTTTGCAACATTTAACTTCACTGCTGCAATCTATTCAAAGAATTCTTTATTTCAATTGAAGGTTCCCAAAGCCATTGATCTTTTGCTAGTAAACCCATGACATTTACAGCTGCAGTTTTGAAGCCATTAAATAACTATATAACATCTGCATCACTGGGTCTGTTCAGTTTGATTTGATTGGTAGAAATATATTACTTGCTATAACTAATTGCTAGATTTCAAAGTGTTGTGATGTGACACAGATTTAAAATTGTGTTTTCCCATTAGTTTGTAATTAGAATTATTTGCTATAATCTACCTGAAACAACAGCAGAGGAGCCAGCTGTCCTGAGTGCGGGAAAGCCTTCAGCAATTCCTCCCACCTGCTGACCCACCAGCAGGTCCACACTAGGGAGAGGCCCTTCCCCTGCCCTGAGTGTGGGAAAGCCTTCAGCAATTCCTCCCACCTGCTGACCCACTGGCGGGTCCCCACCAGGGAGAGGCCCTTCCCCTGCCCAGAGTGTGGGAAGGCCTTTAGCAAATCCTCCCACCTGCTGACCCACTGATGGGTCCACACCAGGGAGAGGCCCTTCCCCTGCCCTGAGTGTGGGAAGGCCTTTAGCAATTCCTCCCACCTGCTGACCCACTGATGGGTCCACACCAGGGAGAGGCCCTTCCCCTGCCCTGAGTGTGGGAAGGCCTTTAGCAAATCCTCCCACCTGCTGACCCACCAGCAGGTCCACACTAGGGAGAGGCCCTTCCCCTGCCCTGAGTGTGGGAAAGCCTTCAGCAATTCCTCCCACCTGCTGACCCACTGGCGGGTCCCCACCAGGGAGAGGCCCTTCCCCTGCCCAGAGTGAGGGAAGGCCTTTAGCAAATCCTCCCACCTGCTGACCCACTGGTGGGTCCACACCAGGGAGAGGCCTTTCCCCTGCCCTGAGTGTGGGAAGGCCTTTAGCAATTCCTCCCACCTGCTGACCCACCGGCAGGTCCACACGAGGGTGAGGCCCTTCCCCTGCCCTGAGTGTGGGAAAGCCTTCAGCAATTCCTCCCACCTACTGACCCACCGGTGGGTCCACACGAGGGAGAGGCCCTTCCCCTGCCCTGAGTGTGGGAAGGCCTTTAGCAATTCCTCCCACCTGCTGACCCATCGGTGGGCCCACACCAGGGAGAGGCCCTTCCCCTGCCCAAAATTTTGGAAGGCCTTTAGCAATTCATCCCACCTGCTGACCCACCGGCAGGTCCACACTGGAGAGAGTCCCTTCCTCTGCCTCGAGTGTGGGAAGGCCTTTAGCAATTCCTCCAACCTGCTGACCCACCGGTGGGTCCACACCAGGGAGATGCCTTTTCCCTGCCCCGAGTGTGGGAAGGCCTTTAGCAATTCCTCCAACCTGCTGACCCACCAGCAGGTCTACACCAGGGAGAGGCCGTTTCCCTTGCCCCGAGTGCAGGCGGAGGTTCAAGTGTAGGCGGAGGTGCAACTTGCGGAAGCAGCCAGTGGAGGCACCAATACTCCGAACAATGGGATATTGCCGGTGACATTGCTGTGGGTCACCCCCAGGACTGAATCTCCTGTCTGTTCTGACAGTGGGTGCGGGGGGAGAGTCGGTGAGCTTTTCCTGTTTTCTGCTGGAATGCCCTGAGAGTCTGAGTGGGTTACTCTTCGGAGGGTGAGTGTGGACTTGTTATGCCGAAAGGCCTGTTTCCACACTGTAGGGATTCTCTGATTCTGTGATTCTATGATTCAGTCCACTGTACCTGTTTTAATGCAAATGGTATTTACTCGTTATTATTATTATCAGTTCTGGAAGCGATGTAATAATCAAAGCATTTTCTGACATTGCTACCCCCATTTACCTATTATTCCGCTTAATTTAAACTTCTGTTAAACCAACTTCAAACCATTCTGGTAATAGTGTTAATGTTGGTTGCCAATCACATAAAGACTGGAAATTATGAATTAGAAAACCTTGTGAGTAAATTACTGTGTTTATCCTTTTGTCCTTATCCATAAAATGCTGTGAATTCTGCAGCAGACTAAATTAACCATTTGTAATTTATATTGACTAAATGACTTGTAGCTGATTGCAAAGTGTTAAAGGAGCACCATGGGCGATGCATTGTAAACATACAGTTCTGTAGCATTCTAATTATCAGTTGATAAAATAGACTACAAGAAAATCATGCCCATCGCCCTTTAAAATCAACAAACTTTAGCCTTTTAAATAATGTACTTTTCTACAGCCTTTTAAATAACTTACTCCTTTACAAAAATTTTTGATTAAAATTCTTAATGTAATTTTATTCTACTCTCCCATACTCCAATGGCTGCATGGAAGATTGGAGCAACTCTTTAAAAAGAGAGTTGCACTGGGTAAAGACTGGTTGCAGGTTTTTTTAAAGCCCAGCTGAAAGTCTAGATTTTTGAAATGTAACAAGGCTAATGTGTGATGAGAAATTCACATTCAAGTACTGTGCTTGATAAGTAACCTTAATGGTCCCACCAGCTGTAGCAAAACACTCTGTAGCACTTAAGCGGTTAATTCATGCTTTTATAACTATGGCTATACTGACTTCAGAATCAATAACATGTATAAAACTCATTAAAGCTCACATTATGAAGAAATTCCCAGCATAAAGGATCATATACTTGGAACAGCCCATTATCAGTGTGTGAAATACAGCACTTTAGGCAGTAAGGGCATATTTAGCTTTGGTGTCATATGCTCTGCTATGGATTTAGCACAATAGTAACTATTCCTATAAGTAAACTGAAGATGCAATTTAGTCAATTATGTGGAGTCAGATCACATTCATTTAGTTAGTGCGCCACGTCGCCATATTTCAAATCCACTATGCCAATGAATTTTCACTTCTTTTCCAATTTGACAGAACTTGGAATAAAAAATGACCGTTCAAATCTTTCAGATGCATTATAAGTTAGACAGTGCAATAACTGATATATTCCAACTTAACGATGAACTGTTAGCATTCCAATAGCTGCATATTTCCAAACTTGTGAAAATATGACAACTGTAATAACATTAAGCAGAAATTAGACCAGAATGACAAGAATTGGTGTTCATTGCACATGTTTCTGGGCAGAAAACAGGGCAAAAAGCAATAAATTGAGTGTCCAATGTCCCACACTTGATCAAATTTGTATCACTTTATTGGGATGTCCTCAGGGAGTGAACAGCACTGTAAAAATGTAAGCTAGTGTTTTATTCTTGGAGAACATTTGCCCTTTTCTTGCAACAATGTTTTGGACAAAAGCTGGTGGAATGTGTGGTACCAGTGTAAACAGCAGTTCGAGGTTCAGCTCACTTGGTGGTGTACTGTCAGAAGATACAACACATTAGTTGGATTCAGAATTGAAGGGGTCCAGTTACCTGGATAGAATGGAGACCATGTTTTTCTTACAGAAGAGAAGGTTGACAGGAGTATTCACAATCATGAAAAGTACAGGCAGAGTAGAAGGGTTATGAGCTACATGATTAGGTTGGCTGGCTTGTGATGCCAACAGCATGAGTTCAATTCCTGCACCAGCTGAGATTCCCATTTTCTCAACCTTGGACCTTGCCTGAGACGCGATAACCCTCAAGTTAAAACACCACCAGTCGTCTCTCTTTAAAGGTAGAGCAGTACTCTGTCCCTCTGGAACCAAGGTGACTTTACTTTATTGAATGAATTAAAATTCCACTAGCTACCATTGGGACATTTGAACTAATTTCACTGGAATGTTAGCCTGAGTCCATTGGTTACCTGTCCAGTACTATTACTGCTCTGCTATCATCTCCTCCTCTGCAAAATCCTGGAGATACTTTGCAAATGTATCCAGTTCTTGGATGTTATTTTAAAAATTACATAAGCTTGAATGGCAACACAAATCCAAGCATATCTCAGCATGCTCCACTTACATCCAGCTCTTTAAGAGGCATTGGGACAGACACATGAACAGGCCAAGAATAGAGGGATATGGGCCATGTGCAGGCAGATAGGAGAAATTTAGAATGGCATTCTGGCTGGTTGAATTCCTGTTCCAGTGCTATACTGTTCTGTGAGACCTTAGGAGTGCAGTTGCACTAAACTGTCGCTTGTCAGGTTTGACAGGTTGGAAGATTGTCTGCCATCACTGATATTTCCAAACAATGGTCAGAGGAATGTGCATGCACATGGACCAGGAGCACTGAAAGTTAGCATGCTGCTACTGAAGCAATTAGGAAAACAAAAAGCCAGTGGGATTCTTTGCCACAGAAAGCAGTTGAAACAAAACATTGAATATTTTCAAGAGAGAGTTACATAAAGTTCATAAGGCTAATGGGACAAAGGGTATGGGGAGAAAATTGGAATGGGGAGGGAGTTGGATGATCAGCCACCTTCATTTGGAATGGTGGAGCAGGCTTTAAGAGCTGCATGACCTACTCCTGCTCCTAGCTTCTACCTTTCTCTGTTTCTAAATGGTTTTTTGACTTCTTTTGCAAATAGTTGATGTATAAGAATAAAGAAATTGTGCTACAATTGGACAAGATTTTGGTGAGACCACACCTGACATACGGTGTAAGATTTTGGTCTCTGTGCCTAAGGAAAGATTCATTTGCACTAGACAGGTGTCAGGAGCTGAACTGAATAGAATGGGCCTGTCTGATCTAGAATTTATAAGAATGAGAAATTATCTCATTGAAACATACAAAATTCATTTCTGTATCTCAGCAGATGCCACCACCAAACACATCTCCTCTTCCCTCAACTGTCTTAATGCTTTCTTACTCCCCATTGCACCTTCCCATGCAATTGCAGTAGGTGTAATACTTGTCAATTCACTTCCACCCTCCTGATAGTCCAAGGCCCTAAATACACTGTCCAGGTGAAGCAACATTTCACTTGTAATTCTTTCAATCTACTGTACTGCTTTCACTGTTAATAATGCAGTGTCCTTTACGCTGACTGATCAAACATAGACTGGATCATTCCTGGACATAAGAATGACCTTCACCTTGCAGTTGCTTGCCATTCCAAGAAACCACCTTCCTTTCTTGCTAACATTTTTGGCGTGGGCCTGCTGCAATGTTCCAAAGGACGCTCAAGAAATGACACCTCACTTTTTATACCTCGACACTTTCCAGCCTTGAGGTTTCAATACTGAATTCCATTTGCTTTCAGAAACCGACGGAAGTGTGCCTATTGTCCTTTATCCTTACATTTTCTTACTCCCACCCCCATCAAACTTAGCTTGTTTGTATCATGTTTAATTTGTTCTCAGTAGAGAGGATATAATCTCTCCCTTTCACACCGTTATTTTCACCCATTTTATATCCCTTTTTTTCTCTTTCACTGCCGGTAACAACTCTTTTTACTGGACTCAAAACATCGATTGTTTCTCTCTTCAGTGATGCCACCAGACCTGCTGAGTTTCTCCAACAGTCTTTATGTTTGTTTAAGATTCTGAGAGATTTGATAGGGTAAGGATTGTTTCTCCTGCCTGGCAAGTCAGAGAGAATATTGGGGCATCCTGTTTGGGTAAGGAGGTAGCCATTTAGGATTGTACAAAGAAAAGTCTGGGAGGATTTTGATTTTTTGGATTCCTCAAGAAAGCCGAGGAGTTAATTAATTGATTGAATTTAATGCAGCGATTAAGAGCTATTTGGACCATAAAAGAACTAAAAGACAGTGCATTCAGGCTGTAAAGTGAATCATAGGTCAAGCCTTAACTATCTTACGTTCAAAGAGCTACTCTTGCTCCCATGTGGTCCTTATGTTCTTAGATTTTATCGGTATCAGAGTCACCCTATGACAGCTATCACACAAACTGATAGTCATCCAACTCAAATACCTAGAGGAGGGAGAGGCGGTATGGACAGCATGTGAATAATTCTGATGGGAGCTGGACCCAATAAAGTGAATTCCTCCCAAAGTGTCAGAAGGTTCTAATCATTTAACCAAGCCCTTCAAACCTTAAACATGGAATTTGTGCAGGTTGTGTGCAATGTGACTCTGGAAGGAATGAATAATAACACCTAAAGCTCTGCTTAATATTTTGAAGGGTTGTATTGCTGGTGAAACTCAGCAGGTCTGGGAGAATCTGGGGGCTGAAAGCAGAGTTAACATTTTGAGTCTGGTGACTCTTCATCAGAATGTTACTGAGGGTTAGTTAATGTTTTTCTCCCTTACTGCTGTTATTTACACCATGAAATAACTGTGAATGTTATCCTTTAGCAGCAACTATACTCTTTTGTTGAAATAACTAGTGACCCATTTTTGAACCCTTTTAGTTGAAACCATTACTCATTTATTGGTGTTTCTTTGAAGTTGATGATATCAATATTTTCATTGTGTGCCTGTGACTAATTTCCATGTTGCCATAAAATATTAGATATATTGTCTCAGGAAATAGAACTGTGTAGGTGATTTTATTGATAGAGTCATAGAGCTATACAGCATGGAAACAGACCCTTCGGTCCAACTTGTCCATGCCAATCAGACATCCTAAATTAATAAATCTAGTCCCATTTGTCAGCATTTCCCCCATATCCTTCTAAACCCTTCCTATGCATATACCTATCCAGATGTCTTTTAAATATCATAATTGTACCAGCCTCTACCACTTCCTCTGGGACCTCATTCCATACATGTACCACCCTCTGCATGAAAATGTTGCCCCTTAGGTCCTTTTTAAATATTTTCCCTTTCACTTTAAACCTATTCCCTCTAGTTTTGGACTCCCCCACCCCGGGGAAATGACCTTGGCTATTCACCCTATCCGTGCCCCTCATGATTTTATAAATCTCTAGAAAAATAGCCCCAGCCTATTCAGCCTCTCCCTATAACTCCAACCCTCCAACCCTGGCAACATCTTTGTAAATCTTTTCTGAAACATTTCAAGTTTCATAACATCCTTCCCATAACAGAGAGACCAGAATTAAACACAATATACTAAACGTGGCCTAACCAAGGTCCTGTACACTGCAACATGACCTCCCAACTCCAATGCTCAATGCTCTGATCAATAAAGGAAAGCAAACCAAATATCATCTTCACTATCCTGTCTACCTGGGACTCCACTATTCAAGGAGCTTTGAACTTCCACTCCAAGGTCTCCTTGTTCAGCAACACTCCCCAGGATCTTACCATTAAGTGTATAAGTCCTACCCTGCTTTGCCTTTACAAAATGCATCTAAGATTGAATAAATTCCATCTGCCACTCCTCGGCCCATTGACCCATCTGATCAAGGTCCTGTTGTATTCTGAGGTAACCTTGCTTGCTATCCACTGTACCTCCAATTTTGGTGTCATCTGCAAATTTACTAATCATACCTCCTATGTTTACATCCAAATTATTTATATAAATGACGAAGAACAGTGGACCCAGCACCAAGGGACAAGAATAAAATATTAAGACTTTTGCTGATCAAACACAGACCAAGTGACCGCCATGCAGAACAACTCTGCTCAGAGTACCTTCACCACAATATAGCACAGCTTTTCCAATAGCCATGCATTCGCTAATGCAGCAGAGATGAAAGTAGCACATGGGGTCTCTACAGACTCCCTGTCATAGATGACTCTGAAGGAATGGGCCTGGGAAATTGAAGACATTCCTCTTTTCCTGGAATTCTCCAAAAAACTTCCTCTAAATTGGAGCACTTGGAGCATCATGATGAAAATAAGCAAATAGTTACTTTGGAAAAGTTAAACCAGTAAATAGACTAGCTCCTGATTTAGCTATTTAACTGACCCCATAATTTATCTCATCCTCTCCCTTGAAACTATATCTCCTCCAGACCATATATACACCCCCAGATCCCAATCAGATCTCCACTCTCACCCCCAGGACTCTACATTCATGCTGCCCCCTCCTTGATGTGGACTGTTCTCCCCTTCCACTCACACTGGGCTCAAACCCTCTTCTCTCTTCCACTCCCATGCCCAACCAGACTCAAGCCTGCATCCCCTACCACTAGACCTGACAACGCTCCTGAAAGCAGCAGCATGAGATCACTACTCCATGCAACATCTGGCCCTTTCTGTTTATATTTCCTACCTGTAGTATTCACAGCAATTTGTCTTATTTTAGAATTAATGGAATGTTGTTCACATTTGAGAAGAATGGGAATGATACAGCCCAATGGCCAATGTTGGGCTTACTTTGTCCTCAACAACACCGATAATCCATTCTAGGGTGTAGGGTGCAAACCATTGAAGTTAGAGAATGGGGAGAAAGTGGGAACATTGCACTGAGTTGGATGACCAGCCATGGCCATGGTGAATGGCAGAACAGGCTTGAAGGGATGAATGGCCTACTCCTATTTTCTATGTTTCTGTAGCACGGACAGAATTAGTACAGATAATGTCATTCCTGATTACGTGAGATCAGGGGACTTTGAATGAGCATTCTTGGATAATAAATGACATGCCAATGAAGTTATATATTGAATTAGTGAACACATGATTATTGCAACTGCCCTGAGCAGTGGCTCCAATTACAAACATTTACTCCACTCCTAAAAGAAAGAATTAGTAATTTACTTCATCCATTTTGCATGTGGTGATAGCCACATTTTGCAGTTAATGCACTTTTGATCTGAAATTTAAGGTTCATGTTTCGCATTCTTGTGAATAAACTGCAAGTTTTATCTGTGATGGAAAAAATTCTCCCCAGCCTTCACCTTCCCTTTTTGAGTTTCTATCCTTGCATCCCGTATGATATTTCAGCTGCTTCCCATTTCTGTTGTGTCCCTTCATATTACAATTAATGTGCTCAATTTATCCCGAGAGCCAATATCACTTGAAATTAAAAATGCTTTTGAAGGTTCTGTGTCCTCCCCAAGGTGGAGGTCAGAGTTACCATAACATGGCTGTGATTTCATCCAAAACCTTCCAAATCCCTCCTATTGTCTTTAAGATCCCACTCTTCTGTCTAGAATGTCCCTGTCACCATCACCATTCCTCAGTAACCAAGTGCATTAAACCCTATCCCCAGGCTTGAGTTGCCCACTTTTCTCAGAACTCCATGGAGTGCCCTCTGTAATGAGCTACTTGATATTTATTCAGCAAACCCCAGGACTGACCATGATCCATCCCCCTGCATCACATGGCTCAGCCTCTAGTCTGATGTCACCACAACACCCCAATTGAGCCACCTGAAATCCCTGGAATGAGTGCACTTGACTAGTGCAACTCATCACGACCCAATCTGGACTCTGGGAGGACAAAGCTTTTGACTATTTGTGGCTGATATCCTGTAATATAATCAGGTGCATCTTTGTCTGACTGTGAGAGTGTCCCTTGACTGACTGTAATTCCCTCTTGACCTCACTAAAGACTGCTTCTCTTTGACTTTCGGACATGGCCATTGGTTGAAGCATGGGCATTATCTAGTTCCCACCATGTGTTGTTGATGTGATGTTGACATGACACAGTGTTGCACAATGACAAATCCACTCTCGGATTGCACAGTTCTCCCCATCATGATAAGCTGCCTATTTTTCCTCCTGTGCTTAAAAGCAATGAAAGCCAGAGTCTGGCAATCTGTAACTGAACACAAAAGAAACTGGGTGGTAAAAAGAAATATGAACCATACAGAGGCAGACAGCCTGTATGTCAGTGAGTCAATGAGTGTGTGGTTAGAAAGCAATGTGAAGTAGACAGATGCTGGCTAGCTCCAAGTAAATGCAAAGTGAGCGAGTGATAAGAAAACGAGCTCAGAGCTATCCTGTACAGATGCACGAGATGCATATGTTTCCCTGTGCACAGTGATCTGGCAGAAACATGTAAGCCTTTAAGTGTCTCTCCAAAGTACAGCTCCAAAGTAGAGTGCTGAGAGGCTGTAGTGGTTGGTGAATTGTTCCAAGAGAAGTCTCGATGCTGTGGCAGATGAAGAGTTGAGAAGGATGGTGTCCATAGAGCATGAATGGATATTGTAGTGAAGAAGCAATTGGATGAAAGCTGGCACCAACAATTAGTAGAAAGTGAGGACTGCAGATACTGGAGAGCGGAGTTGAGAGTGTGGTGCTGCAAAAGCACAGCAGGTCAGGCGGCATCTAAGGAGCTGGAGAATTGACATTTCAGGTTCCTGATGAAGGGCATATACCCGAAATATCAATTCTCCTGCTCGTTGGATGCTGCCTGAACTGCTGTGCGTTTCCAGCACCACACTCTCGACACTGGCACTAACAATTGGCAAATTTCAGCCACCAGATAACCATCCTAATTTACGTGTCGGGAATTTATGCCTCCCAGTTCTCATGAAAGGAAAGGACATTTGGAACTTCCATGGACATGACGTAAGTTGGACCCTTAATGAGACACAATGAGACAGCAATAAGGTAGTCAACAGTAAGGTTCTAAAGTTGTGGTTTATGGCTTAAGGGGAAAATTGCAAATCTCTTCCTTAAGGATGAGATTCCAAATTTTTTTCATTTTCTCTGTACTTGCCAAGTTCCTGATCATGCCGCACCAGGGAGATTGAAATTCTAGTATATTCTTCTGTTTTGGGAGGTAGAGATGGAAAGATGGTCATTAACTTTGAGCAGCCATTCAAAGTGGGGAGAGAATCTTGCTTCTCGAGGCTTTCAAAAGACACCTAATTATATAGATATCAGAGGACCCAATGCCTTACCTCAGGTAAGAGTGGAAAATATTGCATCTTTTAAAGAAAAATGATAATGTCTGAAAGCAGGGAAAGGTAAAGGGGCTATGGTGCAAGGGCAGTACAGTAGAACTACTTATGATTACACCAGCAAATACCAACGTAGACATGATATTAAATATCAGATGGCCTTCTTTTTTGCTTTAGATCTTTGTGGTTGTACTGACTTGAGGTTTTGGACCAGATGTTAGGCAAACGAGTCAATGTTTTGCCAACCTGTGTGATAGAAAGTCAGGCCATCTAGATTCCACCCAATGGACCGAACCAGTGCCCTTTCTCCATCAGAGGAATTTCAGATCTGAGGAAATTAGCAATAAATGTGGGACTTAAGGCAGAATTCATCACACGGAAGATCATAAGTGGTAAGGATGCAACCTGGCCAGTCACAATGGTAAGGAATTTAAAGCAGTTTCAGAGGCAACCACAACCTGGGCTTCTAAAGAAAGTGTCAATAGATGAGTACGGAGGCAGAAAACTGGAATTAACAATCAAACAATAATAAACAAAGTTTTTGGACTCAGTTTTTGCTATGTTCTTTAGAACATACTTAGATTTACTCTAATCACTTGCAAAGATGAATGGGCGACAAGAAAGTGTGATTGGGTTTAGAATCAGTATGACCTTGCTTCAGCTCAGACTGCTGCAAACTGGGTTCCTTCTAGGCCAGCTCCCCACTGGGGCTTGGGATTGTGAGATTTACCCTCCAATCTTAAAAATTTTGTTTTATTGAAAAAGGCCATGCTGAGAACCCAAAAAACAGCGTAACCATGCAAGCAGTATGAATATAAATGAGAAGCTGATGTAAATTGGGAAGTCTTGGTTAGGTGGTGGTTAATTTAGGTTTTGAAACTTTTACAAGTAAAAGAGAAATGAAAAACTTGAGAATATAAGGACTCCAATTGTCCTGGGAAAATAAAACATGAGTTAGAGGATTACAGTGAGAGGATATTCATGAGTGCAAAAGAAATGTTTATATTCAGACAGTGGTTAGCAAGTTAGACTCACTACTTCAAGGAATTGTTGCAGCAAATAACATATATTTATATATATTTAAGGGGAAGTTGGATAAACATATGAGGCACGGTGGCTGAGTGGTTAGCACAACTGCCTCACAGCGCCAGGTTTGATTCCAGCCTCAGGTGAATGTCTATGTGGAGTTTGCACATTATCCCTGAGTCTGTGTGGGCTTTCTCTTGGTGTTTCGGTTTCCTCCCACAATCCAAAGATGTGCAGGTTAGGTGAATTGGCCACGCTAAATTGCCCATATCGTTGGTTATTAGTCAAGGGCAAATATAGGGTAGGGGAATGGAACTCTTCAGAGGGTCTTGTTGGGTGAAGAGCCTGCTTCCATACTATAGAGATTCTAATTCCAATGAGGGGGAAAGTCATAGAAGGATATATTGGTCAGGTTATATGATGAAGGCTAAGATCTGCTTATGTGAAGCTTTTGTCCAAATTGTGTGATTCTGTGCTGTAAACACTCTGCAACAGCTATTCTACTTTTACTCTGTGTTGGATACAGTGGAGATGTTAAATTAACCCCAGATCAAAAAAGTATTAAAGTTTAGGACATGCTTAACCTTCACAGAGAATTAAGAGTTGCTAAGAAGAAGAGTTTGGCATGAAAGAAAGAAGTTCTAATTCCACTTTCCACCAAAAGTTAGTGAAAGGGCAATAGTGTGAACTGATAAAGAATGACTAATGTTGGAGACATCAAAGATAAGAAGGTGATAACTGTGGTTCGACTAGTGAGAGACACAGAGGATCTGAAGTAAACAAGGTTTCCACTGCTCTGCGGCAGGTGGGGAGAGGATCTTCAAGCGGCAATTCTGCGATGTGAAGAAACTAAAAGGTTTGAGCACAGATGTCATAGAGTATGAAGTAAGTTGATGAACGTAGAGTGGAATCATCATCAAAAGAGTAGATAGGGTTGAATGATGAGTGTCAGAGGTCATTGATATGAAGAAGGAGCAAAGTGTGAGAAAGTATAGAGCCTTAAAAACTCTATATTCTTTAAGTAATGGAAAAAGAGTCACAAAAAAAGAACATGAAGTTCACCACAGATAGAGTGATTTGAAACAAAATTACTTAGCCATGAATGTACCTTTGGCAGGAAGCCATTTAATGATAATGTACTTTAAAGTCAATGATACCAATCAGTGTCAAAAGGCCAGAGCTTTGAGATTGTGCAATTTCAGAGTAACTTTCATAACTGAAAAAAGTTTTGGTCGCCAGACAGTAGAGTTGTAGCTTGAAGAGCAAGAGAGAAAACTATGAATGTAAAATAAAGATGAATGGTGAGAAAGGAGTTGATTGTAGCCCTACATATGTTCTAGAAACTGGGAGTATGGAAAGTCAAAAATAGGCAATTAGTCTGCACTCACCTTTTTTTTGTAACTTGATGAATTTTTGCCCACCATGTTCTGGAGGCAGACAAAATGTCTACTTAAAACTGGCAGAGACCTTGTGAAGTTATGCACACTGAAATCTTGTTACATTAGTGGGGTTCTAATTCCATTTTAAGGTCTGCCCTAGACTTCCACCTTCTTCCCCTGAAATCTTTAGCTTCAATGAAATACCTGCTGTTTCCTGAGCCTTTTCTTGCTACCTGCTGGGGGCCTGTGGTCACTGCCTGTTGGCTGGCAGCCATTTTTGAACTATTTCAGGTGGATGATAGACATACAGATTGAATAAAATATGTTAGGCCTGAAACCAGAGAATGCATTTAGCACTTGGTTTACCTCACATTTGCCCATAACTCACCCTGGTTTAAAATCAACCCTGTAGAGTGTGAAGAGATGGCTCAGGTAAGAGTATGTTATGAGCCACATATTGGTGACAGTAAAACTTAAGTGCTATTTGCAACAGGGAAGTCACATGTGGGGCTCTCCTAATATTCCACCATAGCAATCATAATATCTACGTCACTAATTAAGAGACACAGGTAGCTTGCTTGGCCATTTGATTTTGCAATTTGCACAGTTTCCTTCTGCTATAAAAGGTAATGATTCTAAAAGGGTTAATAGTGAAGTCTGAATGAAATTCCACCCAATCTTTAATGCAGCAAAATTGAGACAAGGCAAAGCATCCTTGCATCTTGAAAGGGGAAGGCATGTTTCCCCTGGTCTCCCAAAAGTCTTACTAACAATGGACACGATTTTATATCTTTGTGACAAAGTGTAGTTGACAACTAAGCTGCCATCCCAATGCAAAATGACCTGATCCACTGCCCACCAATGAGCTTGTTAAAAACTTACAGGCAAACCTTTCATTAGTTTCTTGGTCTGTTGCAGGCTTCAAAACCAATGTCGCTGGTCACTGGAAGATGCTGGGCTGCCATAACCATAAGATACAGGAGCAGAATTAAACCAATCAGCCCATTAAGTCTGATCCACCATTCGATCAAGGCTGATATGTTTCTCAAGCCAATGCTCCTGCTTTCTCCATTTAACTTTTGATCCCCTTGTCAATCAAGAACCTATCTGTTTCCATCTTAAATAAACTCACTGCTCAGTGTGTTTTCTGGTTTCAGTGACTTGGCCTCTGCAGCCTTCTGCAGCAATGGATTCCATAGATTCACCATCGTTGAAACTTTATTGCTGGAACAGCACAGCAGGTCAGGCAGCATCCAGGGAACAGGAGATTCGACGTTTCGGGCACAGGCCCTTCTTCAGGAATCCATTTCCTGAAGAAGGGCCTGTGCCCGAAACGTCGAATCTCCTGTTCCCTGGATGCTGCCTGACCTGCTGTGCTGTTCCAGCAATAAAGTTTCAACTTTGATCTCCAGCATCTGCAGACCTCACTTTCTCCTCATAGATTCACCATCCTCTGTTTGAAAAGAATCCCTCCTCATCTCAGTTCCCTTCACTGCGAAGCTCTGCCCATGGTCCCAGTTTCTCCTACCAGTGGATACACCTTCTCCAGATCCATTTTATCCAGGCCTCTGAGTACTCTGTAAGTTTTAATAAGATCCCTCATCCTTCTAAACTCCTGAAAGACTTCTGGCTGGGGCCTACTCCCTGGTGGATCCAGCTTCATTATGGAGTTACCTAGGTATTAGACAAATTTAAAAACTGTTGAACGTTTTCACGGTAAGTATATAGGTAAGTACTATGTATCTAATCCAGAGGGTTGTGGTGAGCAGGTAATGATTCCATCAAAAGATTAGATTACTCAGGTAATTCACAGGTATGTCTGCACATCTGCTGACAAAGGTCCCTATCTGATGATCTGGAGACAGCAAGATTTGAACCCTCATCATTTGCTCATTTGGAGAGTTCAAGATTTTGTGAATCTACTGACAACAGTCACTTTCACCCCACTTTGTGTGTATTTTCAGAATGGGTGTAATGTGGCATATCTGCTTTCAGCTCCATGTACTGCAGCTGCTCTCCCCCCACCTTTTCCTGTAAAAGCATTGACAGAATTTCAGAGTCTCAGTCTGTGCTTTGTTCTCTCCTGTCCAGTCCTGTTTCAATGTTCTCTCTTCATTTCACAGCAATCTCATGCTCACAGCAATTTCTGCTTCATTTTTCAAAGTCAAATTATCTTCTAGCCAAAGAGTCCAAGGAACAGCTACTAACCAATCTGCCTCTGAGTGCTTCTGCTAGAAATTGCCCAAATTTGCAATTTTCTGAAAGTTCTGTTACATGATGGGAAAAGATCCTCTTCCTTTCCTGATAGAATCTCAACATTGATAATAGTGCTATTGTGATTAGGTTATTTTTCACAACTTTTTAGATCACCAAAGCTATTTGCCAGTTCATCTTGCACTATTGCTTATCAGTTTTAATGTCTCCTAGCCACATTCTGTGAGAGCTAAATTATTTTCTTGGATAATTTTAATCTCCTTTATTTCATTTTTTAATTCTCCTTTATTTCTACATTTTCCAGTCTGAAACCCAAGGCTCCATCTCCTTGATGTTGAACATTTTGTTTTGGCCCATTACTCAGTCTAAATCTTTGCCAGGCATTTTAATCATCCACTCTCCATACTGTTTATCTGTTGAACTGTCAATGGTGATGACCATTGTGTAGTCATCAACAAACATCCCCTCTTCTGACTCCAAGCAATGGAGAATGTTCTCCTCATTCTTACTGATATTTTTGCTAAGGCCACTTGGTGACATACCCTCTCAAATGTAGCTCTTTATTCCATGTTTACAATGAGGTCTGGAACTGCATGACCCTGTTAGAACCCAAACGGAGAGCATAGGAACAAATTATTTGTAAATAATTGTCACTTTAAAAAAAGCACTGTCGACTATACCCTCCATCACCTTCTTGGTGCTCAAGACTAAACAAATAAGGTAGTAATTGGTTACATTATATTTGCTCTTTTCAAGCATAACTGGCCACTTATCCACTTTGTCATGAAGATGTCAATATTGCATGTCTTTGAGAACATTTTGGCTAGTCCTAAAGCATAGCACTGCAGGATTAAAACTGGAATACTGTTGGAGCCTGAAGTCTCTGCTGTATCCAGAGTCTTCAGCAATTTTTTGATATCACAGTGAGTCAATTGAAGGATCATTTGCATGGCACTTGCGGCTGAAGATGGATTCCTTAGCTTTTGCTGATGTGCTGGGCTCTTTCACCATTGAGGATAGGAATGTTTGTGGAACCTCCTCCTCCTCCAGTGGTTGTTCAGTTGTCCATCATTATTCCTGACTGGTAGTAACTGCAGAGCTTAGACCTGATTGGTTGGTTGTTGTAACACTAAATTTCTTGTTTTTCTTTTGCCTGGAAGCTGGAGATACACGACAATACAGTGATTGACATTCGAACATGCTTAGCCTGTAACTGATTAGAGGATGTACCTACAGGAGGTATTCTTTAAGGAAATAATAAATAGACCAGATTAGATACAGTTCCATCTCATCAGTAACATGATACTTTGTGGTTCGCATGACTCAGCATTTGGCCCTTATAAAACAGAGTGAACTTTGATTTACTGAAGGCAAAGCCACAAGAGATCTACAAAGAAGCATTAAAGGATTAGGAATGAATGCAGAAAAGCAAACCCAGTTAATGAAATATCCTCAATGAAGTTGATTCGTAAAGCATATTTGCAACAGGTTAAACTTGTCACTTTCATCAAGCAGAAGGATAATCAATAAACTAAGGTGGGTGAAAGCAGCCAGAAGTTAGGTGGCACAGTGGCTCAGTGGTTAGCACTACTGCCTTACAGTGCCAGGAACGTGGATTCGAATCCAGCCTTGGGTGACTGTCTATGTGGAGTTTGCACATTCTTCCTCATGTCTGCATCGGTTTCCTCCCACAGTTCAATGATGTGCAGGTCAGGTGCTTTGGCTGTGCTAAATTGCCAATCATGTCCAGAGACATGCAGGCTAGGTGAATTAGCCATGGGATATGCAGGGTTATAGGGATAGGGTAGAGGTACACCTGGATGGGATGCTTTTCAGAGGGCCAGGGTGGACTTGATGTGCCAAATGGTCTGCACCTACACCATAGGGATTCTAAATTCTCTTCCAGTTTCAGAAACAGAAACATGGATTGTCAAGATTCATTGCCAAAATTGCAAAGTCAGATTGGAAAGAATTTTAAATCTTGACTATTTCAGTAACATGAGAATTTACTCTGAAGAAAGTGTGATGACGGATATAAATCTGACATAGCAGAAGCCATTCTGTCTCAGGTTCACTTCCAAACATGCTGATTTTGTGCTCAGAGGAAGGAACCACTTGATCCAAGAGACCTGGAATTGTGTGACTTGATGAGATTCTGTTTAAAGTTATAAAGAATTATGAAAATCAGTACAAGGGTCAATGAGCAGCAGTTACTGATTGGAAAATTAATCAAGAGCAGAAGAGATTCCATGCAGCCAAAGTGCTGCTGTTGGCTGGCTCAAAGCATTTTGACCCGGGGATGTCTGTGGAGAGCTGAGAAGGCAGTGAAAGGTTAGCGGGCTCTGTTCTTCTGGCCTATTGGGGCTCAGGGCACCCTTGGGGCACTTATTGGCTCAGTGAAATTGAAAGCAAGTTGTTTGCTAGAGAGTTGGGGCAAGGAAAGCCTAGAGCAGCAATTTTCTGCTGTGAAGCTGGCAGTTGGCTCAAAAGAAAGCCCTCAGGCAGGTGGGCTCTGCTTCGAGCAGCTGGAGAGTTGGAGTTGTGCCAGTGATTAGATGCTAAATGGCAGTCTTGTGAATCCAGTGGGATTCAGTCTCCGGAGAAGAGAACAAGCATCTATGAGGTGAGCCATCTTGAGACAGTCTGAGGTGGAGTGGGAGAGGAAATCAGAAGCTAGACCTTTGAAAGAGAAGAGCTGAAATCCCTCATGAGAGAGACAGAGTTTTAAAGGGTTTCTGTGACTCACTGTGACCATGCTAAAAAAAATTATGGAAACGGTTGTGGTCGTGCCTGCCATTTCATGTGCAGATGGTAGTGTGTTCGATCACAGTTTGCCTGTTAATTCATGAATACCTCCTGCTATTTCTTGATGTTAGGTTATAAGATGCATGCGGTTAATTGTTTACTTTGCTGATTTTTTTTCAGTCAAATTTATTTGGCTTGTTTAAAACCAGGTTATCTTGTAGCTTTATTCTCACAGTTAAATACCTGGAATCGCAAATGTAATTTACATGAAAAAAAATGTTGCTGGCCCTTAACCATACCACAATAATACTTTAGAGTCCTCTCTGGAACTGTAACAAAACATGTGGTCTGGTCTGGGATTGTAACACATTCTATAATCCTGTTAGATGTTCCAAAACACCCTTTCCTCAACCCAGATTTCCATCCAGTAGTGGAGACTATTCTTGGCATTTTAATGTAACAAAGGGATCTTGTAAAATATCTTAGTCATTTAAAGAGAATCTTTGGTTCAGACTTTACTCTGCAATCCAAATCTTCCTCATTGCACACAACAACTTGTGGTAATCATTGGATACTGAGTTCTCAAGATACTTCACAGAAACGTATTCAAACCAAATTTACTCATGAGTGGATCAGGAGGCATCAGGGGAGACGTTAAAAAAAATGCTGGGATAAAGTGATAGGCTTTAAGGAGTATCTTAAAGAGCAAAGAAAGAGAGAGAAGCAGAGAGGCTTGGAGAGAAATTCCATAGCTTCGTGCCCCAGCAGCTGAAGGTATGGCCATAACTATGAGAGTGATTTAAATTGGTACAGATGCTGCATTGATATGTAAGTGTAGGAGGGATATAAAACAAGATCTTTTGTTTTTACTACATGAAGGAAGTAATATTAAGATTTAACCATAAAGTGTCCTGTTGACGAGAGATGAATTGCTCCCAGTTTACCTTTGGGGCCCAAACGAGTAACAGAGATAAATTGACAATGAGGGTTTCACGCTCATAAATGCTTGCTGTTTGTGCTGCAGGCTCCTGTCTTTGGAACATTTCTTGTTTAGCTCAGATATTGATATTGCACTGCTGTGTGATAATACTGTCTATGATTACACACATAATGGCTTTCTCAAGGACTGATGTTCCGTGGGAGGTGTGTTCTCCCAGTGACGGGTTGTCTATTGCAATGAACAGTTCTGTCTGAGGATGCTAATACTGACTGCTGCGGTTGTGTCATCCAGTCCTCTGGGAAATGATTGGCAAGGTCTCTGCTGGTCATCATGAGTTATTACACTGCTGTTGAATGTAATATTTTGATGTGATAGTGCACAGCTTTGAAAAATTATGGTAAGCATAATTTGACAGTTTGTGGCAGCTTGGTGCAGAACACTAATAAAACAAACAGGAGATCTTCACCCACACACGTGTGGAAGTGTCATTGCACTGACAAAATTAAAAGTTATCCCCAATTTTAAAATCAACAGAAATAAAATCAAAAGAATTGGAAACATTCAGTACGTTAGGCTGTGTTAGTGTAAGGTGGGCCATGTGGAGAGATCATGTGGAGGTACCGGTGTTGGACAAGGTCAGAAGTTACACAACATCAGGTGATAGTCCAGCAGGTTTTTTTGAAATCACTAGGTTTCAGAGTGCTGCCCCTTCATCAGGTGAAGTGGGCAGCTGACGGAGGAGACAACTCTCTGAAAGCTTGTGATTTCAAATAAACTTGTTGGACGATAACCTGGTGTCATGTGCCTTCTGACCATGTAGAGAGAAACAAAGATTACAACCTTAGTATTAACCTACCCACCTCACCTGATCAGCAGGAGGACATGGAGATGGGTAAAGGAAGGAGGTTTGTGGGGAAAAGCCTAAAACATGGGGGAGCAATTCTGCAAGCTGATGTTTATATGGCTGCTGTTATTTCTACAGTGGTAGGTCTTGAGATTTATTTTATTATATATTCATACAATGTGGGTGTCACTAGCTGGACCAGTATTTATTACCTCTAATTTGACCAGAAGGCAGTTGAGAGTCAACCACGTTGCTGTGGATCTGGAGTCACATGTAGGCCAGACCAGGTAAGGATGGCAGATTTCCTTCCCTAAAGGACATTGGTGAACCAGACAATATAGGTTTTTGCTCCTGACAATTGGCAATGGTTTCATACTCATCATTAGACTCTTATCTTCAGGTTTTTATTGAATTCAAATTCCACCATCTGCCTGGTGGGATTTGAAGCCGGGTCTCCAGAATATTACTTGGCTCTTTAGATTAACAGTTCCGTGATAATATCACTCGGCTATCGCTTACTTTAGGGATGCCTGTCTCCTGCCACCTTATCGGATTTAAGTGAATCTCTAATTGAGAGTTTGACTTAGGTTTAATTGTTGTCTTGGTTCGCAGGGTTCAGGATATCTGGTGAAAAAAAGTGACGAACTGTTAGCTCACAAGGCAAGAATTCCTCATAGCACTGCTTGTGGGTCAAGAGGCTACTTGAGCAAACTAATGACTTCCTCTCCCAATTGTGGTCTCTCTCTCTCTTCCTCTTTCTCCTTCCTGTCATGATTGGTTACTTCTCCATATCTAACCCCAACTGAAGACTGCCCAAGATCATTGCCAAACTCCATCCTGCCCAATCCTGCATTAAACCATCACATCCTGCCATCAACTCTGAAACCTGACCTGCGATTGCATTTAATGGTAGCAGTCTCTGAAGGACTGACGTTGCAGACTCCTGCCATTGGGTTTCCTGCCTGTAAACAGTTAGCCTTTCAATTTGGTAAACTGCAAAGTAGGAAGTACAAGTGAAAAAAAATACTGTTATCTTACCAATAAACTTGGCTGAATGTCCAAGTTCCCAGGTTTCCCCATATGACTTCAATCAATTCAATTCACTCCACGGAATATCTGAAGGCACTGGGTACAACAAAGCCTAATGGACCCTGACAACATTCCAGCAATAATACTGAAGATTTGTGCTCCAGAAACAGCTGCATCTGCATTGTGGCCAAACTGTTCCAATCCATTTATAAGACTGGGATCTACCTAACAATGAGGAAAATTTCCCAAGTAATTTTGTGTATAAAAGGCAGTACAAATGTAGCTAGACCAATAGCCACTCCTTCCAATCATCTATAAAGTCATAGAACATAGAACAGCACAGCACAGTACAGGCCCTTCAGTCCTTGATATTGTGCCCACCTTTTATCCTACTCTAAGGTCGAACTAACCTACATACCCTTCATTTTACTATTAGCCATGTGCCTATCCAATTGTCGCTCAAATGATGGAAGATATCATTGACAATGTTCTCAAGTGACACTCAATCAGTCCCTTTGGGTTCCATTAGGGCCTTTGGCTTCTGCCCTCATTAGATCCTTGGTTGAAACATGGACAAAAGAGCTGAGGCATGTTGAGAGAGAATACCCTTGACTACAAGAGTGGTAATAAGAAGCTCTAACAAAACTGGAGGCCGTGGAAAGCAGGAAGATATCTCTCTATTGATCAGAATTTTAACTAGCACAAAGGAAGACGGTTGTTGTTATTGGAGCTGGATCATCTCAGTCACAGGATATCACTGAGTTCCCCAGGCTAGTGTCCCAGGGTCAATCATTTTCACATGGCCCTTATCTCCATTCTGATGGCAGAAGTGGGTATGGTCAATGATGATTGCACAATGTTCAGCACCATGTGCAACTCCTCAGATACTGAAACAGTCCATGTCCAAATGCACCAAGACCTAAACAACATCCAGGCTCTGACTGATAAGTGAAGAGTTCCATATATAGGGGTTGGGGATACTGTGGCATAGTGGTAATGTTACTGGACTAGTAATCCAAAACCCCACAGCCTACAATTATATTTGAATTGGCTGCCCTGTACTTAGAAATTGCTAATAAACTGCAGCTAAACTAGTCCAAGAGTTATCTTTGGGCAATCCTTCCTTCACTCAAAGACTCTGTGTCTCTCAGTTCAAAATTATCCTGTCTACCACTTTGAAAAGTAATGTTGTTTTGCACAGAAGAAAATGTGCACCACTCGCTTTTTCCAAGTTGCAAATACTTCCTGGTATTTTTGCTCACACTATAGTGTCCAACTTCCATTTCAGTTAATAATCCAAAGAGGTCCCTTATATATTCCATCCATCACCTTCAACATAGTCTCCTTGCATCACTGTCAGAGGGTAGTAGCAATGTATACCATTGACATAATGCACTGAAGACCGGTTATACCTAAGATGTCAATTTCTCCACCCTCTGATGCTGCCTGGCTTGCTGTGTTCCTCCAGCCTCCTGCTTGTTTATAATGCACTGCAGCAACTCCACAAAGTTCTTTCGAGAATGCCTTCCAAACTAACAAGATCTATTACTAAGAAGGATAAAAGCATGGCAAAACCAGCAGATTAGATTGCTTACAGTGTGGAAACAGGCCCTTCGGCCCAACAAGTCCACACTGACCCTCTGAAGAGCAACCCACCCAGACCCATTCATTTACCCCTTCACCTAACACTATGGGCAATTTAGCATGGCCAATTCACCTAACCTGCACATTTTTGGACTGTGGGAGGAAACCAGAGGAAACCCACGCAGACACGGGGAGAATGTGCAAACCCCACACAGACAGTGCCTGAGGCGGGAATTGAACTCAGGTCTCTGGCGCTGTGAGGCAGCAGTGCTAACCGCTGTGCCACCGTGCCATCCACTTGCAAGTTCCTGACCAAGCCACACACCATCCTGACTGAGAACTATATCATCATTCCTTTGTTGTACCTGGGTCAAAATCCTGGAACTCCATTTCTAATGGCACTGTTAATGTCACTACACCCCGGGGACTGCGGTGGTTCATGATGGCAACTCACCATCACTTTGGCAAGGGTAATTAGGAATAGACAATAACTGTGGACATTGTGTGAAAAAATAAGAAAACTAAAAAGGGAAACAAAGACATTTGTTTGGCTGCAGCTGTGGTATTGAACATTATATTTAAGTTGGGGTCAGGCAGCATGGTAAGATCCTATGGAGTGTTGCTGAACAAAGAGATCTTGATGTGCAGGTTCATAGTTCCTTGAAAGTGGATTCGCAGGTAGATAAGATAGTGAGGAAGGCTTTTGGTATGCTTTCCTTTATTGGTCAGAGTATTGAGTACAGGAGTTGGGAGGTCATGTTGCAGCTGTACAGGACATTGGTTAGGCCACTGTTGGAATATTGCATGCAATTCTGGTCTGCTTCCTATCAAAAGGATGTTGTGAAACTTGAAAGGGTTCAGTAAAGATTTACAAGGATGTTGCCAGGGTTGGAGGATCTGAGCTATAGGGAGAGGCTGAACAGGCTGGGGCTGTTTTCCCTGGAGCGTCGGAGGCTGAGGGGTGACCTTATAGTGGTTTACAAAATTGAGGGTATGGATAGGATAAATAGACAAAGTCTTTTCCCTGGGGTCGGGGAGTCCAGAACTAGAGGGCATAGGTTTAGGGTGAGAGGGGAACGATATAAAAGAGACCTAAGGGACAACTTTTTCATGCAGAGGGTGGTTCGTGTATGGAATGAGTCGTTGAGGATGTGGTGGAGGCTGGTACAATTGTAACATTTAAGAGGCATTTAGGTGGGTATATGAATAGGAAGGGTTTGGAGGGATATGGGCCAGGTGCTGGCAGGTGGGACTAGATTGGGTTGGGATATCTTGTTGGCATGGACTGAAGGGTCTATTTCCATGCTGTACATCTCTATGACTCTATGGAGACGTTTGAAGTGATTGATAAGATGTTAGAGATGACAGGGAGAAAAATGTTTTTATGCAATAAGATTTTGAATGCATTGTGTGTTGGAGTGGAAGAATCAGAAACAATTGTAGTATTCATAATTAAGTTTGATTAATACTCAAAGGAGAAAGGTTGTATGGATAAATGGACAGAGTAGGCTGGATGCCAGCCTAACTGGCTGGGTATATGCCTATCCTCACATTGTGCTATTCCACAATTCTAACTATGAGAAAGTGAGGACTGCAGATGCTGGAGATCAGAGTCAAGAGTGTAGTGATGGAAAAGCACAGAGAGTCAGGCAGCATCCAAGGAGCAAGAGAATTGACATTCCAGGCAAAAGCCATTCCTGATGAAGGACTTATTCCCAAAACATCGATTCTCCTGCTCCTTGGATGCTACCTGACTGTTGTGCTTTTCCAGCATCACACTCTTGACACAATTCTGACTATGCTAGGACTGAAGCAACTGAAGTCATAGAGTCATAGAGATGTACAGCATGAAAACAGACCCTTTGGTCCAACTCATCCATGCCAACCAGACATCCCAACCTAATCTGATCCCACCTGCCAGCACCTGGCCTATATCTTTCCAAACCCTTCCTATTCCTGTATTCAGCCAGATGCCTTTTAAATGTTGTAATTGTACTAGCCTCCACCACTTCATCTGGCAGCCCATTCCACACACGCACCACTCTCTGCATGAAGAAGTTGCCCCTTAGGTCCCTTTTATAGCTTTCCTCTCTCACCCTAAACCTATGCCCTTTAGTTCTGGACTCCCCCGCCCCAGGGAAAAGACCTTGTCTATTTACCCTATCCATGTCCCTCATGATTTTATAAACCTCTATAAGGTCACCTCTCAGCCTCTGACACTCCAGGGAAAACTGCCCAAGCCGATTCAACCTCTCCCTATAGCTCAAATCTTCAAACCCTGGCAACATCCTTGCAAATCTTTTCTAAACCTTTCCAAGTTTCACAACATCCTTTTGATAGGAAGGAAGCCAGAATTGCATTCAAAAAGTTGCCTAACCAATGTCCTGTACAGCAACAACATGACCTCCCAACCCCTGTACTCAATATTCTGACCAATAAAGGAGAGCACACTAAATGCCTTCTTCACTATCCTATCTACCTGCAACTCCACTTCCAAGGAAATATGAACCTGCACTCCAATGTCTCTTTGTTCAGAAACAGTCTCCAGGACCTTATCATGAAGTGTATAAGTCCTGCTAAGGTTTGCTTTCCCAAAATGCAGCACCTTGCACTTATTTAAATTAAACTCCATTGGCCAGTCATCAGCCCATTGGCCCATCTGATCAAGATCCCGTTCTAATCTGAGGTAACCTTCTTCGCTGTCCACTTCACGTCTAATTTTGGAGTAATCTGTAATTAATGAATAAAACTTTTCTTTTAGATTTGAAGATGCTATCTTACTTCCTGAAAATCTTAATTATCTAGCAAGCAACAATTTGATTTCAGAGTGTCAACATGGATTTGTCAAGGGCAGGTCATGTCTCACAAACGTCATTGAGTTTTTTGAGAAGGTGACCAAGCATGTAGATGAGGTTAGGGCAGTTGACATGATGTACATGGTCTTCAGTAAAGCCTTTGATAAGGTTCCACATGGTAGACTGTTGGAGAAAATGCAGAGAAAAAGAATTGAGGGTGATTTGGCAGTTTGGATTAGAAACTGGCTTTCTGAAAGAAGGCAGCGAGTGGTGGTTGATGGAAAATATTCAGCTTGGAGTACGGTTACTAGTGGTGTGCCACAAGGAGCTGTTTTGGGACTATTTCTGTTTGTCATTTTTATAAATGACTTAGATGCAGGCATATGTGGATGGATTAGTAAATTTGCAGACGATACCAAAGTCGGTGGAGTACTGAACAGTTTGGAAGAATGTTACAGGTTGCAGGGGGACTTGGCTAAACTGCAGGATTGGACTGAGAGGTGGCAAATGGAGTTCAATGCAACTAAGTGTGAGGTGATGCACTTTGGGAAGAATAACAGGAAGGCAGAGTACTGGGTCAACAGAAAGATTCTTGGTAGTGTGGATGTGCAGAGGGATCTTGGAGTCCATGTACATAGATCCCTGAAAGTTGCCACCCAGGTGGATAGTGCTGTTAAGAAGGCATACGGTGTGTTAGATTAGATTAGATTACTTACAGTGTGGAAACAGGCCCTTTGGCCCAACAAGTCCACACCGACCCTCCAAAGAGCAACCCACCCAGACCCATTCATTTACCCCTTCACCTAACACTACGGGAATTTTGCATGGCCAAATCACCTAACCTGCACATTTTTGGATTGTGGGAGGAAACCGGAGCACCTGGAGGAAACCCACGCAGACACGGGGAGAATGTGCAAACTCCATACAGACAGTCGCCTGAGGCTAGGTTTCATTCGTAGAGGGATTGAGTTCCAGAGCCGTAATATCATGCTGCAACTATACAAAATGCTAAAGGACTTGGAATATTGTGTACAGTTCTGGTTCCCATATTTCGGGAAAGCTGTGGAAGCATTGGAAAAGGTGCAGAGGAGATTTACCAGGATGTTGCCTGCTCTGGAGGAAAGGCTGAGAGACTTGGATGTGTTCTTATTGGAAAGAAGAAGGCTAAGAGGGGATTTGATAGAGACATACAAGATGATCAGAGGATTAGATAGGGTAGACAGTGAAAGTCTTTTTCCTAAGTCAACATGGTGTCAGCTTGTACGAGGGGGCATAACTACAAATTGAGGGATGATAGATTTAAGACAGATGTCAGAGGCAGATTCTTTACGCAGTGAGTGGTAAGGGCATGGAATGCCCTACCTGCTAATGTAGTCAACTCAGCCACATTAGGGAAATTTAAACAATCCTAAGATAAGCACATGGATGATGATTGGATAGTGTAGGGGACGAGCTGAGAATAGTTCACCGGTCGGCGCAACATCGAGGGCCGAAGGGCCTGTTCTGCGCTGTATTGTTCTATGTTCTAGAACTTTGTTTGCGATTTGGCTTCTTAGGTTTTGTGGAGTTGGACTGGTCAAGCTTTGTACCACTTTGATGGATTGAGCTATTAATTTGTTTGACTTGAAATAGTGCTGATGGAACCAAACAGGTTAATGTATTAAATAATGCAGCAATTCCTGCATATTTCTCTGTGAAATAGCGTTCAAATTCATTAAGCATTCTCTTTGAGTGCCAAGCTATATAGGCACATTGGGTATTTTCATTCAGTGCTCTTCTTTACATTGAATGGATATTGTACAAGTACACTGGGCATTAGGGCATTGTGAAAAAGCTAATTAACATCAAGGGAACTACAGTCATTTACTGCAGGTACTTCAGCTAGAGCTGTGTATGGTAATGCAGTATCCTTTTCCTTTCAGGTGCATTAATGTCCCCAAGCTTGTTTTGCTCAACAGTATTGGAGGTTGCTGTTAGCATTAAATTCAAAAGCAAACAAATTATCTCAGATTTTTATTGAAGCTGGTTTGAACAACCTTTTTGAGTATAAGAGTTAGGATATCATGTTGTGGCTGTACAGGATATTGATGAGGCAATTTTTTGGAATATTGCATTCATTTCTGGTCTCCCTGTTATAGGAAAGCTGTTGTGAAACTTGAAAGGGTGCAGAAGTTTTACAAGGACGTTGCCAGGATTGGAGGGTTTGAGCTATGCAGGGAGACTGAATAGCCTGAGAATATTTTCCCTGGAGTGTTGGAGGCTGAGGGGGTGACGTTAAAGAGATTTATAAAATCATGAGGGGCATAAATATGGTGAAGAGCCAAGGTCTTTTTCCCAGGCTAGGGGAGTCCAAAACTGTAGTGCATAAGTTTAAGTTGAGAGGGGAAAGATATGAAAGGGACCTAAGAGGCAACGTTTCTGTGTGGAATGAGCTGCCAGCGGAAGTGGTGGAGGCTGGTACAATTGCAACATTTAAAAGGCATCTGAATAGGTACATGAATAGAAAGGGTTTGGAGGGATATGGCAAATGAGGCCAGATTAATTTAGGATATCTTGGATATATTTAGGTTGGCCTGGGTGACTTGGACTGAAGAGTCTATTTCCATGCTGTACAACTCTATGACTCTATTAGTCTAAGAATACACTGCAAATCTCTGGTCTCAACAAGAAGAATTGGAGAAAGTCCAAAATATTATACTTTACACGGATGATACCAGAATTGAGAGACTACAGCTACTGGGTAGATTTGAACAAACTGGAGCCCTTTTTTTTGTAGAAAAGGAGGATAGAAAGATGATCTATCATTAAAACCTGTATTTCTGCCTTTTGTAAATTCTGGGTTTGTAGTTTAGTATGTAACTAAGGTAGTGCTGGTTAGTCGGTGGAGGTGAGATGATGCCGAAGAGTGGGCAACCTTTGCTCCAGTGGTAATGATGAGGTGAAGAGGACTCGTGCCTGGTCACTGGACCCATGGCCCATGACACAGCACTTAACAACAAGGACTGTAAAATGAGACACTTCCTTTATTTCTTCATTTTTCTGCCTTTATATTCTAAGCTTTGGTTTATTTTCCTGTGTTTTAAGATGGCGCGGAAGAGCGGCAACACTCTTTCACATTTTTCACTGTATTTTGTAACAAGATACACATGACAATAAATAAATTGAATCAAATTGGGGCAGCATGGTGACTCAGTGGTTAGCACTGCTGCCTCACAGCGCCAGGGACCTGGGTTCAATTCCAGCCTTGGGTGACTGTCTGCATGGAATTTGCATATTCTCCCTGTGTCTGCATGGATTTTCGCCCACAATCCAAAAATGTGCAGGTTAGGGGAATTGGCCATGCTAAATTGCCCATAGTGTTAAGGGATGTTTAGGTTAGGGGTAAATGTAGGAGAATGGGTGTGGGTTGGGTTACTCTTTGGAGGGTTGGTGTGGACTTGCTGGACCGAAGGGCCTGTTTCCACACTGCAAGGATTCAAATCAATTCAAATCAATTCCCTTTTTCCTCAGATACCTCCCTTTAAATGTATCGATACCATATCCTTCAACCATTCCCTGTGGAAATGAGTTTTACAAACTCATCATACTCGGGTGAAGAAGTTTCTATTGAATCTCTATTGGATTTCCTGGTGAAATTGATATGTAATGTAATAATATAATATATGATATAATAGTGGATGCAGGTAAGATTCTCCCAAATCTAGAAGTAGGGTGCACATTTGAAAAATAAGGGGAATGCAATGTAGGACCAAAACTTACACAAAGGGTGGTGAATCTTTGGAATTCTGTACCTCAGGTGGCTATTGAAGCTCAGTCTTTGAATATGTTTATGGTAGAGATTGGTAGATTTCTGATTACCAATAATGTAAAGGGTTATGGTGGATAGTGTGGATAAAAGGCATTGAAGTTTTCAATCAGCCATGATCATATTAACACCTGAAGAAGGAGCGAGGCTCTGAAATCTTGTGTTTTCAAATAACCCTGTTGGACTATAACCTGGTGTCGTGACCTTGTCCAACCCAGTCCAACACCAACACACCACATCATATTAAACGGCACAGCAGTCTCAACAGGCTGATGGCCTACTCCTGTTCGTATTTTCACATGTGTGTGTGGTGGTAAATAGAAAATAATTACAAATATATCACACTTGTAGAAGCTTCACTACTGAGCAAGCAGTGAGAATGTGAAAATTACTGCTAAGGAGCAGCTATTTAAGTATGCAAAGGAGTAAGGAAATGATAGGTTGACAGGGTGAGTGGAAGTGAAGTGGGACAGATATGGACGATTTGGGATGAGTGGCCTGTTTCTGTGCTGTAAAATTCTGTGTTATTGAAATTGTTAAGCAGCCATTAATAGAAACAGCAGAAAAAGAGTCAATCAAACATTAATTCTTTGTAACATTTAGGTATATAGCAATCTGTTGTGAAGCCATATGACCAAGAATTAAATTCAGCAAACGTCCATGTTGTAAATTGATATTTTCACTCTCACCAAGCTTCACATTGCATATGGTCACTTAATGAGTATGTGATCGAAACAATAATGTTGCACTTTATCACTGCTCTTTCATCTAATGCTGCCTAATTCAACAGCACTTCTCTCTAAGTAATACAACACTATCAGGTCAAATTCACATGACACTCAGGTCATTAGTTTCTTATTTGATTGTAGACTGTCACATCATTTTAACTTTTATTTATTTTTCAGTTCAGAAATCCTGTTCAAACTCCCTCTGTTAACATAAACCGGGACGATTGTTTTCAGGCGGAGGTTAATTGCGCCTGAACAATGAGCAAGAACGTTAATATATAACCAGAATATTGCAGATGTTGGCAATCTGAAATCGTAGTGATTAGGAGGAGGGCCAGGGGGATCTTATTGAATATAAGATCCTTGATTGGGGTTATTAACCTGCATCAATCGTGGAGGCCTGACTGACAGATGTGAACAGTGATTCAGAAAATCTCCTCATTCTAGGCCTTGAGCTGGCTAATTAGAGCCTGTGTACTGTGTACTGGTAAATAAAAGGGTGATTAGGTGATGGGACAATGGCCTTGGTGCATTTATTTCAGAAATCAAAACTGAAAGAGCTGGTAATACCCAGTAGGTCCAGCAACATCTGTGGAGAGAGAACCTTTGATGTGGTACAAATTAGAACAGGTTTCAAACAAATGTAAAAACAGGGAAGGGAAATTGGAACAAAAGTTAAGATCTGAGCAATGGTGAGAAGCAGGAGAGATTAGCTTGCATAACAATAACTTTCATTTCAATGTAGGCATGTTTTAAAGTCAAAATTATGCACATGGCACAGGTTTCTAAAGGGTCTCAATACACTGTCAGGACCATTATGGACCGAGGCAAGAAGTCAGACATCTTGTTTTGTGGTCCATTGGATCACAGATTTATATATGATAGATTAAATCAGATCCTGGTGCCACTATGATTTGCTCTTTGAGTCAGACAAGCAAAGCCAATAGTATTGAGGGAAAGGAACAGGCTAGAGGGGTCAAATGGCCTACTTGTGCTCCCATTTTTAATGTTTGTAAATACAGGCATACACTTAACAGCAGTCCTTCAAAAAATGAAAAATGAATGTTTCCAGCCATTGCATGCAGATATGGACACAAATGTGTTTTTTCAAGAAATCAGACAAGTAATCAGTGAATTGGAAAAGGTTTGGAACTTTATTGAAATGACTAATTGAATTCTTGAACAAAGCAAACATCAACACAGAAGTCTTCAGATTAGAGCATCACCATTGGTAACAATAGTCAGTCTTAGTTTTCTTTCCAATTGCATCCTTTTCCTGGAAAGAAGTTTCCAGAAAGATCATGAATTATTCATTCAGTGAACAGAGGAATCCAAGACACAGAAGGCCATGTCCATAAATTTCGATCATAGGCATTTATACAGGATGTTATTGAATTATTTTCTGAGCGATACTCCTTACTTTAAAAAGACTGGCAGGTTGAGAAAATTTCAGTAGTAACTTTCTTGATATGTGATAATCAATTTAAAAGAATATTTAATTCAATTTTTATTGAGAGTAGAAGCACATGGCTCTTGAATTACTATGTCAAAAAAAATTATTAAAATATACATCGTAGTCCCCTATATCTGATGTTGAATTGATGACAAAAATGTCTATTGATTGCTATCATTCAGTGTAGTTTAAGTGAAGTTGATATTAATTTGGACCATTCTCAATAAGAATTATCTGGAAAGAGAGAGAAAGTGTGTACAGCAAAAGATGATCATAGAATTCCTTCCATGTGGAAACAGGCCATTCGGACCATTGAGTCCATACTGAACCTCTGAAGGCAGGTCTACGTCATCTCTGTAACCCTGCTTTTCCCATTTCTAATCAACCTAGCCTGCACATCACTGGACACTACAGGCAATTCACCATGGCCAACCCATCTAACCTGCGCATCTTTAGACCTTGGGAGAAAACCAGAGCATTCATAGAAAACCCATGCGGACACAAAGAGATTGTGCAAACTCCAGAGAGTCAGTCAGCCGAACCTGGGGCCCTGGCGTTGTGAGTTCAGTGGTTAGTTGTACTAACCACTGAACCACTATGCCACCCATCTTGCCACAAATAAGATGAATATATATTTTCAACGATAAAAGAAAAGAATTTCAGATAAATAAAGATGAGAGAAAATACGGAAAAATGGGAACGTAGGAGGGACAATAATGGGAGGATGACTGATTACGTGGAGCCTACAGAAACCAAAAGCTTTTGGATAACTTACTTCTTACAATGATGCAGAATAAAATTAAATTGCAGGAACAGCAGTGGTATGCTTCTCCTGCCAGATGTGGGAGCAGTCTGGTGTCCCTGACGTGTTCATCTGCAGGAAGTGTGACTGGCTGCAGCTCCTCATAGACCGCGTAGTTCGGCTGGAACGGCAGTTGGACACACTGAGGAGCATGCAGAGGGTGGAGAGTGTTACAGTGAGATGGTCACACCACAGGTTCAGTCAGGTAGATGGGTAACTGCTAGGAGGAGCAGGCAGCTGGTGCAGGAGTCTCCTATGGCTATTCCCCTCTCTACCATTTGGGATACTGTTGGGGGGAGGGGGTGGGGGGAATAGCCTGTCAGGGGAGTATAACAGCAGCACCCAGGCCTGTGGCACCACAACTGGCCCTGCTGTAGAACAGGGTTGAGAAGATCCAAGTGAGCGATAGTGGTCAGAGACTTGCCAGTTTGGGGCACAGGCAGGCATTTCTGTGGCTCCAGGATGGTGTGTTGTCTCCCTGGTGCCAGGGTCAAGGATGTCTCTGAGCGGTTGCACAAAATTCTTCAAGGGGAGGGTGAGTAGTCAGAGGTCTTGGTGCATGTTGTTACCAACAACATAGTTAGAAAGAGGGATGAGGTCCTGCAGAGTGAGTACAGGGAGTTAGGAAAGAGGCCGAAGAGTAGGACCTTGAGGGTAGTAATCGATGGTTTACTACCAGTGCCACATGTTTGTGAGGCAAGGAATAGAAAGATAGGACAGATGGATGTATGGCAAAGGAGCTGGTGCAGGGAACAAGGTTTTAGGTTCTTGGATCATTGGAATCTCTTCTGGAGGAGAGGTGCCTTGTACAAGATGGATGGGTTGCACTTAAACTGGAGGGCAACTAATATTCTCACAGGGAGGTTCACTAGTGCTACTTGGGAGGGTTTAAACTAGAGTGCTAGTGGGCTGGGAGCAGAGCAGCAGGTAAGCAACTGGAGGGATTGAGGGGAAGGTAGATGTTAAGATCAGTAAATCAGAAAGAAAGGACAGGCAGAAACAAGTAAATGAACACGATAATACTAATAGGCTGAAATGTGCTTATTTCAACGCAAGGAGTATTATAGGTAAGGCAGATGAGCGTAAAGCCTGGATCACGAAATGGGACTGCGATGTTGTGGTCATTACAGAGACTCAATTGAGAGAGAGAGACCGGATTAGCTGCTCAACATTCCAGGGTTTTGTTGTTTTAGCCGAGGTAGAGAGGAAGGTACTCGAGAGGACATACTGGAGGGGTCATCCACTGAGGCAATGTGGGTAGAGCTCAAAAGTAAAATGGATGCAATCACTCTGACAGGATTATACACCCACAAACAGCCACCGAGACATTGAGGAACGACTATGTGGGCAGATTATGGAAAGGTCCACCGTTTTGCAGCGACACTGCAAAACGTGTCAGATTGTGGACATAGATACCACTATTACGCGTGGGAACACCTCCCACCGTGTACATGGCAGGTACTCATGTGACTCAGCCAACATTGTCTATCTTATACGTTGCAGGCAGGGATGCCCAGAGGCATGGTACATTGGGGAAACTGACCAAGGCTACGACAACGGATGAATGGGCACCGCACAACAATTAAATGTCTGACCCCATATTCAAATGTGGTCTTTCAAATTCTAGAATGCCCAGTTCAAAGATACATTCTCCTAGCATTTATCTCATCAAATCCCTTAAGAATTTCATAAGGCATAGAGATAACCTTTCATTTCACAGAACGTAAACCCAGTCTACTCGATCCAATTTCATTTTTAAATCACCTTGAACCAGTCTAGAAACGACCTGCCAATCCCCCAAAATGACCTATTTATTCATTGTTTTCCATCCATAAGCCAGTCCTCAATCCAAAATAATGTATTAGCCCAAATGCCATAAAGCGTATAACAACTTGTGTAGCATCTAACTTTTAACAAATCAAAATACAGTAATTCCCGGTATCAAACCTGCTGATTACAATCTCAAAAACAATCATCTCCCTTTCTTAAAATCTTGTTGATCCTTCTAAACCATTATGATTTTGTAAATATTCTGTTACCACATCCCTTTTAATAGATTCTATCATTGTCCGTACCACTAAGGCTAGACTAATGAGCCTATTGCCCCCTTTTTATTCTCTTTCCATCACTGCAAATTTTTGCTATAAATTCTATGTTACGATCGAGCCCTCCACAATCACCTGATGAAGGAGCGTCGCTCCAAAAGCTAGTGTGCTTCCAATTAAACCTGTTGGACTATAACCTGGTGTTGTGTGATTTTTAACTTTGTACACCCCAGTCCAACACCAGCATCTCCGAATCAAGACAGGAGCTAGGGAGTGTTAATTGGGAGGAGCTGTTATTAGGCAAGTCCACATTTGATATGTGGGAACTGTTTAAAGACCTGCTGAGGAGAGTTTAATACCAGCATGTTCCAGTAAGGAGGAAGGACAAGGATGGCAAGAAAAGGGACCCTGGGACAATGAGGGAGGTTGTGAATTTAGTCAAAGGGAAAAAAGAAGCATTGGTAAGGTTTAGCAAGTTAAAATCAGACAGGGCCCATGAGGAATATAAGGAAAGCAGGAAAGTACTCAAGCAGGGAATTAGGAGAGCAAGAAGGGGCTATGAAATGACTTTGACAAGTAGGGTTAAAGAGAATTCCAAGGCATTCCATTGATACATTAAAACAAGAGGCTAACTCGGGAGAGGGTAAGACTACTCAAAGATAAAGGAGGAAACTTCTGATTGGAGGCACAAAATGAGTACTTTGCATTTATATTCACCCAGAAGAAGGATATGAAGGATAGTGAGATTTGTGTAGAGCATGCTAATATACTCTGGCATGTTTAGATCAAGAAAGAAGTAGTGTTGGTTCTCTTGAAGAGCATTAAAGTGAATAAGTCCCCAGGGCCCAATGGTATCTACCCCAGATTACTGGGAGAGGAAAGAGAGGAGATTGCTGGGGCCTTGACAAAGATCTTTGTATCCTCCCTAGTCACTGGAGAGGTCCTAGAGGACTGGCAAGTAGCTAATGTTGTTCCTCTATTCAAGAAGGGAAGTAGGGATAATCTAGGAAACTACAGACCGGTAAGTCTCACATCGGTGTTTGGGAAGCTATTGGAGACAATTCTTAGGGATAGGATTTATGCACATTTGGAAAAGCATGGTCTAATTAGGGACAGACAACATGGTTTTGTTCAGGAGAAAGTGAGGACAACAGATTTGAAGGATCAGAGTCAGAAATTGTGGTGCTGGAAAAGCACAGCCAATCAGGCAGCATCCGAGGAGCAGGAGAGGTAACATTTCAAGCATTAGCTCTTCATCACCACATTCCTGATGAAGAACTTATACTCAAAATGTCAACTCTCCAGCTCCTTGGATGCTGCCTGACTGGCTGTGCTTTTCCAGCACTACAAGTTTCGACTACGCCTTTGTTCAGGGCAGGTCATGTCTTATTGACTTGATTGAATTTTTCGAGGAGGTGACAAAGATGACAGTAGACCAGAGGATGTTATTTACATGGATTTTAGTAAGGTTTTTGACAAATTCCCTCATGGTAGCCTCATCCAAGAGATTAAGGTGAATGAAACCATGGTGACTTGACGACGTGGATTCAGAATTGGCTTACCTGTAGAAGACAGAAGGTAATGGTGGAAGGGTGTTTTTCAGGCTGGAGGTCCATGACTAGAGGTGTTCTGCAGGGATCTGTACTGGGACCTCTACTGTTTGTGATATGTATAAATGACTTGGATGACCTTGTAGATGAGTGGGTTAGTTAGTTTGCAGATGATACAAAGATCAGTGGAGTTGTGGGTAGTATAGAAGGTTGTCAAAGGATACTGTGGGATATAGATCAGTTGCAAATATGGGTGGAGAAATAGCAGATGGAGTTTAATTTGGGTAAGTGTGAGATGCTGTACTTTGGGAGATCAAATGTTAAGGAAAACTATAGAGTTGTTGGCAGGACTCTGAATAGTACTGATGTACAGGAGGATCTTGGAGTTCAAGTCCATAGCTCCCTGAAAGTAGCCATGCAAATAGATAGGGTAGCAAAGAAGATGTATGGTATGTTTGTCTTTATTGGTCAGGGAACTGAGTACAAGAGTCAACATGTCATGTTGCAGCTGTGTAAGACTTTGGTTAGGCCTCACTCAGCATATTGCATTCCATTCTGGTCGCCACATTGTAAGAAGGATGTGGAGGCTTTGGAGAGGGTGCAGAAGCGGGTTGCCTGGATTAAAGAGTATGAGCTATAAGGAGAGGCTAGAAAAACTTGGGTTGTTTTCTTTGAGGGGTAGAGACTGAGGGGAGACTTGATAGAAGTCTATCAGGTTATGAGATGCGTAGATAGAGTTGACAGTCAGATTCTTTTCCTCGAGTTGGAATGTCTATTCCAAATGGGGCATGCATTTAAGGTTTGGGAGGAAAATTCAAAGGAGGTGTGAAGGTCAAGTTTTTTTTTACACAGAAAGTGGGAGGAGTCTTGAATGCACTGCCAAGGGTGGAGGTGGAGGGAGATACAGTAAGGGCATTCAAGGGATTTTTAAATAAGCACATTAATATGTAAAGAATGGAGGGATATGTGGGCCAAGGGCAGGCAGAAAGGATTAGGATCTTCCAGATCGGATTCAACAAAATTTCCGATGGGATATCCCTAATTCCATTGGACCATATCTTCATCCCTACGGTTGTTTGAAATATAGCCAAAAAAAAGGAACATGTAAATAGGGATGTAAGACTCAATGAACAATGGGCTCGTCAAAAACATGTATTACTTCCCTGAGCAATGCTCCCCTTCCAAAATAAGATGAGTTTTTTTTAATTTAAGCTATTTTTCTAATCACACAGGGCCTTCCACTCCAGGGTTGAGAGTGTAGTGCTGGAAAAGCACAGCAGGTCAGGCAGCATCCGAAGAACAGGAGTTGACCTGCTGTCCTTTTCCAGCACGACACTCTCAACCCTGATCTCCAGCATCTCCAGCCCTCACTTTCTCCTTCCACTCTAGGGTTAGGGACACTATCACTGCATTGCAAGAACACTCAAAACTTCAGATTAAGCATCTTCAAGTGTCAGTGACCATCCTGTATGTTGCCAAATGTTTATTTGTTCTGTGTGGAAATTGAGCAGTGAATGGAGCTAATTGATCACATTGATCGATATAATGGAATCTACTTATCTTCATTTGCTACCCATATTATGATACTTGTAACTTCAGACACAAAGTAAGTTGCAGTTGTTAGAAACCAATCAACGTAGTTGCAGGATGTCACTGCTGGAGTTCCTCATGCAGTAACTTACCCTAAGTATCTTTAGCCGCTTCATCAAAAGCCTTCCACCTATCATAATGTCAGAATTGGAGATAATTGTTGAGACTTGCAGTATTTAATGTTCAGCAAACTAACTGGTGAAAGATAGAACTGGTTCCAATCTTTTTATAATTTTATATTTATTTACAGAGATACACATTGCAATTTCCCATCTCCCAACCTGAATATCACAGTTTGGTCTGTATCTATTTATAGGTTCCCAGATAGTGATCAGGCAATGATTGCTTTCTTCCATAACCTGAGGTATGCAAATGCATTTATAGTCCTATCATTATCGCCTGGTTGAGATTAGCTATCTTAGAAGAGAAAAGCATTGTGAAGACAAATTTTGTACATAACCGGTTGTAATGTCATAACTCAGTGCAGTAGTGCACTGGAAATCGAGGTCTGCTATTCACAGAATCATCATAAAAGTTAACATTTTTAAATGAAATATACAAATTTCCCAAACTACCTAATTTTCAGACCCAGGTTGATAGAAAACATGGTCAGGGTTCCTACATTTGACAAGAATCATGATGTATTACAGGTAAACAATTAGACAAAATTAAATATATTTTACAAATTAAATCTCTAAACCTCTTTTAAACTGCCCCTTACACATGCAGTCAGACATAAACAAGAGGGAAATCACATAGGCAGAGGAAAATCTAGAAAAAGTTCCATAGTTTTTGTTCACAAGATCTGTTAGATTGGTTCTTGCTGATCTGAAGGTCTCTCCTCAGACTTCTATTTTCTGAATGCTTCCACTGGTTTGCAAGAGGCACAGGGTGGCTGGTTCACTTCCGAAAGGTCTCTTATCCAGTCCAAAGTGATCCAACGTAGCTAAATGCAAAGAACTGAGAGAGACCTGTTGGGTTTCCTCTCTGGTCTGACCAGCTTCTGTGTCTTGCTTGCATCCCAAGCTGTTTCACTTCTTGACAACCGATCACATTGATAACTGATCAATGGTCAACTAACCAATCAGCTTTACCTGTCAATGGCCACTCAGCTCCACTATGTCTGCACTTTGCTACAATATGCAGCTACAGTTCTTGCTCTTTTCAGTCCATAGTTTTAAACAGTAGAAAGATATAAAGACAGGGCATTTATGTAGTAAGTATGATCAAAGAAAAGGAAGAAATTTCATAGAACTGTAAAATTCATGGCACCAAAGGAAACCATGTCTGTATTGGCCTTCTTCAGATCCTTTTAAATTTTATAAGAAACATATTCAGCCTCATCCCAATTCCTGTGCCCTTGAACATTATTGCACTTTAAATTCTGCTGCTCTTTGTTTGAGTAGTGGCAGTGTTGTTTATGGTGTTGGTGTAGATTGTACGTTCTTCTTCTTCTTCTTCTTGAGTCCTTTGACTGAAAGCGGGTCTAACACATCGATAGGTCAAAAAGCAGGTCTCAAATCCATTCAAGCCAGAACAGGAATTAAACCCTGTGGTTTCAATCCATTGGTATCAATCTACACTGACTATCCAGCCAACTGACTTCTCCCTAAAGAGCTGAGTTGCCCAACTTGCACTTTCCTATTTATGTTATATCCTGTAGCTATGAATAGCGTTGGCAGAGGGTATAATTTCTTTCCTCCCCAGCTGACCAGGGAACTCTCCAACCTCACTGACAGCTTGACTTTGGCAGAAAATGGAAGGATTTACATGTTAATAATGTACCTGTGTGACTTCCTTAATCATCAAGTCTTAGAGTCAAACTTCAACCCTGAATGACTGTCTCTGTAGGAATGCTGCCTATTATGCCACCAGAAGACCTTTCAGATTTTACATTACTGACATTAATTAGTCTCATGAATGTTCAGCAGGTTAATACAATGCAAGACAAGACATGAGTCATGTAGATTAGACAGAGTTAGGTCTTGTTTGAAGGTCACTGGACTGTAATCTTTGCAAGGACCTATCTCTTCCTTTCAACATGTCATAGACTCAGGTAATAACTTTCAGGTCCTCAGCTGCCAGTCTCTTTGTGTTTTCCATGTTATTTTCTTCTCCACTTTCAGATTAATAATATTGATATTGTGCAAATGACTTTATGGCAAAGGCTTATTTTGAGCATTCTCGGTCAGCTAACCTGTTGCCTGATATTATCTGCAATCTGTACCTTCCCCTGAAAACCAAGCAGCAACCTGAATGAGCCACTCAATATCTTATTTGGACAATAGTTTAGCAAGGTTCTTCTTAGTTTACACTGTGGGGAAGGGGAGCAGGCCACGCTATCTGTAAGAGCACTGTTGTCATTCACAAGTGAGGTAACGACACAGTTCAAACAATCAGACTGGAGGCCTGTGACCAGTGGGGTGCCACAAGGATTGGTGCTGGGCCCTCTACTTTTTGTCATTTACATAAATGATTTGGATGCGAGCATAAGAGGTACAGTTAGTAAGTTTGCAGATGACACCAAAATTGTAGGTGTAGTGGATCTGGACTAGATGGGCCAATGAGCTGAGAAGTGGCAGATGGAGTTTAATTCAGATAAATGCGAGGTGCTGCATTTTGGGAAAGCAAATCTTAGCAGGACTTATACACTTAATGGTAAGG
>NC_057720.1:26632435-26692744 GCF_004010195.1 Chiloscyllium plagiosum | reverse complement strand
TACGGGCAATTTAGCATGGCCAATTCACCTGACTTGCACATCTTTGGACTGTGGGAGGAAACCGGAGCCCCTGGAGGAAACCCACGCAGACACGGGGAGAACGTGCAAACTCCACACAGTCAGTCGCCTGAGTCGGGAATTGAACCAGGGTCTCTGGCGCTGCGAGGCAGCAGTGCTAACCACTGTGCCACCGTGCCGCCCACTGTGCCACCGTGCCGCCCACAGGTTTAGGGTGAGAGGGAAAAGATATAAAAGAGACCTAAGGGGCAACTTTTTCACGCAGAGGTTGGTACATGTATGGAATGAGCTGCCAGAGGAAGTGGTGGAGGCTGGTACAATTGCAACATTGACGAGGCGTTTGGATGGGTTTACGAATAGGAAGGGTTTGGAGGGATATGGGCTGGGTGCTGGCAGGTGGGACTAGATTGGGTTGGGATATCTGGTCGGCATGGACGGGTTGGACCGAAGGGTCTGTTTCCATGCTGTACATCTCTATGACTCTATGATTCTAATCATGATTTATGCTGATAGATTCTAGAGGATGAGTATTAATTTAAATTATGTAAGATTCATTTGATTCAAGACCTCCTGGCAGCCCAAGTCCACAGAGGACAAAAGGGCTGAGGTTAAGACACAAGGTGTTAATGCCTGCTCTTTAACTCAGAAAAGCACCTGACCATGTGCGGCATCAAGCAACATTCAGGTCAACGGGTGTGATGGAAAAGCTATCCTTTGGCAGGAGTCATACGAGATAGAAAGGGCGATATTTGTGGTTTTTAAATGCCAATCATCTCAATGTCAGGTATCACTCCAGGGGTTTGTCAGGGTGTTGACTCACCCCAACAATCTTCCACCTCTTGTAACGTCAGAAGTGGGCATTCGCTACAATTAATAGAAAGTGAGCACTGCAGATGCTGGAGGTCAGAGTCAAGAGTGTGGTGCTGGAAAAATACAGCAGGTCAGACAGTATTCGAGGAGTAGGAGAATCGACATTTTGGGCATAAGTTCTTCATCAGGAAAGGATTCCTGATTGAATTGAACTGAATTTATTGTCACTTGTACTGAGGCACAGTCTTGTGAGCAATACAGGCAGATCACATAGTTAAGTAGCATTCATAGTAAATAATAGGTAAACAGCGGCAAAAACAAAAACATAGGTACAGACGAATGTTAACAGTTCGTGAGTCCATTCAGTATTCTAACAACAGTAGGGTAGAAACTGTTTCAAAACCGGCTGGTACGTGTATTCAGGCTTCTGTACCTTCTCCCTGATGGTAGAGGTTGTAGAAAAACATTGCCAGGGTGGGATGGATCTTTGAAAATACTGGTAGCCTTTCCTTGACAGCGGGCCTGGTAGATGGATTCTATAGATGGGAGGTTGGCCTGAGTGATTGTCTGAGCCGAGTTCACTGCTCACTGTAACCATTTCCGATCTTGAATGGTATTGTTGCCATACCAGCTAGCGGTACATCCATTCAGAATGCTTTCGATGGCACACCTATAAAAGTTGGCAAGGGTATTCACTGTCATGCCAAATTTCCTCAGCTGCCTGAGGAAGAAGAGCCGTTGTTGGGCCTTTGTGACCAATGTATTCACATGAAGAGTCTAACAAAGCTTGTTATGGATGACCACTCCCAGGAGCTTGATACTCTCTACTCCTTCCACTCTGTGCTGTTAATGTATTGCGGGTCTTTACTCAGCGAGTCGTGAGTTCATGGAATGCCCTGCCAATAGCAGTGGTGGACTCTCCCTCATTATGGGCATTTAAGCGGGCATTGGATAGGCATATGGAGGATAGTGGGCTAGTGTAGGTTAGGTGGGCTTGGATCGGCGCAACATCGAGGGCCGAAGGGCCTGTACTGCGCTGTATTCTTCTATGTTCTATGTTCTATAAGTAACATCCAGCTGAAAGTCAATAATGAGTTCCTTGGTTTTGCCAGCATTCAGAGCTAGGTTGTTCTCAATGCACCATTTTTCCAGGTCCTCCACCTCCCGTCCGCAGTCTGCTTCGTTACCATCTGAGATTCGACCGACTATGGTAGTGTCATCCGCAGTACAGTAGGGGGCTCCATTGTTGAGTATTAGTGAGGGTAATGAAGTTGGTTAGTGTAATGAAGGGCTTATGCACGAAACATCGATTCTCCTGCTCCTTGGATGCTGCCTGACCTGCTGTGCTTTTCCAGCACCACACATTTGCTATGATTGTACAGCATTAAATGCTTGTTCCTGCAAGTTTGTTGAAGGAGTAACTGGAGCTAATCATTTTTATATTTAGTTTCAGAGTTTTATGTTTCAAGCATAATCTTCTAACCTCAATAATCATCGTCTTGGTCTGTATAAGCTAATAGGGGGCTTAATTAATTCCCAGCTAATGGCAACTAGCTGCAGACAATTAAACCTATTTAATATATAATTAACATTCAGTTCCATTTGCAGCTCCTCAGAGAATGAAGACGTTGTGCCAACATGCAACAAGGTTTAAATAGCCTGCAGGCTTGGGCTGAGAACTGTCAAAGAGCGTGCACACTGCACAGTGCAAAGTTAAAACTGTTGGCAAAAATAGAAAATCTGACCAATTCTCCTTAACATTCAATGGAATAACCATCATTGAAAGCCCCACCATCAACACCCTGGCTATCACTATTGACCAGAAGCCTAACTGGACCAGACACTTAAATACCATGACTCAAAGAATAGCCTAGAGACTTGTAATTCTCTGCTGAATAAGTCACTTCCTTCCCACACTCTATATGAAATCCATTCCACTTGCCTGGATGAGTGCAGCTCTATAACATTTAAGACATTCAACATCATCCTGTACAAAACAGCCCCTTTGACTGGCATTCCATCAACTACTCTGAAAATCCCCTCCCTCCACCTCTGGCAATCGCAGCAATGCAATCCACCCACTGCTACAACTCAGCAGAGAAGAGACATGGGAATACCACCACCTGAAAGTTCCTCTCCAATCTACACAATTACCTGATATATACGATGATATTGCTGTTATTTTACTGTTGCTGAGTTATAAACCTGGGACTCCCTATCTTACAGCATGGAGGGTCTACTGCACTATGTTGTTAGTGTTCAGAGATTAATCCAGGGTGGACCCTTCTAGATGTTTATTAAAGTATGTATAAACCTGTACACATTCCTGAGAGGGAAACTCTCTACTTTGCAGAAAAACAGCAATGGACAACTAAAGAGATAAGGGACAGCATTAAACTAAAAGTAAGAACGTAGAAAATGCAAAAAGAAACCCGATATGTATTCTGCTGATTGGGAAAGATACAAAGACCAACAAAGGGGCACAATGCAGTTTATAAAAGTTACTGAAAAGGAACTTGCCAGGGATATCAAATTAATAAGAAAAAAATTTATAATTACACAAAGAGAAAATGGGTGGTCAGGAGCATTGTTGAACAACAAAAGACTGAAAGTAAGGATATTGTTATGATTGTGGGGAAATGGCAGACATGTTGAATAATTACATTTGCCTCAGCATTTACAATAGAAATGGAGGATAGGTTGCCAGAAATTCCAGGGAAATTAGAAGTGAATTGGGAACAGGGGCTGAATAAAATTAACTTAAGTAAAACATTTGTAATAAGGAAATAAATGGAATTAGAGTGACAATCTCTATGGGAGCACATTTGTAGATGCCTTAACTATATTCTTTCAGAGATTCCTAGATACAAGATTTGTCCCTTTGTATTGGAACATTGCACATGCCGCTCCACTTCTTAAGAAGGATGAAAACTAGGGAATTACAGACCAGTTAGCCTAGCACCTATGGTGGGGTAAGTGTCAGAGTCTGTAATCAAGGATAGGGGTAACTGAGCACCTTGAAACTTTCCAGTTAATCAGAGAGAGAGAGACTGCATGGATTCATGACAGGTAGGTCATGCCTGACAATTCTTATGGAATTTTTTGAAGAGGTGTCTAAGGTAGGGAACTGTCTATGGATGTTGTTTATATGGGCTTCCAGAAGACATTTGATGAAGTCCCATATAAGAGACTGTTAACTAAAATGAAAATCTATGGTATTGAGGGGAAATTACTGACATGGCTAGGAAACTGATTGAGTGGCAGGTGACAGAAAATAAGGATAATAGGTAGGTATTCAAATTGGCAGGATATGCCCAGAGATGTCCCACAAGAATCTGTGTTAGGGCTTCAACTATTCATATTATTTAACAACTTGGATAATGGCACAGAAAGTGATATGTCCGAATTGGTTGATGACACAAAGTTGGGCAACTACCCAGACAGTGTAGGTGATAGTCTATCAATATCCTGATGTAATTTTATGCTAAGTGAATGGGAAAAAAAACTGTGGCAGATGGAGTTAAATATAAACAAGAATGAGGTTATCCATTTTGGACTCATTAGGATCCTGATACTTCCCAGAAGGTATGAAGTTAAATACAGAGACTTTGGGACTCAGGTTCATAGATCTTTAAAATGTCATGAACAGATGCAGAAAATATTTAAGAAAGCTAACGGAATGCTCGGCTTTATATCTAGAGGATTGGAGTATAAGAAAGCAGAAGCTATGCTGCAGCTTTACAAATTCATGGTTAGACCTCACTTGGATATCCAATGATCAGATCTGGGCACCACACATCAGGAAGGATATATCGGCATTGAAAGCAGTACCATGTAGGTTGACAAAAATGACTTTTGCACTTTAGCTACAAGGAGAGATTATACAAATTAGGCTTTTTTCCCTCAGATTTAGAAGGATAAGAGGTGATCTGATTGAAGTATTTGAGATATCAACAGGGTGGATAAAGATAAAGTATTTCTACTGGTTGGGGATTCTGGAACCAGGGTGTATAGTATGAGAATTAGTGCCAGACAATTCAGGGGAGATGTTAGGAAACACTTATCAGCAAATGATGGCAGATGTTTGGAATTCTCATCCACATGTGAATGCAGGCTCACTTGTGAATTTTAAATCTGAGATAGGTGAATAATGTTTTAGCAAAGGTATTAATGGATATTGCTCAATGGCAGGTATATGGAGTTAGGCCACAGATCAGTTATGATCCCATTGAGTGGTGCAATAAGCTTAAGGGGCTGAATGGCCCACACCTGTTCCTAAATATATATATAGAATTTATAAAGGAAAGAAGGAGAGAGTAACACAAAAACCCTTCTGCTCAGGCTTTAGCTTTGTTTGCATGGAAATATTTGGCTTTATCATTGTATATGGATTGCAGTATTTTAAAGAGGCATCTACCAGGCCTCAAGGACAATTGAAGATAGGCACATCTGATGAACACGTTAAAAAGAACCAATTAGTAGTCCCACAAACTTGTTTGTTTTCACAACTCTGCTAAATTAGCAGTAAAAATAAACATGTCTGAAGATCCATACATTACTTGTTAAGTCAGTTTTTGCATGATGCAGTCTCAGGGGTTATATGAAGTCCCTCATTCGCAAAATGTATTTATAAACAAGTGAGAAAAGAATTTGCAATACAATATTTAATTTGCATTTCTCATTTCTGGTTGGGCATGGAGCTTCCTGTTTAAATTCTTTGTCAGAATCCAGGATTATGTAACATTCCATCTGACAATCTCGAGTCCTCAGAGAACTGGAAACCCAAGCCCCCCTTTTTCAACGAGCAGCAAATGCGGCCTACATTTGAATTCAAGGAAGGCTTACCTACAAATTAAGTGATTGTCAACCTCTGCACTGGGAGCCGACTGACCTGTTTTTTCACAAACATAAACCAACACAAACATCTCATTAATTGTTAGCATTGTTCCCAGACTGGTGAGCACAAACATTAAGTGATTACTCCACGCTCTCTTTTCCATTTTAGCTCTGTAATGTCAACAATACCTGGACCACAGCTGTCTCATAATTGACTGGGGACTCAACCTGACTTCCAGCCCTATAGATCATGGCTGACATTGAACCCAGTGCTTACTGCACCGATGTCATTATTGGAGAAAGGCAAGCAGGTCCCTATAGCAGTCTGTTTGGAAACTGTCTGGAGACAGGAACTAGTGAAGTGTGAAACATATTTTAAGCCTATTTAAACATATAAGCTGTGTTTATTTTTATGTGTGAGGGTAGATTCCCAGTTTTGAATGAAGTCCAGTGCCTCAAACCTTAATTCACTGTTAAAGAGTCTATTTAACATTAAACAAAAACCCATTCCATCCAGTCACAAGGACACTAAAGCTCCTAGGACACTGAGACTGTCCAGGAATCCCCTAGAATTGGATGTTACTGACCTTAGGGAATTCTGCTAACAACTTGCAAGAACTTTCACAGGAAAATGGTGGAAGAACGAGAATTTGGGATTAATTGGATAACTACCACTGAGCTGTCCTGGACTCGACTGGCTGAATGGCCTCCTGTTGTGCTGTATAATTTTATGAATGCACCAATGTAAAAACAGTAATAATACCAGCCATAATCAGGATGTTTATGTATTTTACTGCACCGAGATTGTCTTAACCCTACCTCACCATCTCACTACTCCTGTTCTCCCTATGCTATAGACTGAATGCTCTGTGCCTCATGTGCCTGAAACCTAAGTGTTCCCATAATTCAATGGCTCTTGAGCCTGCTTTTACTGGACACCCTCTGTGGGGAGGTACAGGCCTGTAACTTAATGCATTTCATTACATCAGTGAGGCAGTTTTAAATAGCTCCTGACATTTGCTCCTCGATTGCTTTCTGCTATGGGATTCTGGGAGTCAGTGAATTGATTTAAAATTGTTTTTAGTTTTATTTATCATTTCATAACTATCTACTGAAGGAAATCATCAAGCTGAACTTTTTTTTCCTCCAGTCCAGGAAATATTCTGACCAGGATCCGAACCATTCTGCAGAGAAAAATGGTGATTAACTGAGAGTTTTCAAGGGTTGCTAATTAGCTTGATGCTAATTTTAGCATCAAGACAGGTTCCCTTCCAGTTAAAGCTGTTGGGCAGAGGGATCTCTTCAACTTACAGAGTCAGTCAGGGTCTTTAAAGTTTTAGAGGTGTCTGCAGGCTCACAGAAATACACAGGAAAATCTCATCTGTGTAAATTTAGTTTCACTGCTGACTGCACACTGCTGGTCCACAGTCAGTCAGATCTGCAAAGTACAACATGTTTTTTTCTGATGTAGCACAACTGTTTAGACTAAAATTCAGCTTAGAGAAAACTGAAGTCCTGCATTGGCCTGCATCCCAAGAGGAATATAGTCCATTGGCATTGAGGAATCTGAGTTGAATGCTTTCAAACAATCTACCTATTTGTGGAATTTCAACTTTTTTTCAATGTCAAGGAAAAGGAGGTGTACAATAAGCTTTCTAAAGTGAAAAGCATATTGAGCAGATACTGCAAATGCATGCGGAGTAACTATAGCTTTCGATTCCAGACCAAATTTAAGGTAAAAACAATAATCTTCACCAGTCTTCTGTATGGAATTAATGGTCCTGTACTGCCAATAAGACGACATGAAGGTTTGTTGCATGATAGCAATAAAAACAACTACATTTGATCAAGCTTTATTACCGGAACCTTAGGGAGCTGTTATCGATACATTTGCTTCCTCTGAAAGCTGGTGGAGAACTCTTGTCTTCACCCACAAACTGTGTGTGACTTCAGTAGAATATGTAGTAGAAAGTGAGGACTGCAGACGCTGGAGATCAGAGTCGAGAGTGTGGTGCTGGAAAAGCATAGCAGGTCAGGCAGCATCTGAAGAGCAGGAGAATCAACGTTTCGGGCTGATGAAGTTTCTTGATGAAGGGCTTATGCCCAAAACGTCGATTCTCCTGCTTCTCGGATGCTGCATGACCTGCTCTGCTTTTCCAACAGCACACTCTCGACTTCAGTAGAATATATTCAAATAATGTGACCATGAATCTTAATCCATTCTGAACCATTACCTTATACAACAATATTTATATAGAGTTCAGTATAATTGTTGAAACTTGCTCATTGATCTATAACTGTTGATAGTGTAGAAACTTCCCAGGTGCAGTTTTTACTTTGGCATTCATTAAATTTTCATTTTCCAGCCTTTATATGGAAGCATTAGTCCTCCAGGGCCAAAGGGAGTAGAGATGGGACAAGAAGAGAAACGAAAAATACCTGGAACAAGTGTGCTGCTGGCTGAAAATAATAAATAGAGGAAGGAAATGAAATGAAGGACAGATGTTACAATCTAAAATTATTGAACATAAAGCGTTTAACATAAAAGGCGGAAAAGTGAAAGGCGAGCTGATGTTCCTTAAGTTTATGTTGAGCTTCACTGACACAATGTGATAGGCTGAGGACAGATATATCGGCCTCAGAGCAAGTTGGGTGATTCAGAAGACAGGAGAAAGTGAGGACCGCTGTTGCTGGAAATTACAGTCGGAAAGTGTTATGCTGGAAAAGCGCAACAGGTCAGGCAGCATCTGGGGGCAGGAGAATTGACGTTTTGGGAATAAGCCTTTCATCAGGAATGTGGGGGTGGGGAAGGGGGCTGGGGGAAGGTAGCTGGGAAGGTGATAGGTAGATAGAGGTGGGAGGTGATGGTGGTAGGTCGGAGGGGAGGGTAAAGTGAATAGGTAGAAGGGAAGATGGACTGGAAAGACAGTTCAAGAGGGTGGTGCCGAATTGGAAGCTTTGATCTGGGATGAGGTGGAGGGAGAGGAAATGAGGAAACTGGTGAAATCGATGTTGATGCTGTGTGGTTGGAGGGTCCCAAGGCAGAAGATGAGGTGTTCTTCCTCCAGAGGTTGTATGGCTTGGATTTCGTGGTGGAGGAGGCCCAGGACTTGCATGTTCTTGGTGGAGTAGGAGGGGGTGTTGAAGTGGTCGGTCACAGGGCAGTGGTGCTGTGTGGTGCATGGTGTTCCAGAGATGTTCCCTGAAAAGTTTCACCAGCTGACATCCTGTCTCCCCAGTGTAGAGGAGACAGTCACCAGAAACTCGAGTTGATGCTTGTGGACAGAATAGAGGTGGTTCACAGATTAAAATGTAGTTAGTTGTGCAACCAAGACCTAGTTACAGTATTAAAGTTTGAGTACTGCATGTCTGTAGTGGGGAAGATGCTTGAGTTTATTATCAAGGAAGAAATAGCAAGGCATCAAGGTAGAAATTGTCCCGTTGGGCAGACACAATATGGGTTCATGCCATGCTTAACTAACCTTATGAGAATCTATGAAGACAATATGAACACAGTGAGCAATGGGGACCCAGTAGATGTCGTATAACTATATTCCCAAAAGGCATTTGACAAAGTGCCACACAAAAGGCTGCTGCATAAAATAAAGATGCAAGGAATTATGGATAGTGTATTAGCATGGATAAAGGATTGGTTAACCAACAGGAAGCAAAGAGTGGGAATAAATGAATGTTATACATTACTAGTCAATGACGCGTGGTGTGCCTCAGGGATCAGTGTTGGGACTACAATTATTTACAATGTATACAGGTGTTTTGGAGTTGGGGACCACGTGCAATGTGTCAAAGTTTGCGGGTAACATTAATATGAGTGGTAGAGCGAAGTATGCAAAGGACTGTGAAACTTTGCAGAGGGGCATAGATAGTTTAAGTGAATGGGCAAAAGTCTGGCAGATGGAGTACAATGTTAATAAATGTGAGGTCATCCATTTCGGTCGAAATACCATTAAAAGGATTGTTACTTGAATGGTGAAAAGTTGCAGAATACTGCTGTGCAGAAGGGCCTGGGTGTCTTTGTGCATGAATTACAGAAGGTTGGTCTGCAAGTGCTACAGGTAATTAGGAATTTTGTCCTTCATTGCTAAAGGGATTGAGTTTAAAAGCAGGGAGGTCATGTTTCAGATATAGAAGGTGCTGGTGAGGCCACACCTGGAGTACTGTGTGCAGATTTGAACTCCTTACTTGAGAAAGGGTGTACTGGCACTGGAGGGGGTGCAGAGGGGGTTCACTAGGTTGATTCCGGAGTTGAGAGGGTTAGCTCACGAGGAGAGATTGAGTAGACTGGGATTATATTCATTGGAATTCAGAAGAATGAGAGAGGATCTTATAGAAACATATAAAACTATGAAGGGAATCAATAAAATAGACATAGCGAGGATGCTTCCACTAGCGGGTGAAACTAGGACAAAAGCACATAGCCTCACAATTAGGGGAGCAGATTTAGGACTGAATTGAGAAGGAACTTCTTCACCCATGAAAAGATCAGCCATGATCTTATTGAATGCTGGAGCAGGTTCAAAGGGCCAGATGGCCTACTCCTGCTCCTAGTTCTTATGTCCAAATGTTCTTATGTCTAAAGCACAATGTGTCTGTATTTTGCTTTCATTTTGCTCTCTTTCTTTGTGGCGATCAGTAGCAGTCCTGAGAGTGGCATCTATGTGGAAGAAAATGCGGAATTAGTTTAAAGCCCTCGTACAATGAATGTTGTGCATGAATTACATTTAAACGTTGCAGTAAATGCTCCAATCCCACAATCCGAGCCTGGACACAGCTTTGAAGGAGGCATTGATTCTGAGATCAAATGGCAGCAAATTGTGAGCAGTGTGCCCATAATTTCCAGTGAGGCAGGCAGTCCAGGCTTCCAATTGGCAGCATGACTTTGGAATGTTTTCCTTTGAAAGCCAATCACTGATTAATTGGGAAAAATACTGCCTGATTGCCTGAAACTGGAAATGCAACTGGTGGGAATGGAGTCATTGGTCAGCAGGTACTGTGCTCTCTTAGCAAGCCCACATAGGCTGCTTGTGCACTGTCTGAAATAGATGCCAGCAAGAAAACTAATTTGTATTTGCCCCCAAACTTTTATTTAAGTGGAGAAAGGGGTCTCGCTTTTCGCTGCATAACTGGCTCAGTCTCTCTTTTTGCTTCGGCTGGATTGAAGCTTTGATTGAAGCATAGAAATGAAGCAAATTTCAGCTCCCTCAAAAAATTAAAGCACTTGCTCAATTAACACAAAGTACTGGACAATCTCAGAGGCTGATATTAGTCCAAATGCCATGCCTGCCCCTTCCACCTTTGTATCTGAGCACAAAATATTTCTCTATGATGTTCTGTCAGTTTTGGCTTGATTTTAACTTCTTGGCAGAAGCACAGTTCAGTAAACGAATGGCAAGCTCACACAGCAGGCAGGCACAGCCAGCTTTAATAGCTGTTAAAGCCAGGAGGCAGGAGACCACAGTCAGGAGGAAACCTAGTCAGTGGGAGAAGAGGTGGAATGCTAGCTAGGGCAGGATAATCCTGTTGTACCTGGTTGAGAAGATCACAAAGAAAGCTTCAAAAGCTTTAAAACTGGACCTCTTCTGTTTGGCAGGTTTTGTCCGCATTTCCCATTCTCAGGTTAAAACAGCAAAATGAGGCACAACCAGCTTGATGCAGATCATGTTTCTGTATGTGGTATAAAATTGCACTTTGTCAGAGCTGTGCAGCAAAACAACTTTTAAAAGCCTCTGCTGAACCCCACCCTGCCTGATATATACCTGATTTTGTCAGGCATGTAAATTAAAACTGACTCCCATGATAAAAAGGGAGCTGAAAAGGAAGTATGATCTGACCTTGGGATCAGCTAGCTCAATTGGCTGGACGGGAGATCTGTCAATGTGGAGTAATGCAAACAGTGCTATTTCAATTCCCATATTGCCTGGATGTGGCCATGAAAGTTCCACCTTTTCATTCTTGTTCCTTGCTTGGTGTGGTGACCCTTGGTAAACTACCACAGGAAGTGACTTCACCACAGGAAATAACATCACCACAGGAAATGACATCACCAACCCAAACATATAAATAGAAAGCAGGAATTTTCAGCAGTGCTTTGCCTGAGGCCCACTGAAGATGTTATCTAGGAGGGTGACAAAACATCTGGAAATGAACCTTCAAGCTCAGTGAGCAAACCTACATCCATAAGTTGTCTCTCTCTAATGGGGACAATGGTTACCTCACCTTTTTATGATCTGCTCTGTGAGCATTCTGCAGCATACAGGAATCCTAATTTGCTTTTTTGTCTAAAAGCTTGTAAAAAGTATTTTAACTAACAGTTCAAATTTGACATTATGTATGATGCAAAACAGATCAATTTCTTTCAATGCAGTACCTGACACCCTGAGGTGGCTCACCACACTCATTTGCAGGTTATATTTACAATATTAATTCAATAATACAATATTCATGTCAAAACTTTTCTGGTGCATTTATCCCAAGGGATTTTACATTGGTTCCTTTCCCTCAGCGCATTACGACAGGAAGGCCTGTACAGCAGCTGCCCTGTGTTTTAGTGCGTGCCTCAGCACAACAAGTGCTAAATTGTGACAGTCAAGAATCAATCACGTAATGTGATTTCTACAGTCTTTGCAATGAAAACAGCAGCACAACTACTTCAGGCCATGATGTCTCAGTGAATGCGGTTAACCATCTGCAATGCAACCTTGGAAATCTCTGCCAGGTTCAACTCAATTTCCCATTGACTGAAATTTAAGCCTTTTGCTGTCTCATCAGAATGTAAGGTCAATTTGACATTATAAAAGCAGTGATATTGGGTCGATTTTAGCCCTATCTGCCTGCAAAAAAAACGAAGTGAATGGTCAATTAAAGAGGTACAGGTTACTTATTCAACTTGATTTGCAAATTTGCTGATTTGTTCTCATCTAACCTGCCAAGCTAATTGTTTTTGACATCTATTTTTTTTTCTGGCCATGAGTGGGTTGAAATCATATTCTTTTTGCCAATTTTAGGTCCTGTCGCCTCAGTATGTTTACTTTGGTCTACATTTGGCATGAACTGCAAAGAAACTGAATTCAGACAACCATCTCAGCACATTGTGGAACAGCTACTGGGGAAGAGAGAGAGGAATGAGTGAAGCGTCGACAGAGCAAAAATTAAATACAGCAGGACAGAGGCGTGCATTAGGTAAGATATTCTGGCTCCAATCCTGCCGCAATCTGTACTTTTCTTATCCTCTGACTGGCCACGCAACAACAAAGAAAATGTTGTGCAATTATATAACACTTTAATGGAGTAAACCATCCCATGCTGCTTTACAGGAATGTTGTCATATATATTCTGACACTGAGTTGCAAAAAGCACTGTTGGAATGGGTGACCAAAGCTTGGTCAAAGGGGTAGGTTTTAAGGTAAATTAATTGAGGAGTAGAAACACAGCTGAAGGCATGTTCATCAATATTAGAATGGTGGCAGGGGTTGTTAAATGGTGATATGAACCATGGTCACTCTGGGTAGCCCTTGTCCCCAGTAATTCGCCTAGATCCTCAAGCACAGCTGGTAAAACAGAGGGCTCCAGGATGTAGTCATAGTGGCAGCTGCCAGGGTAGTGGGCACATACATCTGGGAAGTAGTAACGGCGATCACAGGTGACTGGAATTCTGTTTGAGTGAAACCTTTCCCTGTGGATGAATTCTGCAGTGTTGTGATTTACCCCTCTGCGTTTCATGTGTGAACAGGCAATGGCACCCAGGAGATGTCGGCTGTGTTCCTAAATCCTCCTTTCCATGCTGCACTGGCCTTGTTATGGGACAGCAAAATGAACCGGTGTGATCTTGCACAGATGGCATGAGCTACTGTCCTGCTGCACTTGTGGATGCACAATTGAAAGATCTCACACAGTTCACCTGTAGCCCCCATGGAAGGAGCCAGTAGGATTAAAAGTTCAAAATGACTGTCACCTTCACAGCCACCAGTGGAGGTTGGTTCCGCAGCCATCAGGTCCCGCTCCAGCACAATTCTGTCATGGGCATCTGGAGCCCACACCAACAATATGCCTCCCTGACCCAAAAGGAATGGAGTGAGAGTTGAAACATTCTGTGGATTTCAAACATCCCAAGGAACTCTGCAGTTGTGCCCTCTCCCTGAGATGGATGTTTCACATTGTCTGCAGTGGCTTCCTGCTGCCCCTGGTCTTCCAGCTAGTCTTGGTCCTCCTTTGTCTATTTGGAAGGCAGCTATTTTCCAATTGTACTTTTTTATCCAGAGAATGACAAGTGCTGTCAAGGAACACAGCTTGCAGTGGGCACCAATAGCACTGGGCTCCATCTGATTGCCATATTGCTCATCAACACCCACTGCCCCGCCCCACCCTCAAGAATCCCCTTCCAACTCTCAGGTCAAACCTACCACATAAACCTTTGCCTCCAACTGACCGTCTGACCCTGACATTAGATGTTAATGTGGCCCATCGTGGTGCTCTACATTCTTCCTGTGGAGGAGATGGTTGTGGTCACTGCCAATAAGCCCCGTCGCATAGCTTATCATACCCTCCAATGCTTTTTTGCCTAATATTCATTCATAGCAAACTCCCCCCATTCATTACTGGCCTGGCCTCAACCTCGACAAAAGCCTCTGCTTTTCCCTACTGGCTTTGATTTCCCCAAGCCCCAACCTTATAGCAGTGATTCCCCACTTGCTGCACCTACGGGCCCTTCTTGCATATTCCTGAATGATCCATGGATCAATCTTGAGGACTGCATTTGTTCTTAACCTCTGAATGTCTTCATTGAGCATGCCCTAGACATGACTGATCAGATCCCTGACCTCCATACAGCTCCCTGACTGGCGATGCATGAGTCTGTGCAAAAGAGCACATCAATATGGCAGTACTAATAGTTTTGGCCTTTGGCTGAGGTATCATTGTGCTAATTGCAATGGCATTGTATCGCTAGGCAAGGTCACATATGGATGCTGCAAGTAGGTCGGCATTAAGAGAGTAAGGGCCAAAAGAGCAAACAGACCTGAAATGCAGCCTGGTCCAGTCCATGAGCTGGGGTCTGCCAAGTGTTCTTGTAGTAGCTTTTCAATGCTGGCTCCTGGTCCTGTAATGCCAGTCTGTGCTTCTTAAGCAGCCTGCAAGTGAATTGGGGAGAGGGCGGGGCACCATCATGTTTATGGGGAGTTAGTTGATGGGGAGTTAGTCCATGGATAGGGTGTGTGTGCAACTGGTGCCCGTGGATCATGCCCTGAGATGGCAGTCAGCAACATGGAGGCTGTTTTCAGCCAGTGATGAGCTGGAGTAACCAGATACTTGCTCTGATTCCATTGTCAAGAATTCTGAATGTCTAGTTTGTTCAGCATGTTTGGTAAGCTAGGAAGCCGAAAATTACCATGAGGAAGGTTGTGATGTCATTAAGGCATTTAACAAACTTAAATCTCCATTAATGGGCACCCATGCTACTATCCAGTGAGACACTCACCTCAATACTTGGGAAATGAATAAAAGATGGAGTGAGTTGCTCCTGACATCACTGGACTCTTGCATAGTGCTGCCACATGTCTTGCCATAAGCCACGTTGCTCAGTCCCACATAAGTCACTGCCCAAAGATGTGAATGCATATTCTCTTGGCTGGCCTCTCATCTGCTACCACCCCAGCCCTCCTCTCACTTGATTTCTGCTGCCCCTATCTGACCACATGCAAATTCATGTTCGCCCATCACACCTGTGCTTCCAACATCGGCTCCCACATTTCAGATTTAATATTCTAAATCGTGTCAGATCAAATCCTCTTCATGATCTCACCCTCCACTCTTTCTGTAATTTACTCCATTACTACAAGCCTTTGAGAATTCTGCATTCCTCCAATGCTAGCCTCGTGCCCATTCCCTGATTTACTCTATTCCACCGTTGGAATTAAGCCTGAGAATTCTTTCCCTAAACCACTCTGATTCCACACCTCACTCTCTATCTTTAAGATGTTCCTTAAAAACCTACCTCTTTGCCAAGCTTTTGGTCATCCAGCCCATTTGCTTTTTTCGTGGCTCGTTATCAAACTTTGTCTGAAAACTTTACTGTGGAGGACCCTGAGATGTGTTGCTTTGTTAAAGGTGCTATACAAATGCAAAGTGTCACTGTCGTGGTGAGAGATAAAATCAATGAGACAATGCAAGAAAGAGCCCGAAATAGGCAAACACACACAAAATGCTTTGTGGTGTAAGCCACTGCCCCTTGCAACCATGGCCTGGGGCAGATCAAGAAAACAACTCATGACCATTTCCTTGAGGGTCATTAGACTTTGGCAAGAAATGTTGGCCTGGTCATGCAGTGAAACGTATTTCTCATGAGCGAATAAAAATGGAGAAAAGCAAATTTTGAACACTGGAACAGAGAGACGGATCGTTCTTTTATGAAGGAACAAAGTCAAAGAGCCTCTGAGGTCCTCAAGGCCGTGGCAGAGCCTTGTCTGGGTCAGACCTGATGAGTTACATGCCACAGTGCCAGCTTCATGTGTTGAACAAAGGCACGAGGGAATTTTTTCAAATCAAGGCATTTAAAATGAATAATTAACAGAATGTAAAGAGAGAGCCGAGGAGTGAAATAATGCACTGAAGTGTTTGAAATAGATACTGATAATGCAGCATGCTAATTCCTTTACACGGTTCATGGTTCCCAACCCACCTTCACTTTAGTCTGTGCTCTGAAAGTGATATCTGTGCACGTTCACTGTCAGGCAGGGGAAGTGTTTGAGCAGATGAAATGGTTGGCTGAGGGGGGGTGCAGGGAGTCATCATTGGTCTGCTTTCTTTAGCATCCGCTGTCTAACCCAAGGCCACCCTACAATTGCAAAGCCTTCATGTCAGCAAAGATGAAACCACTGGTGAGATAAGAGGCAAAATATAATAAAAAAAATCTGTCATTTAGTGAAATTAATTCACCTAAAAAACACGATGTGACATGAGCGACCTTCACGCTCCAAGCCTGCACTAAATTGTACATTAGGCATGGGCAGCCAATACAAAGCTAGCTTTATTTATAGTAATTCTAACCCTTTCGTGTCTGACTCTAGAAACTTTGACATTCTCTCCTCGATATGCAGAATGATGTTTTTGGTCGGCTACATGTTTCTCTTCCTATGCAGTGTAATGGTCCAAATCTTCATTTCCAGATCATCGAAGACTGAACGAGCACTCCAAGATATGTGGCAGTTTCCCTCAGACTTCCTGATGCTTTGACTCCTCAGGAATTGTTTAGCAACTTTGAACTTTGATGGACAGTTCCCTGGCTAACAGAGTCATAGAGATGTACAGCTTAGAAACAGATCCTTCGGTCCAACTCGTCCATGCCGACCAGATGTCCTAACCTAATCTAGTCCCATTTGCCAGCACTTGGCACATATCCCTCTAAACCCTTCCTGTTCATATACCCATCCAGATGCCTATTAAATATTGCAATTGTACCAGCCTCCACTTCTTTCTCTGGCAGCTCATTCCATACACGCATCACCCTCTGTGTGAAAAAGTTGCTTTTCAAATTGGAGGCCTGTGACCAGTGGTATGCCATACGGATCAGTGCTGGGTCCACTACTTTTCATCACTTACATAAATGACTTGTATATGAACAAAGGAGATATAGTTAGTAAGTTTGCAGATGACACCAAAGTTGGAGGTGTTGTGGACAGCGAAGGAGGTTAGCTCAGAGTACAACGGGATCTTGATCAGATGGGCCAATGGGCTGAGGAGTGGCAGATGGAGTTTAATTTAGATAAATGCAAGGTGCTGCATTTTGGAAAAGCAAATCAGACCAGGACTTATACACTTAATGGTAACATCCTCGGGAGTGTTGCTGAACAAAGAGATCTTGGAGTGCAGGTTGAAAGTGGAGTCGCAGGTAGATAGGACAGTGAAGAAGGCATTTGGTATGCTTTCCTTTATTGGTCAGAGTATTGAATATAGGAGTCGGGAGGTCATGTTGTGGTGATACAGTATGTTGGTTAGGCCACTTTTGGAATATTGCGTGCAATTCTGGTCTCCTTCCTATCAGAAAGATGTTGTGAAACTTGAAAAGGTTCAGAAAAGAGTTCCGAGGATATTGCCAGGGTTGGAGGATTTGAGCTATAGGGAAAGTTTGAATAGGCTGGGGCTGTTTTCCCTGGAGCGTCGGAGGCTGAGAGGTGACCTTAAAGAGGTTTATAAGTTCATGAGGGGCATGGATAGGATAAATAGGCAAAGTCTTTTCCCTGGGGTGGGGGAGTCCAGAACTAGAGAGCATAGGTTTAGGGTGAGAGGGGAAAGATATAAAAGAGACCTAAGTGGCAACGTTTTCACGCAGAGGGTGGTACTTGTATGGAATGAGCTGCCAGAGGAAGTGGTGGAGGCTAGTACTATTGCAACATTTCAAAGACATCTGGATGGGTACACGAATAGGAAGGGTTTGGAGGGATATGGGCTGAGTGCTGGCAGGTGGGACTAGATTGGGTTGGGATATCTGGTTAGCATGGATGGGTTGGACTGAAGGGTCTGTTTCGATGCTGTACATCTCTATGACTCTGTAAATGTGAGGTTATGCACTTTAGCAGGAAGTATAGAGGAGCTGACAATTATTTAAAAGGAGGTAGACTGCAAAAGGCCAATGCACAGAGTAATTTGAAATGAATAAATCTCAAAAAGCTCGTGTACATTTTTAGCAGATAACAGGGAATTCAAATGGAATATTACGCACTATTTCAAAGGGAATGGGATAAAATAGGAGAGAGGTTTTGCTAAAAGTACGCAAGGCAGGAGGCAGTCCACAGGTGCACTGCTATTGGAGGCTGTTGAAAGAATGCTCACTAAGCTGATCCCAGTTGGAGTGACTGTCTTATGAGGAGACGTTGAGTAAGTTGGGATTGTATCATTGGTGCTTAGAAGACTGAGAAGTGACCTGCTGAAACATGCATGACCCTGAGAGGACTTGTCAGGGTAGATGCAGAAAGATTGTTTCCTCCTGTGGGAAAGTCTCGGGCATAATCTCAGAAAAAGGGGCCATCCTTTTAAAACCGGGATGAAGAAGCATTTCCTGTCTTCGAAGTTTGTGAATCTGTGGAATTCTTTGCCACAGAAGGCTGAAGTGGCTAGGTCATTAAAAATATTCAAGACTGACATTGACAGATTTTTAATTGGTAAGGGAACGGCCTGCTTCTGATCTTAATTTAGTTCCTTTCACTGTTAGAGTGATTAGAAATTTAACAGTCCTGTATTCAGTGGAGGTAGAGTCGTACAGCATAGAAATAGGCCCTTCGGCCCACCACATCAATGCTGACCAATAAACACTGAACTACATTACTCCATTTACCCGAACTTGGTCTATAGTCTACCATGCCCTCGCATTTTCATTACTCATCTACATGCTTCTTAAGTGTTGCATGAGTACATGCCTTCACCCACTCTCTCAGGCAGCACATTCTGTATTTCTAGAACACGCTGCTTTTTTTTCTCAGATCTCCTCTAAACCACCTACTCCGCAACTTAAACTTATGCTCTGTTGCCTGTCATGGGGAGGAGATTCTCCCAATCTATCATGTCGATGCCTCGCATCTTTTTGTACACCTCAATCAGATTTCCCCCTCCTCAGTCTCCTCAGAGAGAACAAACCTAGCCCATCCAGTCTGTCCTCATTACTGAGGCTTTCCATCCCAGGCAACATCCTACTGAAATTCCTCTGCACCCTCTCCAGTGCAATCACGTCCTTCCAATAGTGTGGCAATCAGAACTGTACACAGTATTTCATTTGTGGCCTAACCGATGTTTATAAGGTTTTAACGAGACTTCCTTGCTCCTATATTCTACACTCTGACTAATGAAGGCAGACATCTCTTATGCCTTCTTCACCACCCTATCTGACACCTGTCCACAGATGCTGACCCTTTCAGAGATCTATGAACTTGTACACCAAAGTTCCTTTGTTCCTTATTACTCTCTAAGGAGTTTGATTGTGGCACACCACTTACGTACAGTTGGGTTTCCGAAGGCTTTAATTTGCCACTTGCAAAGAAATTAATTGAAAAGAGGAAAATTATTCATATAAACTTTACATTGATTGAGCAAGCATGAAGTGTAAATGCATGTGAAAAGGCTTACCTGCTGAGTACCACTTGGAAAACTGACCTGCTACGAAGTTCAAAGAACCTAATTTGAAAACATCATCCACCATCGGGATTCTCAAATTCACCTCCCAATCAATTAACATTTCCCTACCCACCTCTCTTCCTGCTCCCAGGAGCAACACAAGATTCTATCCAGAGAAGCATACACATAAAGATACATGGAACAGCTATCTAGGAATGCACATGTACATATGTTCAGTTGCTTCTCATTTTGTTAGTCATGTTACTACAAGAGCAGTGCCGGTGTTCTACTGTCGATGAAGATGACCTCCCTGAAATGAGATCATTTTTTGATTATACAGTGACACCACTCACCTTGCACACATTTATCATATCATTGTGCTCTGGCTGAACTGTTTGAATATTCCAATAATCTCGCTGTCTCTCATCCACAGACCATCCCACTGAACCTGCTAATGGAGGATAAGTGGAGGCAACTGCTGATCCTGCCTTTGTCCTCTGTGCATTGAAACATTTTCTGTTATCATGCTGCTGTGTTTCAGGCAGTTGGAGGTTTTAATGTTGTGTTATTTTATTCTTCGCTTATTCTGCTTGACATGATCTGTACATTTTTCCTTCCCACTGATTGTTGATTCATCTCTTTCTGTCCTCATTTGCTACACACTCATCAGAAAGAACATGTCATCTCAATGAGACGGATGCACCGTATTCAATGAGGATGATAGGACAAGCTATGCAGCTTCCTTTTAAACAATCAGCAAAACCCAAATCATCTGTCAGCCTTGACCCACACTCTCTCTTCCAGCTCACTCAGGCAATGCTTCAGCACTGCTTTCAGCCTGTAGCCTGAGCAAAAATTCACTAAAGTATTTATCAAATCCCTCAGAGCCAAGAGGATCTTGCAGCTGCATGAACTGAACATGTGAAAATTTCAGTCATACCTGTTTGCACTTTAAAGTTGCCCTGATGCAGAACGACTCATGAAAACTGTGACACTGTGGATTTTCCTTTAGATTTAACCTCTTCTGATCATGCTTGAGTACAAGGTAACCCTTCTATAAGAAGGCTTCCATTACTCCAACTGAAAAAAGGCTACCTGCTGATCACCTGTTTTAGCGTATACAGTATAAGGTACTTTGACAGTCATGGTGGTTTCCGGAAGACTGGGCAACTTGATTAAAAAATATGGAGTTTGCTTCCCCACGGTGTGGCTGAGGCAATAATCACAGATGTATTTATGAGGAACAAATTACTGCAGATGCTGGAATCTGAACCGAAAACAAAGAATACTGGAAGTCACAGCTGGTCAGGCAGCATCCACAGAGAGAGAGCAAGCTAATGTTTCAAGCTTGCTCTGTCTCCACAGATGCAGCAAAACGTGCCCTTAGTTTACATTTGGTCTCCCCAATGTCAAGAAGACAACATCAGGAGCACCTGCTGCAGTAAACTAGGTTGGAGGACAGGCCAGTGAACCTCTGTCTCACTTGGAAAGACGGTTTGGGGCCCTGGATGGAGGTGAGGGGTGTGGTGTGCTGGCAGGTTTTGCACCTTTTCTGGTTGCAGGGAAAGGTACGTGAGGGTTCAATGGGGTGGGGGTGGTGGTGGTGTTGGTGCGGAGAGTGGCACAAACCAAGGAATGATGAAGGGAACAGTCCTTGCAGAAGGGAGAGAGGGGTGGGGAGGGGAAGATGTCCTTGGTGATGGGTGTTGGTAGGAGTTCATTCCTCGTTCTGCTGCTCTAAAACTCTTTCCCCCCCCGCCCCCACACCAAATGCAATAAGGGTACCTTCCTCTGCAACCAGAAAAAATACAAAACCTGCTGTTACACCATCCTCCTTACCTCCATCAGGACCCCAAACGGTCCTTCCAGGTGAGACAAGGGTTCATCTGCCTCTCTTCTAACCTTGTTTACTACATCAGGTGCTCCCGATTTGGTCTTCCTTGCATTGAGGGAGGGCAAACATAAACTTAGGGAATGGTGCACTGAGCATCTCAGCTAGGCCTGCAGGGGTCACCTGGACCTCCCAGTCACCACCCATTATAATTCCCCTTCCCACTCCCTTTCTGACATGACTATCCTTGGCCTCCTCCATTGCCACAGCGAATTGAACCTCAAATTGGATGAACAACACCTCATCTTCCATCTGGGGAGCCTACAGCCCAGAGGGCTCAACATTGAGTTCTTCAATTTCAAATAGTCTCCCTTCCTTTCCCTCCACATCCCTTCTATTTCTGTCAGCCACTGACCGGATTCATTCCTCCCATTGACCAACCAGGTCATACCCTCTGCCTGTCTTCACCTATCCCCACTTCACCACCCTGCTCCCACCACTCCCTTTTTCTGCAGCTCCCCTTACACCCACCCCCCAGTGTTAAAGAAGGGTTACACCTGAAACGTTGACTTCTCCATCTCCTGATGCTGCCTGGCTTGCTGCGTTCTTCCAGCCTTCTGCTTGTCTACCTTAAAAACAAAATTAGAGCTTGAAGCTGGAGAAAGGCAAGAGAAGACCAAAAGGCTGGAATTGGAATCAATTAAGGGCGGCACGGTGGCTCAGTGGTTAGCACTGCTGCCTCACAGCACCAGTGTCCTGGGTTCGATTCCCGCCTGTCTGTGTAGAGTTTGCACATTCTCCCTGTGTCTGCGTGAGTTTCCTCCGGGTGCTCCTGTTTCCTCCCACAATCCAAAGATGTGCAGGTCAGGTGAATTGGCCATGCTAAATTGCCCACAGTGTTAGTCAGGAGTAAATATAGGGTAGGGGAATAGGTTTGGGTGGGTTTCTCTTCAGAGGGGAGGTGTGGACTTGTTGGGCCGAAGGGCCTGTTTCCACACTGTAGAGAATCTAATCTGATAGCTAGTAGCTGGAAAGAGACAAGTAATGTTGGAGATCTTGGAATAAAGATTAGAGTGGGATGCAGCAAGCAATGTGAAATGAGTTACACTACAACTCCTCCTACTTGCAAATCCCAAACAAGAACCTAAATCTCTCAGGTTATGCCGAAACATAAATGGTAAATCATCAACATTGCCCTCAAAGTACTGATTCAAATTTGAGTATTTCTGCAGACGCAAGTGGCAGTAAGGTAGAATTGTCCGTTCAGAGGATAGGCATTTATATTGTGGAAGAGGATGATAAAGAATTGAGCAATGCAATTTATATCTTTTGAATGATCTGGCTTGGCAAGGCAAAAGTGATGCGGTATTGTTCATATGTTCATGACATGTGTTCCGTGCTGACTCATCATCACATTAGGTAAATAACTAAATTTGAAAAAAAGATCAAAAATATGAATACGGGTTTTAAACAGGAATCCGATTGATCGCATGTTTTATGGAGTGCCTCCAGCAGCCCACTGGTAACGCTTCTTGCTGCAAAGTGGCATCTGTTCTCAAATGTGATGCCACCTCCATAATACAACAGAAAATCAACTGAGATCTCATCATCAAATGTGTTCTAAATAAACATGCACTAACAGCTGCAAAATAATATGATTTAATATTATTTTATCCCCTCAGAGATGTGATGCTTTTTCATCTTTTAGAAAACCATAATATTTTGAAAACAACTTGGGAGAACACAAATCAAACTGGGGCACAGAATATAACACAATGTGAAGTGTTACCAACAATTCCTGGCTTCAACTTTAACCTCAACTAGCATTCGCAATCACTAATTCACATTAGATGAGTTTCAATAGGTCTTCGCTGAGAAATAAAATGATAAATTGAAGAGATTACAGAGCTGTCCATTTCACAAATGTTCAGTGACAGTCTTCTTGGTCAGTCACTATTTGTGACTGATGAATGTTTAACCATATTAAAAGCACTATATAAATGCGAGTTGTTGCAGTTTATATGGGTTAAAACATTTCCCCTGTGATCTATGAGAATGAAAAAGAAATGCGTCATAGAACAGCCAAATGAGAGATATGAGTTACTATCTATGTAATCTTTTTCAATATAACAATGGTGTTAAGTCATTAATTTACTACCAGCCAGAGAAACATTATAGTCACCTTGGTGCAGTCTACTTACAGTAGACAATAGACAATTGTAGCAACATTTTACAGCTATCATGATCTCTCCATTTTTTTTATGTTATTAAAATACAGAGGTTACAAGAGAGATTTGGTGAGATAATGCAAAAGCAAATAACTGTTAAGACTTTCCAATGATTATTATGAATGCTTAAATACCTGTAAAAATAATTGAAACTCTGTGTGTTTTCACAGTTTGGTTGTCCAACAACAGGAATAATAAGAACTGGTATTTATGTAGAGCCTCAAATAAAGTAAAATATTCTGAGGTACAGGCAAACCATTTTGCTATTGTGCCCGATAAAGAGACATTAGGGCAGCTAACATTAGCTTAGTTAAAGTGTAGGTACTAAACAGCATCTTAAAGGGAGAAAGAGAGGTGGAGAGGCACAGAAACTTAGGGAGAGGCACTCTTGTGTTTAATCATTTAACACTTGAGAGCACAACCACAAATGGAGAATGATTAACAGTGGGGATGCTAAAGAGTCCAGAATTGTGGGGTGGAAGGAGATTACAAAGATAAGAAGGGGTCAGGCTATGTAGGATTTTGCAAAATAGGATGATGTAAAATCAAAGCGCTGCTTATGTAGGAATCCGTGTACATCAAAAAGCACATGGGAGTAATGCATTCGGAATTTGGTGTGAGTTCAGCCATAGGAAATTTGATGCGTTTGCCAGATTTATTGAGGGTAGTGAAAGGACTGTGTTGAAATAGTCAAGTCTAGAGGTAGCAAACAAGTGAATAGGAATATAAATAATTGCTTGATAGTACAGGTGCTTTGCCGACAGCAGAAATTATGTCTTACTACCTCATATTACTCATTACTTTTTGTAGACAAAATTAAAAATCACACAACACCAGGTTATAGTCTAACAGGTTTATTTGGAAGCACTAGCTTTTGGAGTACTGCTCCTTCATGAGGTCGCTGTGCAACAACCTGATAAAGGAGCAGCACTCCAAAAGCTAGGGCTTCCAAATAAACCTGTTGGACTATAACCTGGTGTTGTGTGATTTTTTACTTTGTCCACTCCCGTCCAACATTGGCTCCTCCACATCATACTTTTGGCAGGCAAAACATCTGTTTCATTTGATGGCAGTATCTTGTTAGTGGAGAAAGCACTCATGGCTTTACTGCAGAATAGCAGCCTGAGACAGCTAGCTTTACATGCTGTTCACATTTTTGAGATGCCTCCCTTTCCAGGGTAATCTGAGATAATCCAGCAATACCTTGGGGCCAGAAGTGGTGGACATAGGCCCTTTTATGTGTTTTCATGGGACCTAGTAAGTGATGATTTGATTAGGTTCCATTACCACACAGGATAGTTTTGATATGCTCTACCTTGGCATTAATTTTATATGGTGATCAGATGACTAGCATCTTATTCATGGGTCTGTCAGTAAGATTGATCATACAAAGTGTAGGACTATAAGAAATCCTATATAGACCAGTGAAAATCGACTTTTGATAGAGAGTAATTGATAACTTCTTTTTAGACTTCAGAACATTGAGGACAGGAAATCCGGTTGGTTGCTCCATTTCATTGGTAAATTTGAGTGCAGAATAAAGTTTATTAAACTGTGTATGGAAATTCTTTGATGCAGTTGCAGTATCAAATATCACAAGCCAATTATCTACAGATTGGAAATATGTATAGGGTAGGAGGTGAGTAGTTATCAAAGATGTTCTTTTCATGATAACCAACAAAGATGTTAGTATGAGTTGTGATAGTGGGATCCCATGGCAATCCCATCTTTTTGGGGCATACGTTTTGGGTGTCATTTGAAACTGAACTCAACTGGATGAGTTCAACAAAAACAGAAGTTGCTGGAAAAGCTCAGCAGGATGCGTTGCTCAGTTCAAAAGCTCAATGAAGACAGATTAATTCAGATGTAAGTGGTACACTTAGATTTTGTCATGATATCGTGATAGTGCAGAAGACAATGATTGCTTTAAATGGTTTGTTAGCAAATGAGCTGGCAATTTTGAAAAAGCACATTCTTTGAGTGTAAGTGTTGTATGGTTTAATTGAACATAAAGGGATCCTTCCCTGTGTATGTGGAAACTCATTTGGAAATTGCAACAGCTCACAGCAATTTGGCCAAGTCACATTGTGTAGAGCCATTCATAGACAGAATTTGTGGTAATAGGTAATTAATTTTGTGTGTATTGGGTAGCTCATAAATAGGTGGACATGGTGAGCCATGAGGATGAGTCTTATCATGTGTATCACCAGGTAGGCTTTCACTCCTTCAGAAGTCCAGCAAGCTTATTGTCAAGTCTGGCTGGTCGGTCATATGTAGTGGCAAGTCCGATAATTATGAGATTGGAACCATCCTTGAGCACAGTATACATTTTGTTGATATGGAGTATGACTGTTACAATCCCTTTGTCTGGTTTCCATGTATGTATATTGTGGTACCTCTTAACATTACCATGGCTGCTCATCAAAGAAAGCACTTGTGTCCAGCACTTTTGACCCTGAGCAGTGCTTAGTCTACCTTAGGTTACACTGGAGAGAGTAAGTATTGTATGTGGTTTTCTCACGAAATAATGCTACGATCAAGGCAAAAAGACATTTAGCCTACCCAATGGGTTTATGAGCCAGTATGATGCCAGGTATGTAGGCCATATGTCTAGCAGACCAGACCATATCAAACAGCAGACTCCATTGACCATTTGCAGCTTGTAACATGAGGCTCTGCTCAATAAGCCCATGCTTGCAAGCCTCGGAGAAGCATATCCACACTTAGATGTGATTCTGCTGTTAGAAATCATATGTGAAATAATCTGAACTATGCTAAGAATTACATTGGAAACCAATTTAAGATTATCAGCTGGGGCTGCAGAGCAATGTATTTGCACATGCTGGAAGCTACAGACATAAATATTTAGGATACTGCTTTATGAAGGCAAAAGGAACTTGTATATGGATTATACCTTTTCAAAATAAAAGGCTATGGAGACAGTCAAACATCTGGCTCATTCCCATGGCAACACCCTAGCCAATCAGAACCTAACTGCCTGATCTGAGAATTGAGGTTGAGGGTTAACATCAAGGAGTACAGAGGGATTTGAGGCGACATTGGAACTGCGAGGGGTGGAATGAAAGGATGACAGGGGTGCAGAATTGAGGACAGAAAAAGACAAAGGGGTATAAAAAAGTGGGAATAGATGTAATATGGTCAGGTCAGTAGCAGCAAAAGGCGCACAAATGGATGGAGGTATCACTGAAATAACTTGACCTGTTCACATAATAATTATGTAAATTCTGATGAAATAGGCAATAAAGAAGAAACAATAGGAAGGAATCTCCAGTTAAAGTCAGAGGACCAGTGATGGGATAAAGTTGTTGCATGTTGGTAGGGTGAGCTGTCGACTGACTGTTGGCAGCTGACATACCAGTTGGCAGCATGGTAGCTCAGTGCTGCTTCACAGTACCAGGGACCTGGTTTCGATTCCATTCTTGGGCACTTGTCTGTGTGGAGTTTGCACATTCTCCCTCTGTCTGTGTGGGTTTCTTGTGGTGCTCTAATTTCTTCCACAATCTGAAGATGTGGAGGTTAGATGGATTGCCCATAGTGACCCAGGGAAGTGCAGGTTAAATGGATTAGCCGTGGGAAATGCAGAATAACAAGGATAGAGTGGGTCTAGGTGGGATGCTCTTCAGAGGACTGGTGTGAACTTGATGGGCCAAATGGCCTGCTTCCACATTGTGGGCACACTATGATTGACAGCTGAAGTCCAGTATTTGAAGGGGTGAGCTTTGGAGGATGCATGGGATAGACAATGAAATCCAGAAGGTGCACACAGGGCAATAAGAAACAGTGACAAAATGGCAGGGAAATTTGTTTTGACTCAGGTGAACGAATCACTGATCAGAAACCAAACCATAGCTGAACGATCCTGAGAAACCAGCAGGAAGGGTAGGCTGGTCACAGGCTCAGCATTCATGAATTGGAGCGGTGGCATGTTAGTAATTCATTAGCCACACAATTCTCTTGACTATGGATTTTTAATCTTAGCTGGACAGGTGAAGCAGCCAGTGGAAACAAGAGAGTGAATGATGGACAACTTTCACTGCTGTTGTGGAAATTCCGAAGAGCTGCTTACAGACTGGCTTCAGAGGAGTCTAATAATTGCTCAGTCACCTAACTCTTAAGAAAGGGAGTGCATAAACCTTTTATCACTCAAATACATGCAAATAATTATTTAAGTTTAGTTTCTCAAATTGAATGTTACAAAGAGGCAGAGAAATATACAGAGACAGAAAATATTCAGAATTCATAGCATGCCTCAGTAATGTAAGCACCAGTGATCAGGACAGAATTTAATGAAGAAAGGCTCCTGCAGTCTTTGATGAGTTAACTTGCAATAGAAGCATCAGCTCTGAGAGTTGTGGTTTGTGAAATCTGTTCATGTTGATTGCCTGCCATATAGCTTCAGTGTCATAAAACCTTCGACTTAGTTGACTTGATTAGGGCCCTCAGCTCAGCAAAATCCAAGCCCTGATGTGATTAGGACTGGGAGTTGTGAGGTTGGTGGTGGGGTGTGTGGTGAAAGGGAGGCTTCCCTTAAAAAGATGGAAAGAATGGTGAATCCCCCGAGTGTGCTTTATAAACGGGAGAAACTAGCAGCAAAGTGTAATACCTATGATAAGTATTACACTCTCCACGCATAAATTCCAGCTGTCAATCACATATTCCTCTCTCCCAGCAGGCTCCCTAATGCTGTGTACAAATGTCATTTAAGTCATTCCTCCAGCCCACCAGGCAATCAGGAGAACTGGCACAGTGCTTGTGTGCTCATATGCTGACTAATACTGCACTCACTGCAGCAATCTTGATATGTCACATGTTCTAGGGCAAAGAAGAACCTCCAGAATCACCTCTGTCCTCCGAATCATTGGCGCTGGATGCTGTGCACGGAAATTAATGCTCTCTTCACACAGCAAGTGCTATCAATCACAACAGAGAAACTGTTATGAGGAAGGGAGGTTATTCTCACAACTCTTGCCTTTTAGTTTACTGCTGTTAAATAAAATGTAATCCCTCCTTAATTTACATTGTCAAGAGTCTGGAAAAATGTACCCTGAAACAGAACCTACTGAGAAAGCAGTAATTTAAAGTGCTCAACATGAGGTAGCTGAAGGGGGAAGGAGTGAGCTAAAACTCTAAGTCAGAACCAAAGAATTCAGGCAAAAAGCAAGCTGCAAAATTGCAGCTGGAGTGATTTTCAAATGTTGTCTATAATCAAAGAATGTTGCATTTCTGCCTTGAGTTCAGATATACCAGGCGAGGATAGATGTTACCTGCGAGTTTCCTGCATTTTTCTCTTCGTTGTATCAGGTACGTTTAAAATTTGAAAGGTGGACATGCTGATTCAATGCATGCAGTTAACAGTTTATGTGCTGGTTATAAGGGATTAGCCAGACAAGGTTTCTTAAGCTTTTTAGAAAGTATGAGTTCAATTTTGTTCTGTTCTGTTCTGAAACTGACCTGGATTAAAAAATAAAATAGTTCATACAATTCCTGAAATGCAACACATGCACTCAAAACCCACATACACAATTACCAAATAAAAGTAGAGGGAGGCAACGTTGGCCAAATATTAAAAATGAAAAATATGCATTCACAAGAGACTGGTCCAGTTGTAATTTATTGGCTTTTGGTCCCTGACTGAGATGTTGGCCAGACTGTCTTTGGATAATCACACACACAGAATTGGCTGCTTGCAAGCCTTTTGGAAGGTAAATAGAGGTGATCTTCGTGGCATCTTTGACACTCCATAGACATTAGGACTGGAATTGGAGAAAGGTAGAGGTGTAGGGAGAGGAATAAAAAAAGTGAGGGTCTGGTCACTGCGTGAAAGAGTTTTTCTTTTGACTATTTGTCTACTCAAAGAGTTTAACATTTAGCTCTTCACAGAAACCAAGTGATAAGGACTCCCAACTTCTGTTCATGTGCAGGCATCTGTGCCTTTGTGTTAGAAAAGTGCATTGTGCTGTGGGCCCAGAACGGTTAGAGATATTGCACAGAATCTGGATTAGTGGTGCTGGAAGAGCACAGCAATTCAGGCAGCATCCGAGGAAAGGCAAAATCGACATTTCGGGCAAAAGCCCTTCATCAGGAATGATGAAGGGCTTTTGCCCGAAACGTCGATTTTGCCTGTCCTCGGATGCTGCCTGAATTGCTGTGCTCTTCCAGCACCACTAATCCAGAATCTGGTTTCCAGCATCTGCAGTCATTGTTTTTACCATATTGCACAGAATGCCATGTGACAGCAACTCAGCAGTGTAAATGCTAACCATGGTGTTGTCTGCAGCTGTGACAGTTACTGTAGATCAATGGTGAATATTTTAAAATGGAGTTTCCCATCGATGATTGTAGAAATGTTTCTTTACTCCTCTCCTCCAAGTCCTTTGTCATAAGGACTAACGCAGTTTTTGTTTTCATAATCACCTGCTTTATATTGCAGGCTAAATTTCTGTTATTCTTGCACAAGGCCTTAACTGTCTCATCAAATACCAACATCTCCCATATTTAAAAAGCAATTTTGCTTTTCTGTTTTTCCCTTCAAGTGGATAACTTCATGCTTCTCCATTGTATATTCCAATACCACATTCTTGCTCAGTCACTCAAACTGTTAATATTCTTTTGCAGCCTCTTCGCATCCTTCTCACAGTTTCTTTTTCCACCCAACTTTGAAAACTCAGTTTCCTCATCCATCATGAATATAAATTAAACATAACTAAGACACAAAGACTAGGTAGGCCATCACTGAAATTACTCATTTATTCAGGTTTATGTCTGTTATCCAATATTCCATCCATTCTGATATCTTATTCCCATTCCTATCAGACCTAACCTTGTAAAATAACCTTTTCTGTGCCACCTCAGAGAACATTTTTTTTGAAATTCAAATATTCTACGTGCACCCAATTATCACTGTATTAGTTATAGTCTCAAAAAACCTCTACCAGTTTGGTAAACACAATTTCACCAAATTTTAACAATTTCCATTTTGACTCTTCCTCATCATTTACATTTTTCTATGTGCCCTAGTAACACAGCCCACACAATAGGTTCAAACATTTTCATTATTAGTGATGTTAGTCTAACTAGGTAAAAACAATGACTGCAGATGCTGGAAACCAGATTCTGGATTAGTGGTGCTGGAAGAGCACAGCAGGATGCTGCCTGAACTGCTGTGCTCTTCCAGCACCTCTAATCCAGAATGTTAGTCTAACTAGCCTATAGTCTCTTGTTCTCTATCTCCCTCTTCCTTCTTTGATAGCAGGGCTACATTTGCTACTTTCTAAAGCTACAGAGATTATTCTAGAATCAAGGCCATTCACTCTCTCTACAGGCACATCTTTTAAAACTTTAGATGTGACAACATAAGCAAAAGTGTTGTAACTGCTTTGAAGAGTTGAATGTTGTTCTGCTGATCCCAGTCAAGAATACAGAAACCGACCCTTTCTTTAGAGTGGGGAGGAGAGTGATTGTGGAGCATGCGTAACATTGATTGGTTCAGGAAGGTATGGGAAGGGACAGGTTATTAGTGGGGAGATGGTGCCAGCTGAGAACGCACAGTCAGCGCAGGCCAGCAGTAATGACAATGACACAGCAAAAATATGAGTTGGCTGAGACAACTAATTTAACAACCTTTGGATGAGCAAATCTTTTGAGAATATCAGCTCAGAGGTACAAATCAATAATGGGGAGAAATTGAACTGGTGTGATTCACATGAGAAGAGCGTGCTAATTACCTATGAGAAAGCTGTGTTAGAAATATGTGACCTTAAATTTGATGGAGATTGGGTAGAGGGAGGTGAGTGAGGTGATGATTAACCCCTGTGTAGGAACCATGGTCCAGTGGTATAGCAGTGTGATAGTGCAATAAAATATCATTTAGAAAAAGCTTTTGGTAGACCTCAAAGATAGAGTCAAAAATGGGGAACAAAATGGTAAATACTTGATTTACACTGATCCTGATTAACAGCAGCATGGAAACTGATTTGATACTGTCAGTTGTTTGGATTGGATTCCAGGAGATTGGTGTTACTGACTCTATTTAGAATGCTGCTGCTACTGAGATAAGAGAGCCTAATTTAGTTGTATGTGAGGGATAAAGGATAGAATTTTATTAAAGCCCAAGTTTTCCTGTAGCAGTGTAGATTGATGATGAGGCCCTGAGTAATATTTTACCAAAGATGATTACCTAACAGTCCTCAATATTGATTGAAGACAGAGAGCTGTCTCTTAGAATTCCTGGCCCAGTCAGAACTCCAGTACCATGTCAACCTGAAGACAGTGTTTCTGCTGGAGATGGTCAGTGCTGAGACTCATAAAGACAAAGGTAAGGCCTTTAAATTTAATGGGCCTAGGCAGGGCAGCCAGGTCCCAGTGATTGGAAGGTGGGCTTTCCAGCAGTTGCGTCAGAGCCATCACGGGTGGCCATTGCATTCGGATATGATGCTATGGACACAGAGGGACCCCGTTGAGGAAGCCTCTGAGAGATCCCCATTGCTTTGCAGGTGATCTGCCCAAGGGTCTGTGACCCCTCCAGCACCAGTAAAATGGGATTGAGTTGGGATAACTGTTCAATTACTTGGTTTAATTGAGTACTCATCAGTCGGCCACTGAGGTTTCCAGCCCCAGAGAATATACCATTGCAGCAGGAAAATGTTCGATTCCACCTGGTGCCTCTGCCTCCATTCTTTGAGTTCCCCTAGTCCATGACCACAGGACTGATAAAAGTCAATTCCAAAGAGGTCATGCCTGTAGAATATTGTCACATTCTGGAATATTCTTGAATGATCAATAAGCTGCACACACCCTTATTGGGATGGATTCTATGACTGCCTGCCTCTTTTTCACAGGCTGTACCCAGGTGATGCTGAAGGAGAAATATTCAGTATTTTCAGGTACACATGAGTTCTCCTGTAGCTGGTGTCCACTGCTCTGCGAAATACATAGTTAATGAAGTCTATTATTGTTCAATTTGATAAGGTCTCTATATTATTTATGTTTAAATTTTCTGCTAGTTATGCCCTGCTAAAGGGAAGTATTTGTGCTTGATGAAACAGAAACTGTAGTTTACTTAAGAACAGGCACACAGACAGGTATCTCTCTCACTCACACACGCACATACACACACACTCTGATATTACTAAGATCACTGTTCATGGTCCTGGGTTAGTGTCATCAGCAAGGCCCTGAAGGGGAGCCAGACCAAGATGTTATCTCTGCTTGTGATTTAACAACTGCAGGAAATGGATGGAGAGATAATCAGAAGTAAAGCTTTGGTCAAACTATTTAAAAATTTGATAATTGCAGCTTCTGACTGTTCTGTTTGGTTGAATAGCATCTTTGAAAGTGATCCATGTGGGTGAATTGGTCACATTGATTGATCACATCAATTTAAATGGATTTCCTTTGAGATACTTTAAGGTATTTAAGATCAGATTCCGTTTAACCAAATGAAAAGGTTTTTCAAGTCTTGAGAAAGCTTTTAAAGAAAGTCTTTGAAAGTGATGAGCCATACTTGAAAGTGTAATGCTAGAAGATTTAGGGAACCTTAAGTGCTTAGATGGAAGGTATAAACTGTAAAGTATATCAAAACAATTAATTTAATACTCGAATCACATGCCAGGCGAAGGGGGAAGCAAACAAGAGGACAGTAACAGAGAATCCAATAGGTGCAAAATAGGAAGGCAATAGGGTGAGTTTTAAAACAGCCCTTGGCTGGGTTGGGGGTCAGGGGTTTCAGAGAGATGGGCGGAAAATGTGCTGGTGTTGGTTTCATTAGTTTCCTGTCCCCATTAGTTTAATATTCATGTATAACCCTGGCTATTTTGACTCTGCAACCTATAAATCCCTATGCTCACAACATCTTGATCCTCTGAAAACTGAAGTGGTAGTTCCAGAGAGTCAATGACACAAATGTACAGGCAGGTCAGGGGGGCATTTGCAGTGGGATCCTGGTATTCCAGCTGTATGGCTCCACCTGTCTAGCCTCTAAAATTTTCCTTGCAAAGACAATCATCTGAGTATGAAATCACCCAGCCTGGGCGAAGCTGGACCAGATCTTCCCTGAGAAAGGCAAATGATGGCAAAAGCTATTGGTTAGACTTTTTCGCCACATTTCAACTTGAAGGTGCTTTGTGCAGAGCAGAAGCTGAGGGGTGAACTTATAGAGGTTTATAAAATCATGAGGATTTTATCTTATCCATGGATAAGATAAATAAAGTCTTTTCCCTGGGGTTGGGGAGTCTAGAACTAGAGGGCATAGGTTTAGGGTGAGAGGGGAAAAATATAAAAGAGACCTAAGGGCAACATTTTCACGCAGAGGGAGGTACGTGTATGGAATGAGCTGCCAGAGGAAGTGGTAGAGGCTGGTACAATTGCAACATTTAAAAGGCATCTGGATGGGTATATGAATAGGAAAGGTTTGGAGGGATATGGGGCAGGTGATGGCTGGTGGGACCAGATTGCGTTGGGATATCTGGTCAGTATGGACGAGTTGGACCGAAGGCTCTGTTTCCGTGCTTTACATCTCTATGACTCTATGACTGTGAAATAAATTGAGTAAATAAAAAGGAAATCAAAGACTGATTGAGAAAGGGATACCTGAATTTTACAATACTGGCTGTTGGGGTCTGGAAAGTGATAGTTAACCAGAGGGTTGTAATTTCTCCACATGCTGTTGATTTTAACTTGATGACGTTGTCCCACTTGCAAGAAGGCCTCAGGGACAATCTACCTTTCAGGCTGTGTGGTGTGGTGGGGTGGGGTGAGAAGAGGCTGGAAGTTTACACTCAGAGGTGTGAGGTTTTGGGGTGGAGATACAGGGTTGGGGAGAGGGAAGGTCAACTGTCAAGAAAAATAGTAGGTAGATTGATTGAGTTGATAGGGTTGATTGGTGGGCATGCAGTGGGTGTTCCTGGAAAAGAAGGTGATTGAATACAGGCAAGCCAGATGGGTTGGGAGGGAAGTGGGTTGACTGAAGGGAAGAAAGGAATGATCAATGGCTAGACAGTGTGTCTATCCTGACTGGAAATCAGAACTAGATGTGGGGGATATTCTAAAATGTTGAATGTTTCAGTGGTGAGGGATGAGGTAAGTGACCCCTGTGACCTGGCTTGGGGAGTGTACTGGGATTCTGTGAGAGGGGAATTAGAGGCTGAGACATGTAAGGACAAGGATCTGAGGGTGAACTGGAGAGGGTGGTGGCCTCATCATGGGTTTCAAGGCCCAAATAGGCTGGAGGTCTGGATTTGGAGCCTCAAGAGAAACGATGGAGGTGTTTCCCAATCACAGCAGTTCCTTGCTCAGAGGAGTATATCCAACAAGTAGTTTTTTAAATTCATTCATGGGATGAGGGCATAACTGGCTAGGGCAGCATTTATTGTCCATCCTTACTTGCCTGGAGAACAGCTAAAAATCATCCCCATTGCTGTTGGTCTGGTGTCAAAGGTAGGCCAGACCAGGTAAAGATGGCAGTTTCCTTCCCGAATGGACATTAGTGAACCAGTGGGTTCTTCTGACTGTCATCAATGGTTTCATAGTCATCATTAGATTTTGAATTATCTAATTAGACTCTTAATTCCAGACTTTTATTGAATTCCACTAAGGTGGGACTTGAACATGGATCCACAGAACATTACCTGAGTCTCTGAATTATCCAGTGATAATACCACCCAGACTGCCACCTCCCCATGGTGTTATGATACTCATTCCCTGGATGCACCAAGCATCCTGAATTAATCACAAAATTTCTTGAGGCCCAGGCAGCTTCATATCAAACCACTGCCTTGGTGTGTATTGGTTGTCCTGAAGTTCTGCACAGCAATTGGGTCACTCGACCCGAAACATTAACTCTGCTTTCCCTGCACTAATGCTGCCAGACCTGCTGAGTTTTTCCACTAATTTCAGATTCTGTTTGTTGTTTACAGCTTCCGCAGTTCTTTGGTATTTTTCTTAACAGAATTAATGAATGATTCTGCTAAACCATTTTCCAGTCCAAATACCAGTAGGTAGCTAATTTGATCAATCTCCTGTAACATTAATAAATGTCTGGTTGCACTGGACACTGCCAAATGTGTGTCATGATTTGTGTCATGATCACTACTTTGATTCAATAAAGAGCAAGACAGAGACTGATGTTAATCACCCACTTGTGACAATACTTGGAATACTCAAGAAATGTGAGTATTCCACCATTGCCCTTACTCCATAACAGCAAATATTAAAATGAGGGAAATGTTTCATAAAATATTTTTGAGGAAGTGTATGAAAATGATTCAGCCATGATAATATTGACTGGGACTTTGTGCATTTGGGGCACCTATTATTATGCCATCATATTGTTTGTATTTTGTCACATGTTTTAATTGCATAATAATTTTTGATGAACAGTGTGTGATTATATATGTTTAAATATCATTTATTTCTGAGTTTAAATTTTAAGCTAATGGAATATTAGTTATGTGTGTCTGAAGGTGTTTAATGATTAACTTGTAAGTATTTTTGTAATTTTAAATGTATGTAAAATACAGTGTGTGAAAGAAATATTTTCTGGGGAATAATGAGTGTTGTTTACATTGGGCATTCTATGAGTGAATAAGTTAAACATTGTGCATTGGGCTACAGTTTAGAAGATCAAGGATTGAATTAATTTCTTTTGATTAGGAAAAACATCCAGAGTTTAGAAATAGGCTTTCATTCATTTCAGTTTGGAGAGCTCTGGAGTGTTCTCGACTAAGCTGATTGCAAAAGAATTACTCCCGGGAAAGGGATTAATTTTGAGCTGTTAAAATTATGTTGCTGCTGACTAAGGTAATTAGTAAAGGTTCCAGACCAGAGATATTTAGCTAAAACCCTGAAGAGGCTATTCGAAGCTGGGAAAGTTGAAAAACTGTTGTATGAAGGCTTCAGGAAGGGGCTATCAGATCATCTCAACTGGGAGTTGAAGCCACAGTTGTATTAAAATCTCAAGGGTGATAAAGAAAGTAAGTCCCTCTGGTGTAAATATTGTAAAGGAGTTCTTTTGGTATTAATGGGATTATATTTTTTCCATGTTGTTTAAAACTTTAAACTTGTGTTATATTTAGTTTGATTTATTCTATTTTACTCTTAATTTCTTTTGCATAATTTGCTTCTGTTTTACTTTCACAATCAAGTCTGCAATTCTGTGTTCATGTTTCGGGTGAGAGTCTAATGTTAAACCCCACAGAAAAATCTGTCAAGCCAGATCCAACTTGTCCAGTAATAGTGTCAGCTGGGATCATAACACATAGACAATGTTAGCACCATTTTAATTCATAATTTCAGTGCAATGAGGTACTTGTATTTCTTCTGTTATGATTCTTGTTTACATGTTCTGTTGGAACAACATTGACAGCTATTTCTTCTTAAAATGTGACATTATTATTGGAGTGGTACGGTGACTCAATGGTTAACACTGCTGTCCCATAGTGCCAGTGATCTGGATGTGATTCCACTCTCAGGCAACTGTCTGTATAGAGTTTACATGTTCACCTGGTGTCTTGTGTGGGTTTCCTCCCACAGTCCAATGATGTGCAGATTAGGTGGATTGGCCATGCGAAATTGTCCTGCAGTGTCCAGGGTTGTGCAGACTAGGTGGATAAGCCATGGGAAATGCAGGGTTACAGGGATAGCGTAGGGGGGGGGGGTGGGTCTGGGTGGGGAACTCTTCAGAGGGTTGATGTGATTTCAATGGGCCAAATGGCCTGCGTCCACACTATCGGGATTTTCTGATTACTGTTGCATTTTGAACTTTGGAGATATGCAGAGATGACCAGGTCCTATGTGTAAATAGGAGTGACAATGGTTTTGAAGTGCTGAGTTCCTTCGTTTGCTGTATGTGCCTGTTTCTATTGAACCACACCTACAGATCAGCTCCACAGCACATGGCATAGTGTGCAGTCAACAGACATACACAATCAATCACTAAACAATGGAACAACTGAATGCAACAATTTAATTTTTACCTTGAGGGTGGATATCATCTGCCCGTTAGCACCTGGCCTTGTCATGCTTTCCATTGAGGTGAATGAAAAGTTTGAAATTATACCCATATGGGATTGAAATCTATTTTGCGCAGTTGATTGCTTCTGGGTTTTAAACCATTTTATTAACAAGAGTTAAGCAGCTTACTATTTGTCGTCGAGTGATTAATTTGTATACATTTACCTTATCTTTTATGCATGGCTGGTTATATATTAGTGCATGGGAATATGAAGCTTACTGTTGTGGTTCACACATTTTTATGAGAAAACATGACCTAAAATGTTCATATGGGATGTTTGCATATGCTTGAATTGATTAAAAGTCGACTCATTTACACATGTAAGTGACAAATCAGTGACAATATGTCAACTTTGGTTATGCCTTGCTTAAGCACCCTGTCCTCTGGAATAAGCATAGCAATAATAATTGGGGTAAGTAAGAAGGAAGATTACAAAATGAGCAGAAAGCTTTAAATGTAGGAACTAGCTGTATTGGACATAGTTTCAATCATTTTCACATGTTCAAATGACCTCTCGTCAAGTTGTGGAGTTGCTCTCCTCAATTGTGAGCACCCCTCACTTCCCTAGAATTATTACAATCAGTGAAATCAGTATTTTTGAGACCTTTCTCCCTCTTAAGAACATAAAATAATTATGGATGAGCAAGTCCCCTTGATTGATCTTAATTGTAGTATCCAATTGTTTCTTAAATTATTCCAAAACCTTTGCCTGCAGTTACTTATCTGGATATGTATTCTACAGATTAATGATTCTTTGTCAGAAGAAAAATTTCATGTTCTGACTCATAAAATTGCCTGTTGTGAATTGGAACCTGTGTCCCTTAGTTCTATTCCCACTGTTCAATTTAAAGCAATCTTCAAGTTAATGATTTCTATACTCTTAATCTTATATACCTCTGTGCGATCACCACCTACTCTCAAGGATGAAAGGCCCAAATTTTGAAGCCTTTCTTCTGCATTTAGAACACTAACATTAGGGATGATTGTCATGACTCTGCTGTGCATTGCCTCCAGTCCTTGTATATTTCCCTTGTTTCTTGGCAACCAGAACTGGGCACAGAATTCAAGGTGTAGTCTGAAGAGAGCACAAGATTTCAGTGTTAGCTCCTCTGACTTGAATTCATTTGTTTTGGCAATATAATTCAACATTACTTTGCATCTGCTAATTGTTTCGCTGTGGTTGGCTGAATGAGTTTAACATGAAATCAATGAAACTCCTTGTATCTCTTCCAGCTTCATTCTTAGAACAAAGAACAAAGAGCAATGCAGTATAGGAACAAGTCCTTTGGCCCTCCAACACTGCGCTGACACATTTTGCCCTCCCATACTAAAACTGTCTTTACCTACAGGATCTGCATCCCTCTATTCCTTTCCCATTTGTGTATTCGTCCAAGGTGATTCTTCAATGCTGCTATTGTGTCTGCTTCCACCACCTCTTCTGGAAATATGTTCCAGGTACTCAACATGCTTGGTGTGAAAAAATTGCCTCACACATTGCTTTTAAACTATCCTCCTCGCACCTTGAACCTGTGTCGCCTAGTAATTGAACCCTCCACCCTGGGAAACAGCCCCATACTTTCCACTCTATCCATTCCATGCACAAACTTATAAAGTTCTATTAGGTTGCACCTCAACCTCCTGCATTCTAAGGAAACAAACCCAATCTAACCAACCTTTCTTCACAGCTAAAAGCCTCCATACCAGGCAACAACCTGGTAAAATTTTTCTGTACCCTTTCCAAAGCATCCACACCCTTGCTAATTTCATAACTTTCACTTATTTGATTTTCCTTGCCATGTATAGCACAAGTAGCACTAAAATAAGCAATAGCAAGGTGGGGGTAAGAGTGAATCCAATAATGCCTCAATTGAGTTTTTGTTCATCTACATGAATATGTGGATTATGATCAATAAGATTGGTGAACTCTGGGTGCAGAAAACCGAGTGGGAACATGGTGCTGGAGTGATAACCAAGCACTGGATAAGAAGGGCAGGATGAGATGCCAAATATTCATGAATAAGATGACATTGTGGTGTTCTGATAGTGTTGCTGATCTGATAATTCTAGAGGTCCAGGCGAATGCTCTGACGATGTGGGTTCAAATCCCATTGTGGCATCTAGTGGAAATTTAGTTGAATTAATAAACGTGGAAAATAAAGGCCGTCTCAGTAATAGTAACCATGATACCGTCATCAGCCTTTGTAAAACGTTATCCGGTTCACTAAGGTGCTTAAGACAAGGTAACCATAGAATCCCTACAGTGTGGAAACAGGCCTTTTGTCCCAACAAGTCCACTCTGACCCTATGAAGAGTAACCCACTCAGACTCATTCCCCTATGTTTACTCCTAACTAATGCACCTAACCTACGTATCGCTGAACACTACAGGCAATTTATTATGGCCAAATCACCTAACCTGTGCATCTTTGGACTGTGGGAGGAAACTGGAGCACCCGGAGGAAACCCACATAGACACGGGGAGAATGTACAAACTCCACTCAAACAGTTGCCCGAGGCTGGAGTCAAGCCTGGGTCCCTGGCGCTGTGAGACAGCAGGGCTAACCACAGACCCACTGTGCCACCCCTGCCATTGTCCTGCACCCAACAGCGATCTGTTGTTTTTACGTGATCTGGCCTATATGTGATTCCAGACATTGTCACACATCATTCTTAACTGCCCTTTGAAATTGCTTAGTAAGACACTAAGTTAGGAATTAGGAATGGATAAAAATACTGGCCTTGCCAGCAATGTGCGTATCCCACAAACAAAATATGTTTGGAAACAAAGTTGGAAGGAGTTGATGTAAGGATTAAGGATAATATTACAGTATTAGAGAAAAGAAGTGTTTTCAAGAGGTCACAAGAAGGAACAACTATTGTATTACTACAACCATTCTATAGGCTACCAACTATCAGGAAAAACAGAGAATTACATTGCAAGGAAACCGTAAGGTGCAAAAACAATGGAGTAGTTATAATGGGGGGTGGGGCGTAGGAATAATTAACCTAATGTAGATTGGCATACTAGTAATGTAATGGTAAAGCAGCAAAAGAGTTTTTAAACTTCAGCAGCAATTTCGATATCAATTAACTTTCTCGCATAACAGGGAAGGAAGCATTGTTGGGGCAGCATGGTGGCTGAGCAGTTTGCACTGCTGACGCACAGTGCCAGGGACTCAGGTTCAATTTCAACCTCAGGCGTCTCTCTGTGTGGAGTCGGCACGTTCTACCTATGCCTGCATGGTTTTCCTCCCACAGTCACAAAGATGTGGGTTAGGTGGATTGGCCAGGAGAAATGCAGAGTTACAGGAGTAAGGTAGGTGAGGTGGATCTGGGTGGGACTGTTTGGACTGTCAGTGTGGACTCGATGGGCTGAGTGACCAGTTTCCACACTGTAGAGATTCTATGATTGCTGGATCTGGTTCTGGGGAATGAGGTGGGGCAAGTGGAACACATGTGAGTAAAGATGTTTAGGAGCCAGAAGTCATAAGGGCAATAAATGAGGCCAAAGCCAACATATCTCATGAAAGGCTTTTAAAAATGGCCAGCTATGCAAAAGAACAATTTGCATGTCACCTTTGCCTCAAAAGTACAATCAAGAATGAAAATAGGTATCTGTAACTGGTGGAGGGCCAAAGCAACTTGGAGTCAAAGATTGTCATCAAATCTATGAGGAGCAATGTGCTGCCTTTAAAGTAGAGATATTCGAGGTCAATTCTAGATATGTTCCATGCGAGGATTATCAAAGTCATAGGTACCGAAATGGTGAAAGAGATTCAGAGGAAGTTGTAGCAGCCAGAAGGTGCATTTGATAAATTCAGGCAGATAATACAAGGGCGAATCTGGTTAAGTACAGAAAATTAAGAGGGAATGTGAAAAAATAAGTAAGAGAAGTGAAAAGAGAATATGAGGATAGATAGGTAGCTAGTGTAAAGGGAATACAATAATCTGCTGGAGACATATGAATAGCAAAATTGTTGTTGAAACAGGACTCGGTTGAAGTAGGAAGCACTCTATTTTTGATTCTATTATGATACTTGGAAAGTATGCAAGACTAATGGCTATGTAGTTGTCATTGTACGTTTTGCTTCTGCTTTTGAACATGAGCACCAATTAGTGTCTTTCCAATTTACTGACACTCCCCTGTGTCCAATGATTCTCATGTAATGATTGTCACTGCTTCACAGATGTAAGTCCTTGTACTTTTAAGACCTCTGGGATAAATGCCGTTTCTCCTTGGGGAGAATTTTGATTTGTGTTTAGCCTGCATAAGAATTAATCTCACTTTTAACAATACCATAGATTTTATAAGGCTATCTATGTTTCAGGAGGTTCTGTTGTTTCTAAGAGGAGAAAGTGAGGATTGCAGATGCTGGAGATCAGAGCTGAAAAATGCGGAAGGGCTTATGCCCGAAACGTCGATTCTCCTGCTCCTTGGATGCTGCCTGACCTGCGCTTTTCCAGCAACACATTTTTCAGCTCTGTTGTTTCTAAGAACATAGAATGCAGTAGCAGACATCAGCCATTCATCCCATCGAGATTGTTCTGCAATTCAATGAGATCTGATAAGACCTGGACATTATCCGAGCTCAGGCCGAAAAGTGGCAACTAACATTTAAATCACACAAATGCCAGGCCATGGCCATCTTGACTAAGAGAGAATCTAACCTTTGTCCCTTGGCATTTAATGACAATGACATTCAACATTGAATCCCCTACTATCAACATCCTGAGGGTTATCACTGACCACAAACTGAACAGAAATATTCATAAAGATAATATAGCCACAAGGGTTGATTAGATGCTAGAAATCCTGAACTGAATAACTCACGTCAAGACCAGTATTCCCTCTAACTTTCTTATCAGCTGCTCAGGCCTCAGACTTGAGCACAGCAGCAACTTAATGACTTGGAGGAAAGAAGTGAAAGTACTGGAGCCAATCAAGTTTGAATTTATCGTTTTGCCAACATCGAACCAATGAGACGATCCAATGTTGGGGATATAAAAAAACAGACATTTAGAAAATCAGACAGAGCAACTGCCATGGACAGAGAGATCCAAGAGATTGAAACACTCTCTATCAAAGATACCTTTTCATATAAAACATCTACACAGTAAAAAGAAAGAAGACAATCCAGGGAGATATTCTGCCAGAAGAAGAAAGACACCAAAGATGACAGCCGATGTATAGTTTTGAAATTAAGTTGATGTAATTTTAATAAATATTTTAGTGGAACAGTACATTGTTATAGAGTTAGAGGCAGTCAATAAGCAGTTAAATGAAAGAGGGCTTAGAGTTGTAAATAGTTGTTGTTTAATGTTCACTTTTAGAGTAATAGAATATATTGATTTATTTTCTTTAAATAGTGGAATTTGAGAATTCTTTGTCACTCATATTTTAACAGTTTACGAGGTGAGGTGAGCTTTTCTGGCTTTATTCCTGATGAAGGGCTTTTGCCCGAAACGTCGATTTTCCTGCTCCTCGGATGCTGCCTGACCTGCTGTGCTTTTCCAGCGCCACTCTAACCTAGACTCTGGTTTCCAGCATCTGCAGTCCTTGTTTTTACCGAGAGGTTCACTGACGTGTTGCAACAGTTTGGGGGTTCAGGTTGAGATTTGTACAGCTTTAAACAGATCTAGTCTGAGATTTGGAAAGATTTGAATAGATTTGGGGCACACAAGATCCCAGCAGATTTAACCACTTGTTCATTAGTGACCTAAATCATTAATTAAAACATTGGGGATACAATTTGTTTCTTTTCGGTTACTTGTGGTTGCTTAAATGAAAAGTGAGGAAAATTGCTGTTAACATTGCTAACGTGGTTCTGGGGTTTGAAGATCCATTCCAAATTTGCCAAGAAAGTTTAGAAATACCGGGGAAGGACATACTTTACAAATTAGCAAATAGATTAGAATTGGGTTTAACCAGCGACAAATGGAAAGCTGAAATTGTTGGTCAAACACTTAGATGTATCAGAGAAACAGACAAGTGCAGTAGACGTAAAAAACTTTAATTGCAATTGGGGCAAATGGAGTTAGATGATAAAGAAAAGGAAAGAAGAGCCATGAGAAAAGAAAGAGAGAGAGAAGAAAGAGAAAAATAAAGAGAAAGATGGAAAGAAGGAAAAGAGAGAGAGGAAAAAGAGAGAAGGTTCTTAGCTGAGCAAAGAGAGAGCGAAGAAAGAGAAAGACAGAGAGAAAGAGAGAAAGAAGAAAGAGAAAGGGAGAGAGAATTTGAATTTAAAACGTTGTGAATTAGTCAGGAAAGTCAAGTTAACAGGATGGAGATGAAGAGAGACGGTAGTGATGTACACAAATATGTTAAAACATTGCCACATTTTGATGAGAAAGATGTCAAAGCCTTCTTTATTTCATTTGAAATGTTGGCTCGGCCAATAGAGTGGTCAGAGAACTCATGGGTAATGCTAGTTCAGACTAAGCTGGTAGGCAGAGCTAGTGAGGTATTTGCAGCATTGTCAGATACGGAGTCAAGAGATTATGAAGAGGTCAAACAGGCTGTTTTAAGTGCTTATGAATTGGTACCAGAAGCATATAGCCAGCGGTTCATGAACATAAAGAAGGAACCAGGTCAGACTTATGCTGAGTTCGAAAGAATTAAACATAGTAATTTTGATAGATGGGTGCAGGCCTTAAAAATAGATAAGACCTATGAAGCTCTCAGAGAGATTATTCTGCTTGGAGGAGTTTAAAAATTCACTTTCAGAGATGGTAAGAATTCATGTGGATGAACAGAAAGCTCAAGAAATGAGATGCGTGGCAGAGATGGCAGATTGGTGCATAAGGAAAAATTTAGCTTCTGGCAAAAATTTTACCCTGTGAGGGATAGAAATTGGGAGAAGGTGAGATCCTACACTACAAAACAAAGAATAGAGAGCATAGGTTTAGGGTGAGAGGGGAAAGATATAAAAAAGACCTAAGGGGCAACTTTTTCATGCTGAGGGTGGTACGTGTATGGAATGAGCTTCCAGAGGAAATAGTGGAGGCTGGTACAATTGCAACATTTAAAAGGCATTTGGATGGATATATGAATAGATAGGGTTTGGGCCGGGTACTGGCAGGTGGGACTAGATTGGGTTGGGATATCTGGTCGGCATGGACGGGTTGGACCGAAGGGTCTGTTTCCATGCTGTACATCTCTATGACTATGACTCTAAGAAAGACACTGAAGACAACAGCTGCTGTATGGTTTTGAAATTAAGTTGATTTAATTTTAATAAGTGTTTTATTGGAATAGTATATTGTTAAAATTTGGAGGCAGATAATAAGCAATTAAGAGAAAGGGGTGCTTCAAGTTGTGAATAGTGGTCATTTAATGTTCACTTTTAGTGTTAAAGAATAAATTGATATTATTTTCTTTAAATAGTGGAATTTTGGAGTTCTCTGTCACTTACATTTTAACAGGTTACGAGATGAGGTGAGCTTTTCTGGAAGTTTGATTTAATTGACAGAGGTGTTCATTGCTGTGTCAGAACAGTATACTGTGGGAAAATGTGAAGTTGTTCATTTTGGAAGGGAGAACAGAAGCAGAGAGTATTATTTAAATGGAGAGAAACTGCAGAAAGCTGCAACACACAGGGACTTTGGAAAACTTTTGCACAAAACACAGAAAGCTGGCATACGATGGCTTGCATGTAATTAGGAAGATTAGGTAATGGGATGTTGGTCCTTATTTCAAGGGGGTTGGAATATAAATTCATGGAAATCCTGCTGAAACTGTACAAGGCATTGGTGGGACCACATCTGCAGTACTCTGAGCAGTTTTGGTCTCCATATTTAAGGAAAAATATCATTCTATTGGAGGCAGTTCAGTGAAGGTTTACCAGGAAGATCCCTGGTATGGAGGGATTGTCATAGAAGTAAAACCTAAACATGTTGGGACTCTACCCACTGGAGTTCAGAACAATGAGAGTTGTTTCATCTTAGCCTGCTGGACACACTTTTCTCATTCTTGAAGAAGGGCTTATGCCTGAAACGTCGATTCTCCTGTTCCTTGGATGCTGCCTGACCTGCTGCGCTTTTCCAGCAACACATTTTCAACACAATATATAAGACAATTCAATTTCTTCGGCACCAAAATGTATGTTTAAACCTAAACTTGACAAATAATTCAAGCCATACCACCAGCCTACCATATTTAGCTAATAAATGCATGTTGAGGGTTATACATGCGGAGTTGGCCCAATATTTCAGCTTGAGGGTTATAATCACCTTAGAAGTTGATGCAGGAGAGGTGGGCAATATTTCCACGTAGATTCATGGGAGTTGAGGACAAAGCTTTAAGCTGATCATTGTAATTTTTGCAAGTGCAAATAATTGTGTAGAGTGAGGGAACATGTTGTTTGCAAAAATTGGTGAGAGAATGGAAGATCGGGTCAACATTTGACCTGATAACTGGCAAGCAACAGATGTATCACATATATTATATGCAATGATCATCTCCAATGAGAGAATCGAACCATCTCCACTTGACATTATCAGTGCTGAATTTTCTGCCACCCCAACCACCAAACTCCGGTTCTTACCATTGACTAGAAAGACTGGACTAACCATATAAACATTACAGGAAGAAAGCAGATGCTGGAGATCAGAGTCAAGAGTGGGGTGTTGGAAAAGCACAGTCGGTCAGGTAGCATCCAAGGAGCAGAAGGATCAACATTTTGGTCATGACATTTCCTCAAGAATGAGGCCTGTGAGCCATGGGAGTGGAGAGATAAATGGAATTGGGGTGTACTGGGGAGAAGGTAGCTGAAAGTGCAATAAGTAGGTGGAGGTGGGGGTAATGGTGATAAGTCAGAGAGGAGGGTGGAGTGGATAGGTGGGAAGGAAGATGGACAGGTAGGACAGGTCATGAGGGCAGTGCCAAGTTGTAAATTTGGAACTGGCTTAAGGTAGGGGATGGGAAATGAGGAAGCTGGTGAAATCCACATTGATGCCTTGTGGTAGGAGGGTTCCAAGACGTAAGATGAGGCGTTCTTCCTCCAGGTGTTGGGTGGTGAGAGTATGGCGATGAAGAAACATATAAGAAACATATAAAGTTAAGAAACATATAAAGTTAAAAGAGAAAAAGTATAACATAGCAAAGATAAGTGGGAAAACGGAGGACTGGGAAGCTTTTAAAGAACAACAGAGGATTACTAAGAAGGAAATACACAGAGAAAAAATGAGGTACGAAGGTAAAGTGGCCAAAAATATAAAGGAGGATAGTAAAAGCTTTTTTAGGTATGTAAAAGGCAAAAAAAAGGTTAAGACTAAAATTGGGTCCTTGAAGACAGAAACAGGGGAATATATTACGGGGAACAAAGAAATGGCAGAAGAATTGAATTGGTACTTCAGATCTATGTTCACTGGGGAAGACACAAGCAATCTCCCTGAGGTAACAGTGGCTGAAGGACCTGAACTGAAGGGAATTTATATTTGCCAGGAATTGGTGTTGGAGAGACTGTTAGGTCTGAAGGTTGATAAGTCCCCGGGGCCTGATGGTCGACATCCCAGGGCACTGAAGGAGGTGGCTCGAGAAATCATGAATGCGTTGGTGTTTATTTTCCAGAGTTCAATAGATTCGGGATCAGTTCCTGCGGATTGGAGGGTGGCTAATGTTGTACCACTTTTTAAGAAACTCTGAAGATGGACAAGGGAGATCCAGTAGATGTAGTGTACCTGGACTTTCAGAAAGCTTTTGATAAAGTCCCACATAGGAGGTTAGTGAGCAAAGTTAGGGCACATGGTATTGGGGGCAAAGTACTAACTTGGATTGAGAGTTGGTTGGCTGACAGGAAACAAAGAGTAGTGATAAACGGCTCCATTTCGGAATGGCAGTGACCAGTGGGGTACCGCAGGGATCCGTGCTGGGACCGCAGCTTTTTACAATATATATTAATGATATAGAAGATGGTATGAGTAATAACATTAGCAAATTTGCTGATGATACTAAGCTGGGTGGCAGGGTGAAATGTGAGGAGGATGTTAGGAGATTACAGGGTGACCTGGACAGGTTAGGTGAGTGGTCAGATGCATGGCAGATGCAGTTTAATATGGATAAATGTATGGTTATCCACTTTAGTGGCAAGAACAGAAAGGCAGATTACAGCCTAAATGGAATCAATTTAGGTAAAGGGGCAGGACAGAGAGATCTGGGTGTTCTTGTACACCAGTTAATGAAGGTAAGCATGCAGGTACAGAAGGTAGTGAAGAAGGCTAATAGCATGCTGGCCTTCATAACAAGAGGGATTGAGTATAGAAGCAAAGAGGTTCTTCTACAGCTGTACAGGGCCCTGGTGAGACCACACCTGGAGTATTGTGTGCAGTTCTAGTCTCCAACTTTGAGGAAAGACATTCTGGCTATTGAGGGAGTGCAGCACAGGTTCACGAGGTCAATTCCTGAAATGGCAGGACTGCCTTACACTGATAGTCTGGAGCGACTGGGCTTGTATAACCTTGAGTTTAGAAGACTGAGAGGGGATCTGAATGAGACAGATAAGATTATTAAAGGATTGGACACTCTGGAGGCAGGAAACATGTTTCCGATGATGGGTGAGTGCCGAACCAGAGGACACAGCTTAAAACTATGGGGTAAACCATTTAGGACAGAAAGTGGTGGCTGTGTGGAATGCTCTGCCCCAGAGGGTAATGGTGGCCCAGTCTCTGGATTGAAGAAAGAAAGAGTTGGATAGAGCTCTCAAGGATAGTGGAATCAAGGGTTATGGAGATAAGGCCGGAACAGGACACTGATTAAGGATGATCAGCGATAATCATATTGAATGGTGGTGCAGGCTCAAAGGGCAGAATGGCCTACTCCTGCACCTATTGTCTATTAAGTGCAGGTAAAACTCTGATGAATGTGGAAGGCTTCTTTGGGGCCTTGGACGGAGGTGAAGGGGCAGGTGTTGTTGCAGGTTTTGCAATTCCTGCGGTGACAAGGGAAGGTCCCAGGAGGGGAGGCTGAGTTGATGGGGTGTGTGGACCTGACAAGAGAGTCATGGAGTGAATGGTCTTTATGAAATGTGGATAAGGGTGGGGTGGGGAATATATCTCTGGTGGTGGGGAAATGACGGAGGATGATGCGATGTACACAGAGGTTGGAGGGTTGGAAGGTGAGGACCTTGTTGCAGTTGGAGGTTGTGGGGTTCGAGGGTGGAGGTGCGGGAAGTTGACGAGATGCGCTGGAGGGCATCTTCAACCACGTGAGAGGAGAAATTGCAGTCTTTGAAGAAGGAGGCCATCTGGTGTGTTCTGTGGTGGAATTGATCCTCCTGGGAGCAGATGCGGTGGAGGCAGATGAATTGGGAATAAGGGATAATGTTGTACAAGTGACAGGGTAGGAGGAGGTGAAGTCCAGGTAGCTGTGGGAGTCAGTGGTTTGTAATAGATGTCTGTGTTTAGTTGGTCGCTGGAGATGGAGATGGAGAGGTCCAGGAAGGGGAGGGAGGTGTCTGAGATGGTCCAGGTGAATTAAAGGTCAGGGTAGAATATGTCAGTGAAGTTGATGAACTGTTCAACCTCGTAGTGGGAGCACAAGTTGGTGTCGATACAGTCATCGATATAGCGGAGGAAAAGGTGGGAAATGGTGCCTGTGTAACTGCGGAAGATGGACTGTTCCACCTCACCCTCAATAACTTCTCCTTTGAATCCTCCCACTTCCTCTAGACAAAAGGGGTAGCCTTGGCACCCACACGGTTACATGGAACAGCCCATCTTCCGCAGTTACACCAGCCTACACTGCTTAATGCTTAGACTGTGTGCCAATGTCATGTCAAAAAGATCAAGCACTTACATTGATTTTAGGAGCTTCTGAAGATCACACAGAGGAGAATCTATCAGGCACACTTACTAACTTGACAAGGATCCATACCATTTGTAATCACACCTGAGATGAGCTGGTCATGTTGCCAAAATATCCAGTATTCAGGTACCATAGTGGATCTGCTATGGAGATTTTGAGTCTAGACTGTGGTCTCATCATGCTCAAAGGAAGCACTACGAGGACACTTCAAAGTAGTTTAAGTTAGAAGTTTCGATATCAATTTTGCGTCCAGAGAAAGGTTGTGTAAGATTTTTGCAAATAAAAGCAAAATACTGTGGATGCTGTAAATCTGAAAAACACCTTTCCACATGGACTTGAAATAATAATTCTGTTTCCTTCTCTACAGATGCTGCCAGACATACTGAGTTTCTCCTACACTTTCTGTTTTTATTCCAAAATTGCTTCACACAGTTTTTTAAAAATTCATTCATGGGGTGAGGACGTTGCAGGCCAAGCCAGAATTTATTGCCCATCCAAAATTGCCCAAAGGGCAATTGAGAGTCAGGTACATTGCTGTGGGTCTGGAGTCACAAATAGGCCAGGCCAGGTAAGGTTGGCAGATTTCCTTCCTTTAGAAGGACATTAGTGGACCAGATGGGTTTTTACCTACAATCGACAAGAGATTTGTGGTCATCATTAGATTCTTAATTCCAGATTTTTATTGAATTCAAATTCCATCATTTACTGCAGTGGAATTCAAACCTGGATTCTCAAAACATTAACTGGGTCTCTGGGTTTAATAAGGTAAAAACAATGACTGCAGATGCTGGAAACCAGATTCTGGATCAATGGTGCTGGAAGAGCACAGCAGTTCAGGCAGCATCCGAGGAGCTTCAGCAAAATCGACATTTCGGGCAAAAGCCCTTCATCAGGGGCTTTTGCCCGAAACGTCGATTTTGCTGAAGCTCCTCGGATGCTGCCTGAACTGCTGTGCTCTTCCAGCACCATTGATCCAGACTCTGGGATTAATAGTCTAATGATAATATCACTGGGCCATCGCCTCCCTACCTAAATAAAATGTAGTACAGTCGCTTTGGAATTAAGTGCGTATCAGAAGCAAGGCAAAAACATGGAGAGGAAATCTGAGCTGAAACTCATCCTAACCTCAGCTGTCTGCAGTATCTTCTCTTACCTACAGTAGAATTTGTCAGTTTTAGTAGTCACCTCTGTACTCACTGGAACACTAACTAAAACTGCCAGTGATAAATGTTACCACTTGAAAGATGGTCAAGACTGCTTTCGCTCGCTTTCTATCCCAGATTCATTTAATTATCTGAATTTAAATTTTCCTGCTGCTGTGGTGAGATTTAAATTCACATCTTCAGACCATTGTTCCAGCTTACCAGCTCTGTAACACATCCCATAGAAGGATTAGCTCTGACCAATATTCAGGTTCTGAATCAGAAACATGAATAACTAATCTGAAGGAATTTTTAATAGTCTTTCATAAAAGTGCACATGGATTCAACAGGAAAGGTCAATTAATGGAAATATGAAGTTTGCATTATTACATAAACTGCCTGAATGGACAGTAAAACTTGGGATGTTATATGTCACCTTGCATACCAGCGTATTATCAGGATTCAAAGTATAATGTATTCCCTATTCTATTGGAGAAGTCCTTGAGATATGTATGTGAAGTATATGAAGTAGTTAGTACACATTGCAGATCTGGCAAACCTTTCCCTGAGGGATTGATTTTCTATGATTGAGGTCAATGCCTTTCATGACACTGAATAAACACAATGTCAGCTCTGTGCTGTTCCTTCTACTTTTAATTGTGATTTTTTGATGTAGGGTCAAAACCAATAGTGCAGGATTCTACCAAGGTTAAAAAGCATAAAAGAGAAGAGGTAAATTTGAAAATAGTACAATGTAATACTATGTGAGGCTTTGAGAAATGTAAGACGAGGAAGCAATCGAAGAAGGTAGCAAATCCATTGTATTTTCGACTGTAAAATGAACAAACATAGTTTACCTTGATTTCAACATGTTAGGAATCTGCTAGAAAATTTATTGTGCAAATTTTAAAAAGCTGTGGCATTGGTTTTGATGGATGGGGTTTAGCTCATTGGGCCAAAGTATCCACAAGCCTTTGATCCCATTGAACCTGTTCTTTCCAACCAGAAGCTATTGTAAAGCATGTGATCTCACAACACAGCTCCCTGTTTTGCATCCTAGCATTAGACTATAAGTCCATAAGATGCAGGAGCAGAAGGAGAAAATTCAGCTCTGCCACTGTCACTCTCCTACCTTTTCCCCATTATCCGAATTCCCTTACTAATTAAAAATCTGTCTCTCTCAGCCTTGAAAATGGCACAGCCTCTACAGTCCTCTCCAGTAAAGAATTCCATAGATTCACTACCCTCTGAGAGAAGAATTTCCTCCTCACCTTTATCTTAAATGGGTGATCCCTTACTCTGAGATTATGAACTCAGGTCCCACACTCTCTCACAAGGGGTAACAGCCTTTTCACATCTACCCTGTCAAGTCCCCATTACTCTTGTTTGTTCCAATAAAGTTGCCTTTAGTCACAGAATAGCCATCCTGAAAATGCCCCCTCAGATCCCAAATTTCTTGTCTTCCATAAATTAGCAAATATCTTAGGGCCATGGGAAACACTATCTCCAACTCCATAGGCTCTTATCTTAAGTAGCCTAATGTGTGGTGCCTTTCAAGTATTTTCTGTAAGTCCAATTGCTTTAATTCCACTGCTTCTCCATCATCTTATCTTGCTTGATACCTACAGTCATAGAATCATAGAGTTGTACAGCACAGAAACAGACCATTCAGTACAATTTATCTGTGCTGATGAGATATCCCATTTGCCAGCATTTGGCCCATATCCCTCTTTATCCTTCCTATCATATACCCATCCAAATGCCTTTACAATTTTGTAATTGTACGCACCTCCACTGTCTCCTCTTGCTCCTTCTCAAATAATTCTAATAATTTTTCACCTTTGTTTGGCCATACTGACTCTTCTTGATCATATGTATTTCTAAATCCTCTGCTATTATATCCTCTATAATAAACTCTAACATTTTCCCAAGAGCCAATGTTAAACTAATTGGCCTATAGATTTCTTTTTTGCTTTCTTCCCTTTTTAAATGAAAAGGTTACATTTGGCAGTTTCCAAATCCTCAGGGACATTTTCCAGAATTTAAGAATTCTTGGAAGGTTACCACACTATCTCCGTAACTAAAATCATTTGATATTTTAGGAGGCATCCCATCACGTCCAGCTGATCTATTGAACTTCAGTCCCTATAGTTTCCCTCGCACTTTTTCTCAATAGATCATTTTTGTATTTCTTTCCTCTCCTCCTTTTGCCCCTTGATTATTTAGTAGTTTTGGAATGTTGTTTGTATTTTCTGCTGTCAAGACAGATGTAAAGTATTTATTCAACTCTGCTACCATTTCCTGGGTCTTCATTATTGTTTCCCAGTCTTATTCTCTAAGGAGTCATGTCACATTATTATGTTTACATCTTTGCAGCCAATGTAACCCACAAGGTCAGGAGTCACAAATAAAATCCATCTTCTGGAGGAGGGGAAGGCGGTGGTGTAGTGGTAATATCACTGGGCTATGAATTCAAAACATTGGGTTCTAAGCTTCTGGGGACTTGGTTTCAAATTGCATAATCACTGATGGTGGAAATCTAATAGAAATCTAGAATTAAAATTTATTGTATAACCATTGGTATAAAAAAACCTAATATCCTTTATGAAAGGAAATCTGCTTTCCTTATCTGCTCTGGCTAACACGTTGTTCCACGGCAATGCAGTTGACTCTTAACTGTCCTCTAGGCAATAAATGTTGGCCATTCTTATCTTGAGAGAGTTTCAGTTAAATATGCATTATGAGCTCTATATCAAATTTTGTAAGCTATCTGATTTTGTACCCGACTGCTTCCAAAATTTTGGATAGGTTCATTTCTGCTTTTTAAAATATAGTTATTTTCACAAAGCATTTACTTTCAGAAGACTTTTACCCCCAGTTGAATCTTTTATGTTACTTCGATAATAGATTTTAACAAATACATCAGTATCCATCAATCAGATATTTACTGCACTATTTTCTGACCTTTATGATACATTAACACAACACAAACTCCACTAGATTCAGGAAGAAAGGCACAACTTTGATTAAAAGCTTAATATTTGCTAATGTCTTTTTTCCTTTTATTCAACACAGATGTTAATGATTCAAGTTAAAAATTTAACTTCAGGTCTTCCCTTGACTGGAACTTCAGAGATCATCCATAATCTGGAGGGATGTTACACACTCTTACATTTTATGCTGAGGAACAAGGTTGACAAGATAGTATTGAATTAGACTATAATTTAAACAGGCTAAATTCTGAGAAAAGACTTGACACAGCATGGAGCTCCTGGGGGAGTAGGAAAAACAAGGGAATGGAAGAACTACAAAGAAATCTACAAAAAGGTCAGCTGAGACATAAACAAATTTCTTATAAAGGAAGTATCTTAGGTCAAAAGGACTAGTAAAATCTAAAATAAAAGAACACCCAATGATTAAATAAAGACATGAGACTGATATATCAAAAGAGGCAAACCAAATGTAGTGATTGGAACAAGATCAGCCAGGTGGATCTCATAGAATATGAGTTCCCTGATTGGGGCTAATAACCTGGTCCAATCAGGGAGACCTGGCTAACAGGTAAGAACAGGAATGTCAGAGGTTCCGCTTACTCTAAGGGCCGGCTCTGAGCTAGCCGGGTTAGTATTATGCATGTGTGAAACTTGGTGATGGGATGGCAGCCTTAGTTGAGTTATTTCACAGGGATTTTATGTAGATATATGGCAAAAAAAAGGGTAATCAGCAATGAATTATGGTAAAACCTGGATAAACAGATATCATTTACAAGCAGTCCGGAGTGTGGTACTGGAAAAAAACAGCATGTCAGGCAGCATCTGAGGAGCAGGAGAATCAAATTTTTGGGCAAAAGTCCTTCATCATTTCTCCTGTTCCATGGATGCTGCCTGACCTGCTGTGCTTTTCCAGCACCACACTCTCAACTCTAATCTCCAGCATCTGCAGTCCTCACTTTCACCATCATTTGCAAGCAGACATTTCCAGATAAGTTACACAGTAAAACTATTCCCTGGACAACCTTCAATGAATCAAGCCCCTTTACCATTAAATATACAAGACACAACTCGATGCCACTTTAAAATCTTCAAAGGGCATATTTGATATGAGGCTGATGATTGTGCTAACCAATGGATTGTACTGGAATTTTATGGCCCCTTAAGGTATTGGGCTTCAAAATCCAGACAGCAGCCAATGAAACTGCTTCTAAAAGTAATATTGTTGACTATGCTAAAAAGATATGCACACTCATGGAGTCAGAACAATTACACACATCAGCAGACATGGACCAATAAGAGCCTACTGTATGCTGTGCCCCACAGTTCCTTCCATGGAGATACAGGAGCTGCGAACAAGTCTGCCCCAAATAACCCAGAAGAGGTGCAGGCTCACAATCCTACACATTATGCTATTCCATTATTAAATAGTGTTGTGAGGAACCTGTTCTACTGCTCAGCTGTGGCTCATGGTACATTGATTTTGTTGATATCTGTTTGCAAACATATGTTATTTGCACTGATGCAATTGGTGTTATGCTGATCATAATTTCGGTTGATTCATCAAGGTCGGTAGGAATATTTTTGTAGATCATCCAATGAGTATTTTAAAATGAGGACACCTGCCAAAAAAAAAGCTTTTGGAAAGGTAAGGCATATGAAGAGATGATGACCAGGAAGGGTAAATTGAAGAAAGGTTGCAAAGGAATTGCATATTTAGATAATCTTTGTTCAGAAAAGTGCACCATAATAAAATCAGCCTGGTTCCATCTCATTTCCCAGCAGTGCAACCCATACCTTAAACTACTCACTGTTTTCAAGTACAGACCTTGACAGACCTGCTGAGTTTTTCCAGCAATTTCTGGCTTTTATTTGTTTCAGATCCCGCATCTGCAGTTCTTGGCTTTCTTTAAATTTAATTATGGGATGTCGGCATCGCTGGCTAGCCAGCACATATTGCCCATCCCTAGTCGCCCTTGAGAAGGTGGTGGTGAGCTGCCTTTCTGAACTGTCACAATCAACCTGCTGCAGATTACTCCACAAAGCTATCAGGGAGGGAATTCCAGGATTTTGACCCAGCAGCAGTGATGGAGCAGCGATAGACAGATTCAATATGGCGGCCGAGTAGCAGTGCTGCATAAGGGCTCCTGCCTAGAGCCCATTTACTCTGTTCGATTTTACTCCCTTTTTCTTGTTTTACTGTTTTCTTTTCTTACATTAAAGTGCTTACCTTCTGTGGAGAGTGAGTTTGTGCTGCATGGAGGAGATCAGCATATAGGAGAGTGAGCCCAGCGCGTGAGAGATCGAACCATCGTGGGGAGAGCAATGTGAAACGTCTCCCGGTATTTGCAGCTGTTGTGAACGTAGGGGAGATTGAACTTACCTTCTGGATAGATCTCAGTCATGGACGCACCAGCGGTGACAGCATCACAGCTTCATTGTGAGTGCGGCAGCAGCTGGGAGGCTAGATCGGGAAATTGACAGTCGGAGATCGAGCCCAATTCGTGAAGACCGAGCCCAACGTGGATGTAAGTGAGGTCCCCTGGCATCTAGAGCAGCGGCAAGAGAAGACATCCCGGGGCCTTCTGGACAGTGGGTCAAAGCGGTGGAGATCAAGACCTTGTAGGGAGTGCAAGCTCATCATAGCTAAGCACTTATGAAAGATTGTTGAACTTTTAACTTTGTTTCTTTATTTTTCTACGTTGTACCTAAGATTTTGTGCCTAGGTACCTTTGTGCTGGGAATAGAGATGGTACACCTTTCACTGTACTCCTGCATCGCCACACTTGATTACACGTGACAATAGACTCTAATTCTAATTCTAATATTTCCAAGTCAGGATGGTGAGTGGCTTCGAAAGGAACTTGCAGCTGGGTGGCATTTCCTTGTAATTATTGCCTTTGTTCTTCTTGATACAAGTGGTCAGAGTTTAGGAGATGCTGCCTAAGGATCTTTGGGGAATTTCTGCAGTGCAGATGCTGCCACTGAGTGTCAGTGGTGAAGGGGATAAGTGTGGTGCTAATCAAACAGGCTGCTTTGTTCTGGGTAATGTCAGGCTTCTTGATGTTGTTGGGACGCAACCGTCCGTCCGTCCGTCCGTCCACCCACCCATCCATCCACCCATCCATCTACCCACCCATCCACCCACCCATCCACCCACCCATCCATCCACCCACCCATCCACGCACCCATCCACCCATCCACCCATCCATCCACCCACCCATCCACGTACCCATCCACCCATCCATCCACCCACCCATCCACCCATCCATCCATCCATCCATCCATCCATCCATCCACTCCCGACATGTGATTTGTAAACAGCAGACAAACTTTGGGAGGTCAGATAGTGAGTTTTATTATCCAGTCCTATCTGCTATAACATACGTTTCTTCAATGCAAATTAGCTTTAATGCAATTGAAGAATCTAGACCCTTGTCTGCAGAACATGAACATTCCTTACCTGCATGGCTATAATTCAATTCTGGCCCCAATAGTTTAAATGGCGGGATTATTGCATGATTTTCTTATAATGTTAGATTGCACAAGAGCAGAACTATCGCATTACTGTGTGAAAATGTTCTTCCTTACCTTACATTTGCTTCTTTGAAAAACACTACAAAAGTGTGCCCCTGTTCTCGAGCTGTTTATGAGCCAGAACAGTTTTTCCCCATCCACTCTGTCCACACCCTTCATAATTTTGAAAACTTCTACCAAATCTCCTCTTAGCCTTCTCCACTCCAGGGAAAACAAAGTGGGTATTCCAGTTGGATGAGGTATTCCAGCATACCTTAATTTATACCTTTGAGTTATTTCATATACTGTAACTTTAATTATTTTAATTACTTTGTCATTACTTCTGTACTACAGAGGAACCTCAATTATCCAGCATTCGATTATTCGAATTTTGAAATATCTGAACAAGATCGCAAGGTCCTGATGCTTGGCTAAACTGCGTTACCCGGCATTCAATTACCCAAACATTTGAATACTCCCCGTCTGTGTTGTTTGGATAATTGAGTTTCCCCTGTATTATTTAAAAAAATGGAGGCTAGTAGAGGCTAGAAATTCTTCATCCTTGCTCACAAGTCAGCTCTCTCTCCCCTTCATTCCTTTCCCAAACTTACTGAGAAATTACTGGAGTTAAAATGTAGTCCCTAACAGCAGCTGCTCAATAACCAATCAACTTATCTGCAGATCTGTGTCTATTGCTGAATGTCTCCTCCTTAGCCTAGTTAAAGAATGGCAAGTGCCCTGCTGGTGGCACTGCTGATACTCTAGAGTTGCTGGCCTCTGAACGGTGGCAGTTCTTTGAGGTGGCACTACCTACTGGAGAGTCTCACATGATAATTAAAGGCCAGTCATCCGAAAAATTGAAGACAGCCAAGATCTCAAACAAAGTTGGACTCATTCCTGACATTGCATTCAGGTAAAGAGCCCAATTCCAGCAGAGAAATGCAGCCTATTAACTCTGTCTTGCTTTCCCTGGATATTGCCCGACCGGGATTTGCAATTTGTGTTATAGTTGAAGCAGAACTGGATGTAGTCTTGGGGAATGAAAGTAGTGAGTGGAGCTTGTTTCAGTGGAGAAGGTTTTAGGCAATACTGACCACAATTTCATTATGTGCAGCTGTACTAAATCTGCAGGTGACAACAGTTGGCACTATTTTGATTGAGCCAGCTGAATGTTAGTCACTGTAAGGTCTTCGGAAAAGATGTACAAGGATGTTGCCAGGGTTGGAGGATTTGAGCTATAGGGAGAGGTTGAATAGGCTGGGTTTGTTTTCCCTGGAGCATCAAAGGCTGAGGGGTGACCTTATAGAAGTTTATAAAATCATAAGGGGCATGGATAGGATAAATAGACAAAGTATTTTCCCTTGGGTGGGAGAGTTCACAACTAGAGGGCATAGGTTTAGGGTGAGAGGGGAAAGATATAAAAGAGACCTAAGGGGCAACCTTTTCACGCAGAGGGTGGTACGTGTATGGAATGAGCTGCCAAATGAAGTGGTGGAGGCTAGTACAATTGCAACATTTAAAAGGCATCTGGATGGGTATAGGAATAGGAAGGGTTTGGAGGGATATGGCCGGATGCTGGCAGGTGGGACTAGATGGGGTTGGGATCTGGTTGGCAGGGACAGGTTGGACCAAAGGGTCTGTTTCCATGCTGTACATCTCTATGACTCGAAGATCAAGTTGCTGCGACCATTCTCCTGTTAGATTAGCATCTACAGGGCCTGCTTTATCTGGAAGAGGAAAACCATTAGATAGTCTAATGAGAAGACGCTGTTTTCTGAAACAAGAAGTAGTTCATTGTTTGGTAATAAACATGTACTAGTCATTTTGGCAGGAATTTTTTATCACTCACTTCTGGCATGTCGGTGTCTCTGGCTGGGCCAGCATTGATTGCACAAACCTGTTTACCCTTGAAAGGTGGTGGTGAACTTTAAGTGCCACTGTCCATTTGGTATAGGAAGACCCAAAATGCCATTAGTGAGGGAATTCCAGGACTTTGACCTACCGAGATTGAAGGAAAGGTGATATACTGTATTTCCAAGTCAGGGTGCTGACTGGTTTGGAGGGGAAATTGCAGGCAATGGTGTTCCAGTGTGTCTGCTACCTTGTCCTTAGATGAAAGTCATTGTACATTTGGAAGATGCTGCTAATGAAGCCTCACTCATTTATTGTAGGTGCATCTTCTAGGTTGTACAAACCACTGCTACTGTGTACCAGTGCTGGAGGGAGTGGATGATGATTGCCGTAGTGCTAGTCACATTGGCTGCTTTGTCCCGAATGGTTCCAAAGTTCTTGAGTGTTGGAGCTGAACTCATCTAGTCAGGTGGAAAGTGTTCCACCATGCTCCTAACTTATTCCTGATAGATGGTCGATTGGTTTCAGGGAGTAAAGGGCAACGTACCCTTTAGGCTATTCACCCACAGCCATTCCGATGTTCTATGCATGGCGATCAGTGTCATTTCCGGAAGTCCATAAGAAATAAGAAGAGGAGGAAACCATTCGGCTCCTTGAGTATGCTAGGATAACGGCCGATATGACATTCCTCACGTCCATTTTCTTACCTTTCTCCATAACCCTTGATTCCCATATGAAACAAGAATCTATCTATCTATTTCAGCCTTAAATATACACTATGACAAGGAGTTCCAAACACTCACAACCCTCAGAAGAAATTCCTCATCATCTCAGTCTTAAACTGGCACCACTCTATTCTGGATCTAGATTTTCCTGCAAGGGGAAACATCCTTGTGGCATTGACCCTGTCAAGCCCCTTCAGAATTCGATATGTTTAAATAAGATCAACTCCCCCTCCCACTCCACCAAGGACATGCAGGTCCTTAGACTCCTCCATCGCCAGACCATAGCAACACGACGGTTGGAGGAAGAGCGCCTCATCTTCCGCCTAGGAACCCTCCAACCACAAGGGATGAACTCAGATTTCTCCAGTTTCCTCATTTCCCCTCCCCCCACCTTGTCTCAGACAAATCCCTCGAACTCA
>NC_057720.1:26508301-26632404 GCF_004010195.1 Chiloscyllium plagiosum | reverse complement strand
TCCAGCAATACATTTTCAGCTCTGATCTCCAGCATCTGCAGTCCTCACTTTCTCCTCGAAGATTATATACTGTGTTGACTTATATTCTGTGATCTATGGCATTTGACCCTGAATTTATTTAGTTTTTTTTTAAACTGTAGAGTGCAGCTGTCTCACTAGATTTTCCTGTTGGTTTGCTGTCACACAAAGACTGATGTGTTATATATCGAAGCGAATATTTTTTCACGCTGATTTAACTAAATGCTGTTATATTGAGTGTAATGTGATAAAAAGTGAGGTGAGACTGTGCAGCCTGTCAATATTCTCAAAAGGCAGAGCATTAGGAAGTACAGCAACCTACTTAAATTTCCTGATTCAATGAATAGGTAAGTTAACGCTAATAATTGATGATAAAAATTAAAATATGTGGCATACTAGCAACTACATTCTTTCCATTTATGGTCAACAAATAAAAACCAGCTCGTGATTGAGAAGCTTCTACACTTCTCAGTGTTTGTAGTTCATATTTACATGGACATATTGAGCAGTTGACAGGAAATGGGCACATTGGGCTGCATTGTTGTGGAAATCTGATACAGTTCTACCACTGGGGAGCTAAGGCACAGAATTAGACTGCTAAGGAATCATGCACAGACACTTTGCCAGATTGTCAGGTCAGACACACCACCAGGTCACCAGTGAATCACTTGAAGGAATATGATTAGAGAGGTAATGAGTGTGACAAGTCCACTCTACTTAACTATCTATAAGCTGGACACATATTGCATGCTGGACCTCCAGGGAACTGAATGCAGATGGATTAAACAATGTTGGTAATGGAGTGATACAGCTGGACGATCATAAGCCAGGTACACACACACTGGACGTCTTGCCAAATATTTGTAATAAATGAGAGGACAAGTCAATCTGTAATAGAAAAAGGCTGTGAATAAAATCTAGGGCTGAATTCTATGCTTTTTTGGCAAGTTGCATCAAGCTTCTCGGAAGGTGTTTTGCTTAGAGGCTGAGCAAGTTCTCTTACCGTGTCTTAACAAACTCACCTACTTAGTATTTACTATTCGCTACTTACCCTGCTGCTATCGTCTACATGTCTGATTCCAGCCTCATCTTACCACGCATTGTCCCGAGTACAAATTGTCATTCAGTAGATATCTTGGAATTCTCCAGAATCCCTTGTGCCCGCTCCATCGCCACCTTGACAAGCACTGCCAGCCCAAAGGGGCCCTGTACGATTCTTGACATTTGCCCAGGACGTGGCAGACAGGGGGAAATCAAATTGCCCTGCTTTGTGGCTGGATGGGATCGTGCACAGGCAGAACCTTCTCATCTCTACAACCTGCAGAGATGGCCACACCACCAAGCTGGTCTGAAGTTGACACCCACATAGAAGCAGTCTCATAAAAGCAAATTACTGCGGATGCTGGAATCTGAAACCAAAAGAGAAAATACTGGAAAATCTCAGCAGGTCTGGCAGCATCTGGGAGGAGAGAAAAGAGCTGAAGTTTTGAGTCTTACTGAGCCTTTGTCAAAGCTAAAAGAAAGGGGAGAACTGGGGAGGTATTTATACGAGGCTGAGAGAAGGTGAGTCATGGCTCCAGAAGCAAAGGTAGCAATAAAGAGGTGAGAATGACAGTGCATAGAGAGATTATAGGGAGATTAGGAGCTGTGAATGACCAAGGCTGAAGGCAGTGCTAAATATGTGGGGGATGGGGAGATGGGTGAAGCAGAGGCAAAATGGAAAACAGGGGAGAAGGGTAGCAAAGAGGGAAGAGGAGAGGAAAAAGGTGATGAGAGAGTGGGGAGTGAGAGAAAGAGAGACAATCAAGAAATAAGAGGTACAGAACAGTGAAAAAAATATATTAAAAAAAAATAAAATAAATGAAATAAAATTATCTGAAGTTGTTGATTTCAATGTTGAGACGGGCAGGCTGTAACGTGCCGAATCGGAAGATGAGATGCTGTTCCTCCAGTTTGCGTTGAGCTTCACTGGAACATTGCAGTAGGCCAAGGACAGACATGTGGACATGGGAGCAGGATTGTGTGTTGAAGTGGTAAGCCACGGGAAGGTCCGGTACCTGATTGCATACAGACCGAAGGTGCTCAGCAAAGCAATCATCCAGTCGGCGTTTTGTCTCTCCGATGTAGAGGAAACCACATTGGGAGCACTGATTGCATCTGGAGCTATGACTCACCTTCTCTTAGCCTCGTATAAATACGTCCCTATTTCTCCCCATTTTTTAGCTTTGACAAAAGGTCAATTAGACTCGAAACGTCAGCTCTTTTCTCTCCTAACAGATGCTGCCAGACCTGCTGAGATTTTCCAGCATTTTCTCTTCTAGAAGCAGTCTCAGCTGTCTGGCAGAATGTCTAGCAGTGTCGGAAGATAATTGATAAGTTTTTCCATTCCGCCAATATTAGTGCTACCATCTTCCTTCCGATACCTCACACTCATTCCATCTCTGCTACTATACCCAGCTCTCAGCAAGGCCTCATTGAACTTTTCTGACAATTCTGCCACAGATATTACCATAACCCATGCCTCTCAAACCTCTTTAAGATTCTACCCGTAATTTTTTTCTCTGTGTTAGATTATCCAGTGATTCCCTTATTGCTAGAAGTCATACATTTGTGGCTTAAGAGGCAGTTGTTGGTAACTGGTTTTTACAAGCTAGAAAGAATCTATGTAGTAGTCTGCAAAATATTATTGTCCAAAGGCAAAGTAGGATCTTGCATTGTTTTGGAAGCCACTGGAATATCTAGTTTGATAGTTTGCAGAATGCTTCAATGGGATTTAGTTATCAAGTATTCAAAGCATTTGGCATATATCAAGCCAAGGAATTCACTTTCAAATATCTGAAATGACTGTCATCCTGAGACAGTGGCTTTGATTAACAGCTCTTGGGTGCAGACAGGGTTCAAGTATGTGTGGGAGCATGGCCAATGAAGCTTTATAGTGCATTTGATGGGCAGCTTGGTGGCCAGATGCTTATGATTATGGTCTTTCATTTGGCTACGTGAAACAGTCAGTTGGCCTATTGCCAGCAAAGAGAGACAAAGAGGTGGCTAATCTGACTCTACAATAGCATTTCATTGATGTACAAAATTAACAACCAAGATTCATGGATTCATGTTGCGCTAAAAGATAGAACAAGAGAAGAGCATTATCTTCTTTGACATTTTAAGATGAATGCTAAAGACTATAACCACTTCAACTATATTGAGTATTAAATTATTGTTTCTTTTTGATGTTCAATAGTATCTGCTGACCTATAGCTTGAGTAGACAAGCAGGAGGCTGGAAGAACACAGCAAGCCAGGCAGCACCAGGAGGTGGAGAGGTCAACGATTCAGGTTCAACCTTTCTTCAGGATTGGGGGTGGGGGCAGGGGAGATGCAAATAAAGATATGGAAGGGAGTGTTTTGGACAGGAAGAGGGGTAGACTGGTGAGGCAATGATAAGTGAACACAGCTGGGTGGGTTGAGCCTGGTTGGTCAGTAGGAGGAATGAATTTGGTTGGTAACTGGAAGCAAGGATCGGTAGGTGGTATGGAAAGATGGTGGCAGGGCTGGTAAGAGAGTCAGGGGAGAGGGAGGAAGGTTATTTGAAATACCCGAAACCTTGACTTCTCCACCTCCTGATGCTGCCTGGCTTGCTGTGTTCTTCCAGCTTCCTGTTCGTCTATTTTGGATTCCCGTGTCTGCAGTTTTGTTTTATCTTGGACTATAGCTTGAGCCTAAATCTGAGAGACCATATTCTCTTCCAACTGTTGAAAATGAGGAAACCCCGTGCTGTATATTGGTAAACTGAAACATGGTGTCAAGGTTTTCTGTTTTCAACATTAACCAATGATTCCAGATGCAAAGTTAATGTAAGGGAGTGACCATTGAGCCTAAAGAGAACAAATAATATCACAAGCTAAAAATGTCAAAAAGCAGTGGTTAATGGCCTCTGAGATGTTTTGATTCATTAGCAGTGAAAGGTACGTGTCAGTTTCATAAAATTTTGGGAGGAGCTTAAGCAGTTAACCATGACTTACACTGACAGAGATTGGGTTTATTGAAGTACCATTCACCTCTTTCTTCCTCTGCCTTCCACAACTTGGTTCTAAGTGGTTTCTTATTGAAATATGTGCTTGATAAATATAAGCATGAAATGTTTGACAATGTGATGATTTGTTCTAGGTAGATTGTTAGATCCCATCTCCTGAGGCCTACACGTATGAGGTGTTTAAAAGCAAGTATTTACAAGACTGAGTGATTCCTCTTCAAGCGGGAAAAAGGCTACAGTTCTTGAATGGAATACAGAGATGCTGCATATTTGTTGCCTCATAAATATAAATAATATGGTGATTGAGGTTCGATTTTACTGAGAAGGGTGACTGCGGATGTAGATGGAGAATTACTGTATTACTTGAAGTACATTCAACGAGTTTTATAGAATGTGCTCATGCTTACAACCGTCAATGAAGTTCATTATTTTAATACATTGTTTTAAAAGTGCATATAGTCTAAGTTAAACAATGCAGTTGAATAGCTTATTCAGCACCATTATATTCTGCCCATAGCTTGAGCTATATTGTGAAGCAGTCTAACTTAAAACAACATATTTTATTCATTACAACTGTAACCCCGCCCTGCATTCTGGATAAGATCTAACCATCATAGTCTGTAACCAAGTGTGCATACATCCACAGCATTTCAGCTGAGAGCACCAATGGATCGCTCACAATTTGTTCTGCACCAAAAACAGATTATTAGAGCTGAAGAATAGAAAAAAGCAAAGAAAAGAAATGGTTTTCCCAAGTGAAAAACTTGCAATTTCCTCTTTGTGTTCAAAATGTATTAATGCAGAATTCTGCGGTGAATTATTTAATATGGTGCTCTATAGATAGAAAAGCCTTTCTGTTTGCAAGGAATATAGGCGTCCAGTCATACAATGGAAATACTGGGACAAGAGTAAGCCCTTAAGCTTGTTCTGCTATTCAGTTAGATTATGGCTGATTTGTATCTTAACTCTACCTCCTTGCCTTAGAGATGGGGATTTGAGGGGCAAGATCAGAAGACGCAAGGGAGGTGGCGGAATCAGAAACTCCAGTTGGGGGACAATCAAAGATCTGAGTTGAGGGTGTCAGGGACCTAAGGGATTGGTGGGTGAAATCAAAGCCTGGGGTTGAAGGTTGGAAGGAAGATAGAAGGTCTGAGTTAGGGTGGTGGTAGATGAAGAGTATGGGAGAGTTTGGAGCCAGGACCATTTTTTCAGCTGGGAGCCGAAGGGCCTTTCAGTATGAAATCCTTGCAGCCTTGTTGGGGAGATTGCAGGCATTGGAAATGAGATTGTAAAAGTATGAGTTGGGAGGACTCAGCCAAATGTTTCCACTTCTATGGGAGGGTTGCAGAGTTGGAAGAGAGTATGAAGACCTGAATGACACAATGTCAATAGTCTGAGGGGTTTGGGAGAGAATTTTGGCCATTGGAAATTTTCAGTGTGGTTTGAGAGTTGCTGATTGTTGGGGATTGCTCAGTAGCCCAGATAGTGAATCCAGAAAGAGTGTTTCATGATAACCAGCTTGGATCCACAAAACGTCTCATCTGGACATAGCTACTGGGTTTCCTGACGCTCAACAAGCACAGCTAACCAGAGATATTGTTGCAAAACTGATGCAATGAGACCTCCAGTATTAAGTGCCAACATTGAGGGAGGGAACGAAGCAAGGAAGCCAGATAGTATCTGTAGATCTTCTTTGGAGGAATGGATGTCTTTGTCAGACAAAAGCTTCATGGGGAGTGAAGAGAAAGAAAAACATGCAGATAGACAAATGAATGATACTTCAACCCAATGTGTGAACTGCAAGGTCCATTTTATTCATTGCCAATTTTAAAATTAAAAAGGTGTTTATGGAAGCAATAGCCAGGTGATTGAACAATGTTTAAATATTTGGAAAATGTTAGCACAGGATTCTGTCATTCTTGTCTGTGCTGTACTTAAGCTTTCGCTGTGCTGACTTTGCACAGGTTTGTGTTTCTGCTTTCTGTCCAAAATAAAGTCCATTTTCCTGATTTCTCCTCATTCCTTTTAGTATTTTTGTAATTAGTCATCCATTTGGAAATGCTGCAATTGATTTAGCATTACTTACCACTTAGAGTAGAAACGTTTTACATTTTGATAATTCTTTTATCTAAGCAAGATTCTTCTAATTTTCATTATCTAATTCTGCTTTCGAGATTGTGGCCTCTTAGTTGTTATTTGCTGACCAATAGAAACTTACATTTTCCTTTATGTTTATCATTTTTGACACATCCATTGCTTGTCCTCTCACAGTTCATAGTGTGGAAGTATATAACCCTAGGCCCTCTCATTTTATAACACAGAACACTCATTCCTGATATCACCTCGGTGAATCTGTGGTGCTTTCTCTTATTATATTCCTTGATAATAAGAATCTCACAGCTCTTACGCTTTGGATTCATTTGTTGAAAGCAAGTTTTTGCTTGGCTACCCTTGTTTAATGTTACAGAAATGTCTGTAGGCGTTGTCTTGCTAAGATTGTGGCAGATAATATCAATTTGGGAACAAGAACACAGACTGGCAATATTCCTAAAATGTTAATTTGTCAAAATAGTGAAGGAGCAGCTGAAATAGGTAGAAGTGCAGAAAAATGTACACTATCGATAAAAATAGGTGGATACGTTTAAAAAAATGCCTCAAACCAAGTGCAAAGGAAGCTTTGAAGCTTATATCAAAAAAGATTAAACACAAAGTTGTCATGGTGACTTGTCCTGTGAATACTCATCAGCTGATACTGAAAATGCTGCTGTGTATATTATAAACCTGCTCCCCAAACAAATTGAACATTTATTCACTGAGTTTATATACTTGAATGGGAATTGCTTTAGCAAAAACTGCTATATGATAATGCTCTTGGACAAATGGATTCTCCAGGTTTTCGGGTGATATGAAACTCCCATAAGGAGCTCAGTAGCAGTGTGACCTGGAGCCTCGAAGGTCGTGGAATTTTTATTTGTACATTACAATGCTTTATTAAGAATGTGCAGGAGCATGTGGGAATCCAAGGAGCCAATTACAAAGGCCTCGACACTCTGCCTTGACTGAGCCCCTTCTGGTAAAGAAGCAAGCACCAAACAGCTTTTGTGAGCAGACTTTGGTGGTGTCAATGCCAGAGGTAAACAATAGGTATGTCCCAGAACTTGTGACAGGATGAAAGCATGTGATATTTTTGAGGCTGGAATTCTGAGCCAAATATATTATTTTTAATGAACCACGTGTCAATATGTTCAATGTTATTTCAGTATCCAGAATGAGAAGCAGATTTAACAATTTAACAAATGTTGAAATAATTGACCATCATTATTGAATGTTAGACAAGGAGGGCTTCTTCTGATTGCTTAGGAGAAAGTGAGGACTGCAGATGCTGAAGATCAGAGCTGAAAATGTGTTGCTGGAAAAGCGCAGCAGGTCAGGCAGCATCCAAGGAGCAGGAGAATCGACGTTTCGGGCATGAGCCCGATTCCTGAAGAAGGGCTCATGCCCGAAACGTTGATTCTCCTGCTCCTTGGATGCTGCCTGACCTGCTGCGCTTTTCCAGCAACACATTTTCAGTTCTTCTGATTGCTTGTTGTATGATACTGATAAACAGTCTCTAGAAACTACACAGTCTGCATTGTTCTCTTTGGTTTGTGCTGGTTTTCTGGCGAAATTACAGCTGGGATAATCTTTCACAGCAATCCAACTATTGTGACTTGAAAACTAAAGTTTAAAGTCATATCTTGGATGCTATCCCTCCCATGTGGTTCCAGCTTCTTTGCAAAAGTGAAGGGTCAGTGTGTGTGTCTCTTGGTAAGCTTTCTGAAGCAACTTAGCATAATGTGCATTATGGGAGGAAGAAGTAACAAGCAGGGTCCATGTTGGAGGTGGGGAGGTATTTGTGGTATGTCTTGTGTGCACATCCAAATGGTCTATTGCAGTTTGAAAAGAGGCCTGGGAGGCTGTTTATAATAAGGATGTTCAGGATGGCACATAGGGAAAGACAGAACCTTTGGTACATAGGAAATGCAATAACTGACAATTTGACTTATTAGTCCCCACTGTTGTTTATGCTCCGTTGGAATCTTCATCCATCTAAAGCTTACATTGCACGCATCTATTCTCTTCGCCATCAAATACTTGTCCAGCTTCCCCGTAAATGCATTTACTGTTCACTCCAACCACTAGAGGAATCTTACTTTAATTGTTCTCTTGAGGTCATTCATTTTTTTTCCCTTACACTTCAGCTAGGTCTTGGAAGAAATCTGATTTTCTTATTGCTTACCTGCATCACTGCTGACTAATTTGTCTCAACCATTGATGGGCAAAAGCCATTCACTTGGTTCATGGAACATCTCTGCAGTTGCTTCAGAAAAATCCAGGGCCTCAAACAGAGTGTAAAGGGGTGAATATTAGCTATGGCACGGGCTATCCCCACATGAATTTATTTGGGGAAGATTAATAAAATTTTAAGATGAGGTAAGGAATTACATTCGGAAGAAGAGGGTGGTGCATGTATAGAATGAGCTACTAGAGGAAGTGGTGGAGGCTGGTACAATTACAACATTTGAAAGGCATCTGGATGGATATATGAATAGGATGGGTTTAGAGGGATATGGGCCAAATGCTGGCAAATGGGACGAGAAATATTTAGGATACCTGGTCAGGATGGACGAGTTGGACCAAAGCATCTGTTTCCCTGCTTTATATCTTGATGAGTCTACAACTCTAAGTAGGGAATTTAATTAGTGTGATCAAGTAAGATTCATTATTTAATTTGTTTTACTTTCATTCAAGAAAGGTTGTCAGGTTAAAATGAATTACAACACGCAAGCAAAGTCAAGCTGCTGTTGATGCAGCAGACTGCCTTCACAGCTATGGGGGCCTCCAGGCTGGGACATTAGCACAGAAGTTAGGAGGAGTAGATTAACTCCAGGCACAATAGATGTCCCTGCCATTTTTCATATGTGGGAAACAAGTAATTTTCTGAACCAGACCATTTCAGCATTCGAGCCATGTACTGTCTACGTGACTAACTATGTATAAAATATCTCTTGTTTCTTGCTAGTTGACAGTGTGCTACCTCAGAGTCCTCGCTGGGGGTAAGCTATCCCAATGTTGGCTCCATAAATGATCATTAAACCTGTACCTGAGACTCATGAGGTTATTTTTTAAATTAATCTACTTTAACAAGAGGCACTCTGCCCACCACTTCCGAAAATTGCTTTCCACTTTTCTTTATTCTTTGATAGGATGTGGGCATGAACTGAATGCTTTAATGGCAGTTAAGAGTCATCCATATAGCTACCCATCTGGAGTCATATGTAACCACACAGAGTAATGATGGCAGATTCCTTTCCCTAAGGGGCATTAAAGAATAGAATGAATTTTTATGACAATCAATGATAGTTTCTTGGCTACTGTTACTGAGGCTAGCTTTGACTTCCATATTTTATTCATTAATTTTAAATTCCACCACCTGTCATAGTGGGATTTGCACCTATGTTCCCAGAGCATTAGATTAAGCTTTGGAAGACAGCACCACTATCCCACTTCTGGTTTAAGAAACTGCATTTTGAGTAGTGCCTGAGATGATGCATAATTACTTCTTCCTCTCAATCTGTAATGAGTGAGAAGCCCGTAGGCCCTTAGAGTATTGGCAACTTGCCAAAGAAGATCCACCAGGAAAATAACCTTATTCTTCCACTGTCTGTAACAGCTAGTGGAGGGAACATATTGCCCACTGTCTTCCTGCCAGACACCAACCATAACAATTGGTCCCATACATTCTCTTTGGAAGACTCTCCATTATAATTATTAACAATTTGTTCAGTCCTTCTGCCAGCAGTTAAGTGTGGATGATATCTTCCATGCAGCCCAGCCCATGCATAACAGGGTCATGTGTTCACCCACCTAACTACTGTTGAATGTAAGGCTATAGCAATGAAGCCCTTGCTGTCAATGTTATTGCTGTCAATGTTATTGCAGTAACCAGCCACCGTCACAATTTAAAAACAAATATTCACAATCCAGAACCATTCTTCTATTCATCTGTAGGATTTGCTCCTAAATAGCCAGGATTTTATCATTCCTAGTCCAACAACCGTGATGTGAGAGTAGGGTTAGAATTTGAAAAGTGCATTTGCCCCAACTGGCTATTGTCATTATTAAGACAGCAACTAAGTTCATCAATGAGGCCCTGCTTAACAGCCAAAGTTCAAGACTTGATGACATTTTTGGAGGTGTGACATAACATCGGGAAAATCACATCTGCAACTTGGCAGCACGACCACGCAGGGAGGTATCAATTGGATAGAAGAGGCCTAGTTAGTTTGAAACATTTGATCCTTTTAGGGTTCTTTGTGGTACAGGAAGGTCAGGAGTGCTCATCCCCAAATCCTCAAGGTGCTCTTGAACTCATCCCCCAGGCCCTCAGAAACTCTATTCTTTTTCTGATCTCCAATCACTGAGCTCAGGATCCATCTTCCTATTCAGGACCAAGAGCACTTGACACAGGTGTCAGGTTGAGTCCTGTTCAAGGTAGATCTCTACTTCCATTTGTGGCCATGTGTTGAATCTGGAGGGGGTGAGGGGTGTCTGTGCCTGTGAGCTTGTGCATGTCTGTCTATTTATTCAAATATTTCTACCTGTTAAGATCAGCAGAATCTTTGTGATCTTGAACTCATTGGGTGCCGTGCATGTTCCCATTCAAAATGAGGGCCACTGACCAATATTGTCTGTTTGCGGCATAAACAGATGAATTGTGTTTCTGAGAACCATCTATTCTTCAGGAAAGATAAACTAGCTTTTATGTATTCCCCTTCCATGACTTCAAGATGTCCCAAATCACTATGACTAATGAAGCACATTTGAAATATATTTAGTTTTGTAATGTTAGCAATACGGTGGCCAATTTATGCACAGCAAGTTCTGATAAACAGCAATGAGATAATATCTTTTCACTTAAATACAAGTTCACAGCCAAGCTGTTGGTTTTCTGAACGTGGTGGGGATTGTCATGTGTATCCTCATCCATATTTTCAAAGTGTGTGGGTTATTTAAGGGCGTACTTGGTATCTTCTAATGTGTGCAAGGGTAGCCACCTTCTGATCTCCAGAGAGAGTCTTGTAGAGTAAACACAATGTAGTTTATTGCATTGATGAAGCTCTTTACGGTTTACAAGAATATTCTCTACATTGTTACAAAACTGTTGAGAGGGCATCGCCTTGGGCTTGTCTCCCACAAGATCCTACCTTAGTGTCCTTGACGTCCTTACAATATCATCACAGTGGGGTGTGCTCAAGCAAGTATTAGACTCATGTACAACATTTCCCCACCAAGCTCTTTTCTGATAACATTATTGTTATCTACAAATTACTTTTATATAATCATCCCATCTCCCACTCACTTCTTTAAATTGTCCATTGCTCATCCACTTAAGCAACTAAGTTTATGATTTCCCTGACACTTTGCTCCCGATTATGGAAGTTTCTCTGTTGGTACTGTCAGTTCTTTTACGGAGTCATACCTCTTGGTATCCATGTGCTGTGGCAGCATTGCCCAACCTGAACTTCAACTTACTAGGATCTAAATTATTACGAAGTTGGAAGGACCTCACCTTAGGTCTATCTCTCACAAGATCCTAGTTGTTACAATGGATGATACTTACTTCACCGAATCAAAGATTAACCTGTTCACATCCTTCTGACCTACATACAACACAGATGATGCTGTTGGTTCAAAAGCAATTACATAGAAACAGTGACAACTTCATCACTTTCAGTGACTTTCATTATTATATTCAGGGATTCTGATAATAGTGCAGCCTGAAGCAGCACCTTCCTGTTTTGACACATGGACAAAAGAATTAGGAGCAGACCCCACAAGTCTGTTCCACCATTCGATAAGGTAATAGCTGAATCTCAACCTGAACTCTACTCTCTCATCCAATCTTCATCATGCTTTGATTCACTTTATGCACAAAAGTTATTGATCACAGCCTTGGATATACTCAATCAATGTGCATTAACAACCCTGGATTGGAGAAATACAAAGATTCATAATCATCTGGGTAGTGAAATTCTCAATCCTAAATTGCTGTCACCTTAATCTGGGACTATGAACCTCAGTTCTGGACTTTCCAGTGAGGGACTTGAACCATTTGAATGGGAATGCTATTAGTAAGAGTTGGTTGAGGGCTGTTAAGAGGACTAGATAAAGCTTGCCAATGGAATTTGGCTGATGTTCTTGAATGTTCTCCTTTCTTTTGTTAAAGAACTTTGCTCTCTACTAGAATATTTAGAATGCACTTTTATGTTGTATGACCAGAAAATAATTAAGTCTTTCTTGCCATTTAAGTTTAATAATGCCATCACAGACATTAAGAAACCATTAACAACGTTTTGCATAGATATTTCCCTCATTCCGCTAATTGTTAGAATTTATCTGTAAGCTTTTACAGCTAGTAGAATCTCTGGAGTCAGAGAAATTATAAGTCAGAAGAAGACCATCCCACATATTAAAGCTGTGCTAATACTGACTCTTCAACTAAAGGTTTTTTTTTTCTCTGCTTTGTGATCTGTGTGTATTTCTTGGGAGCAAATTAAACGAGAAGCACTTAGGCAGGAGGCATAGTCCAAAAGTCATCAAAAATGAAGATTTTTCCTTTCGGACGGAGAGTGTCATAATAATTTTCTGGGATAATTCTAAACACTTCAGTTCCTGTTGTAGGCTTTATAAGAATTCATTTCTCCACATGTTGCTTTAGTCCCTCCTATTAGCTTCCACCTCTCCCAGGACCATCTCAATGTTGAAACCCTCTGTGCAGGGGAACACCCTATGTCCTTGTCTGGTATTCGGTTTCTTTAGGGTTATGCCACCTGTATCAGAAAGGGAATGGTTGTGGGTGCCACATTATGCCAAGTTAGAGACTCCTTAACTCTTACCGAATGGACTAGCTGCAAGCAGTAAGAGAAAGCAAGTTGGTCACTTCTGAGGTGCAGACCTGTGTTAAAGCTTTCACTTCCAAGTACATTCTGAATGTTGGTAAGGTTTTTCAATTGTTCTTTTGAAGAACGTTGATGGACTAAACACAACGTGTTTATGAGTGGAAGAATTAGTGTGAGGGGCATGTTGGTCTTCTTCCTGTCTCAGTTGCGAGTAGCAACTGTGTAATTGAGACAGCCAAGAGAGCTGAGCTGACCATCTCGGCTTTCTCCAGTAGTCCCCACATCACAGATACCAGTCTACAACAAATTCAATTCAGTCCACATGAAATCAAGAAGTGGTTGGAGATGCTGGAAACTGTAAAGGTTATGGGCCCTGACAATATTCTGCCAATAGTACTGAAGACCTGTGTTCCAGAACTTGTCGCTTGCCTAGCCAGGCTGTTCTAGTGTAGGAGACAGCGAAGTCTGCAGATGCTGGAGATCAGAGTTGAGAGTGTGGTGCTGGAAAAGCACAGCAGGTCAGGCAGCACCCGAGGAGCAGGAAAATCGACGTTTCTGGCCAGAGTCCTTCATCGGGAATGGTCCAATATAGGTACAACACTGGCATTTACTCGACAATGTGGACAATTGCCCAGGTATATGCCGTACCCAAAAAGCGGGACAAATATAACCCAGCCAATTACCGCCCATCAGTCTATTTTCGATCATCAGTAAAGTGATGGAAGCTGTCATCAACAATACTGTCAAGCAGTACCTACTCAGCAATAACCTGCTCAACGATGAGCAGTTTGGGTTCCGCCAGGGCCACTCAGCTCCTGACCTCATTACAGCCTTAGTTCAAACTTGAATAAAATATCTGAATTTCAGACGGGAGGTGAGAGTGACAGCTCTTGACATTAAGGTTGCATTTTACTGAGGGTGGCATTAACGAACCCTGGCAGAACTGGAATGAATGAGAAATGGGCCAAAGTCTCTGCTGCTTGGAGTCATATCTGGCACATAGGAAGATGGTTGTGATTGTTGAAGATCAGTCATCTCAGCTCCAGGACATCTTTGCAGGAGTTCTTCAGGATAGTACCAATACCCAGCCATCTTCAGCTGTTTCATCAATGACCTTGCCTCCATCATAAGGTCAGAATAGGTGGGTTCGCCAAAGATTGCACAATGCTCAGCAACATTTGGGGCTCCTCAGATACTGAAGCAGCCATGTTCAAATGCAACAAGCTCTGGACAATATCCAGGCTTTGGTTGACAAATGGCAAATAACATTAGCACCACACAAATGCCAGACAATGAATGCCTCCAAAAAGAAACAATCCACATACTGCCCCTTGACATTCAATAGCACTGCCATCATCTTGGGGGCTACCATTGACCAGAAACTCAACTGAACTCACCATACAAATGCAGTTGCTATAAGAACAAACCAGAGGCTAGGAATACTGCACTGAATAACTCACCTCTATACTCCTCAAGATCTGACCACCATCTGCAAGACACAAATCAGGAGTGTGATGGAATAATTTCCACTTGCTTGGATGGATCCAGGTCCAACAATACTCCAGGTGCTTGAAATCATCCAGGGCAAAGAGGACCACTTGATTTGGCACACATTCACACACATTGGCGCTCTCCACCACTGACAATCAGAAGCAGCAGCATGCACCTTCTACAAGATGCCCTACAGAAATTTACCAAAAATCCTTTAAGCATACTTTCCAAGTGCATGACCACTTGCATCTAGAAGACCAAGGGCAAAGATACATGGGAACACTGCTACATGCAAGATCCCCTCCAAGCCACTCACCATCCTGACTTGGAAATATATCAACTTTCCTTCACTGTCCCGGGGTCAAAACATAGTGGAACTCCCTCCCTACGAGCATTGTAGATTTACATGGACTACAATGGTTTGAAAAGGTAGCTCACCACCATCTTCTCAAGCGCAGCTAGGGATGGGCAATAAATGCTGGTGAAGCATAAGTGAATAAGAAACAATAAATAATGACAAAGGTTATCAATGGATGGACGCTGCCACTACTTAAGCTAGAACAAAGAGCCTGTATATAATAGAATAGAATAGAAATTTATTGTCACATGTACTTTTACATGAAAAATACAGTGAAATGTTTTTTAAGTTGCCATACCATGGTGCCGATATTAATGACAGAAGTAAAAAAAAAATTAAAAACAGTTAAATTAAGACAAAATTCATCACAGTTCTGTTAACAGCTCCTGGGTTCAGGGAAAGCTGATTAAGGAATGATGGAATATCCTGAAGGTGCAGCCAGGATGAGACTGCCATTCCTTGACAAGAACACCATGCTAGGACACACTGAGACAAGACCATCATGCCGAGCTGGCAGCCTCTGCTGAAGGAGGCCTCGTTGATAGACTACGGGAAGCCATCTTGTCGGTGGGCTGGGAGAAACTTCCTGTTTCCCATCCAATGCTCCTCCAGATGCTGCTGCTGATTGGCCGTCCATCCCGAATTGGCCCCATTCCCCTAGCACTTTATTCTAGCATCCTTTCCTTGCTAAAGTGGTAATCCTCAATTCGTACTGCTTGCATAAATACAAAATAATCACATTTTTTGACCCATTTTCGATTGGAAGAAGTGAATATACACTTGTCGGTTGTAGTAGAGGGACATTTGAATTACCAAATATTCTTGATAGCTAATTTTGGGCTTATAATATGACAGCAAAAACAGTTGAGAGAGGAAGAAGGCCACGGTTTGCCTAAAGTTGCCATAATCTCAGAGGACTGCTCTCTGATTGGTGGTGCTTTAACCTGATGGTCACCGTACTTCATGTGATGGGAGAGGTGGAGAAGGACAGCACTTTATGGTAACCTCAGCCAGTGTGGGAATTGAACCATCACTCTACATTGCAAACTGGCTGTCTAGTCAACTAAGCTGACTGACCTCACCCTTGCTTTGTGTATTCCTCATATTCTGAGAGTTACCAGAAGTATTATGTAATTATAGTCTGATTGCCTCTCCCTGAATTCTTTACATCCATTGGTCCTCCATTCACAACCCTCTCTATAACATGAACGGCCAATATCAAATCTTCCTAGAGAAAATAAAGATTGTAGCAGTATCTTTACCTTCATTTTAAGTTGAGAGACAACTGATTCATATTTACATGATGTTAAAAACAGGATTTTAATTTGGTTTTCAAAATTTGGATTCCTGTCAGGTGGATACATCATTAAAACTAAGTCCCTTGTGTATGTAGTTCCCCTGCTCTTTGATATGCTCATCTTGTGTAAATGTGATGCCCTGAGTGCAACTCATTATCTTCCTTTCGATCTTCTCATGCTTTGCCACTTGTAGTATAATGCAGGCATATCCGAATTGTGGTGAATTTAATTGTTGAGATGAGATAATCTTAACTGCATTGGGAGGTATAATGGTTTTCCTCACTTTGCCTCCAGTGACAGCGCTAAATATTTCCCAAGATTGACACGATGTCAGTTAAAACACCTGGGTGCAGGAAACTTCAAGTTATTTTGGAAGTATGGAAAGCTGCTGTATCCTTCTGCAGAATAAAAATTACACTGACAGCATCAAAACATATAGATGGAGGCAGATCACATATTATAAATCATCTTTTGGCCAAATATATTGCCATTACCTATTGGGCTCATTGCACCTCAATTCTGCACTTGCTGTATGTGCATACATTTGTGCATACTTTGACCAGAGCTGGATAAAATCAGACACTTTTTTTTAAAGCAATGTTTGTGGAATAGTTGAAGTCCATTTTTCTCTTTTATATGATCTCTAAAGTAGTAAAAGTCTCAAAATGCTCTGGAGCAAAAACCCATAAAAGTATTGATAAGTAAAAATAAAATTTAGTTGCTGGGTTGGATGCAGGAGGAGGTGGTGATATGGTGGAACTCATCACTAAGTGTGATTAACCAACAAAATGTAACATGGAATGAGATATGGGGACTGGTAATATGAATAGAAATCAGAAGTTGAGTATTTTTCACCTTTCCATTTTGAAGGTGATGGCCAGAATGTTTATCTTGAGTTCTCTGGTGACTGATAAAACATATCTTTGGGATTCTAGACACTCCCATATGACACTTAGTGGCTTTACTCATTGGGAGGGAAATCTGCCAACCTGGCCAACATGTGGCTCCAGATCTACAGCAGAGTGCTTGATACTTAACTCCCTTCTACAATAGCCTAGCAAGCCCCCCAGTTTAGGGGCGCTTAAAGATGGGCAATAAAAGCCGACCTCGCCTGAAATGTCCATAACCAATGAAAGAATAGAGGAAAAAAAACAGCATGTCCATTTTTGGCATCTGAAGCAACAGTGTGTGAAACATGGTGTGATGAATTAAACGGAATAGGAAGACTAATTTTCCGAATGGGCATTCCCATTGGGTGCGCTGGGTAGCAAAAGGGACAGCAACTGAATCTGATTCTTTATCTACTTCAGTAACTGGAGCAAGGCCTGTGGCTGTATGCCCACCATGTGTTCACCAGGGACTCATAACCAGGAACTTCATATTTACGCTCTATATTTATCGGGTGAAGCTGATTGAGGCAATGTTCTCTTATATATCTATTCCCTGGAAGTAGAAAGAGTGCAGGGTTAATTGCGACCATTTTAATCTTTGGTCACCTTTGCCTGGCATATGTAAAAACCTAGGAGACAGTGAGGTCTGCAGATGGTGGAGATCAGGGTTGAGAATGTGTTGCTGGAAAAGCACAGCAGATCAGGCAGCATCCGAGGAGCAGGAAAATTAACGTGTTGGGCTGGAGCCACTCCTGATGAAGGGCTCCAGCCCGAAATGTTGATTTTCCTGCTCCTTAGATGCTGCCTGACATGCTGTGCTTTTCCAGCAACACACTCTTAACACATAAAGATCTAGCTGCATAGTTAATTGACTGCAAACGAAGCCACTGAATCCACATTCCATTTCAACACTGGGCTGTGAGTAATTTAGGCTGCCCCATGCATTTAGTTTTGTGCAACAGCTTCAGACATCTTTCAGCTATTCTGTTTGCTCAATACCAAATGCAATCTGACTTATCATTAGAGGATGTTGTGCTTCCATCACTTTGAAGGTTTTGGGTGCAGGTTTGCAGAACCAAAGAGCTCACCAAATGTGCACACAGGCCTCAGTTGGAGTTTGACCACAGCATGTTGGTACCTGATGTTTAACTAGGCATTGGTAGTGAACGATTCAAAAACCAGAATTGATAAAAGCGACAGCTATATCAGCAGAAATTACGATATGCACTGAATTTCTTCCCCTTCATTCAGGCCCCTCAAACTGAGACTTGATACAGATTCTTTGGAGAATTAGTGTATCTGTAAGGTGACTTTTAAAATAAAATTCTTTTTGTAGGATTTGGATCATTTCAGAGGATGGTTAATATAGAACTACAGTGCTGTTGGTGTGTAGTCACATGTTGGGCAGATCAGGGGTGAGGATGGCAGATTTCAGTCCCAAAAGGACCAGATGGGTTTTTATGACAATCAACAGTGGCTTCACGTTAGCCATTACTGAGACAGGCTTCTCATTCAGATTTTTAAAATGAATTTAAATTCTCAGATTTGGGATTTGCACCAGCACTTTAGCCTGTGCCTCAGATTATTGGGGGGATCCAGTAACATCATAACTACCTCCCTAACGTACGGCAGCCACACTTGACAAGGAGCCTTAGCAATTCATTGTATTCGCTATGAATATTTTCTTCTGATTCTACAATGTACAGATGGTTGAAGCCAGCAGCTGAAAGACATGTATGTCAATGCACACTGTCACAGGATTTGATCTGAAGCTGATGGATCGTTAACATTTTCTCTGGCTACTGGATCTGCCCTCTGATATCAGAAGATCTTTCTCCATGCTTTTTAAAATTGCAGGATGGGAGATCATTACATCAACATCGAGTACTTCTTCAGGGTATCTCCTCCTCTACTGTAGTAATCTTGGTGGAAAGGTCATTTCCATTCTTAAGTGTTATGTCCGCTGAACATTCAACACAAATTAAAACTGCAGAGTGGGAGGAATCCAGAGATTTCAGACTTCATCAAATGAATTTATTGACCAATGGATGAATCAAGGCACAGCAAGCAGCAATATAGTTCATTTATTTATTATAGACATATCTTAGTGACTCATCAAAAGGAAAACAATCAAAATGCTCAATCCCTACGCTAAATTATCATTCTATAATTAACTTCATATCATAGAATCCCAACAGTGTGGAGACAGGCCATTCAGCCCAAACAAGTTCACCCCAACCCTTTGAAGACCATCCCTCCCAGACACATCCCCCTACCCTATCCCTGTAACCCTGCATTTCCTGTGGCTAATGTACCTAACCTACACTCTCTGAACACTATGGGCAATTCAGCATGACCAATCCACATAACCTGCACATCTTGGACTGTGGAAGGAAACCGGAACACCCGGACGTAACCTATGCAGAGACGGGGAGAATGTGCAAACTCCACACAGTTGGTCACCCGAGGATGGAGTTCAGAACAGGATCCTGGTTCTGTGAGGCAGCAATGCTAACCACTGAGCTGCTCTTTTTTCATAAATGCATTTTTTTTTCTTATAGTTTATTTTAAATTGACTAATTCTATTGGATGCAAGTAATGCTGGTCAGGTTAGCATTTATTGTCAATTGCTGTTGAGAAGCTGGTGGTGAGCTGCCTTCTGGAATTGCTGCATTCCATGTGGTGTTGATACAACCACACAGCCATTAGTGATTTCCAAAATGTTGCCATTGACACTATAGAAATGGCAATAGAGTTCCAAATCATGTTATTGTTTGCCTTTATTGTTTGGTGTTGTTATTTGGGGAAATTACACGTCCTGATGGTTTCATGCATCTTCTGCCCTTTTGGTCAGGATTGTGGTTCGGAAGTTGCTGTTGAGCCTTGGCGTTGTAGATGGTGCACACTGCTGCCACTGTGCATCAGTGCTGAATGGAGTGCCTGTTGAATGTGTCAGATAGGGTGATTAACAAGCGGGATTTCTTTTTTGTCCTGGATGATGTTCAGCATCTTGAGTGTTGTTAGAGTTGTACTTTTTCACCACACACCCAACTTATGCTTATAGATAGTGGACTGTGCTTTAACTTGTGCTTGAAACAAGTACTATAAATTTCACATGGAAATGAAGGTCTGGAGTACCTAAGGTGTCTGCATAGATATCATCCCTGGGTTTCCTGTTCCTTCTCCTTAAGCAGGAAAGCTTCTTAACTCCATATATTCTGTAATACTCGTTTATTTACACCATATTACAAGCGCACTTACAAATACAATGCTCTAGTGTTTGTGTCTCACACCTCTCCCTTGACATACTATTCTGAACTGGAGACCACTGTCTTTCTGATGGCATAGCCATATGATCAATACAGCATCATGATTTGCATGACAACACAGACAAACTTTGTCTGTGAAATAACCCCAAATGGTGATAGATTTCAATAGCTACCAGTCATACAAAAATAAATGAACATGCCACAGAGTACCACGAACATTTCATGGATTCTTTTCCCTCAAAGAAGGCCCTGCAAAAAACTCATCGTGAAGGTTTTGGCCCATATATTCAGGCCACAGTCTATTTCATGTGACGTTTGTTAGATTCCCGTCGAATTTAAGGAAATTCAGGAGCATGATGCTTTGAACGTGTCTTGGTTCAGGAGTCTAATTTCTAACTTTAGAGACACACAAAAAAAACCCTTGCAATATTTAAAATTGGATTTATTGTCACATGTACTCACATGAGTAAAGTGAAAAGTTTAGAAGTCACCACGTAAGGTGCCATCTTAGGTACAAGGTACCTAGGTACAGATTCTTGAGTATCAACTTTTGGAAAACAAATAGTAAAATAAAGAAATAAAAAGTCTGGCATTACAGACCTTACATGATAGTATAATTAAAAAAATAGGCTGGGAACATTTAAGTTCTGAACACTTTGGATTAAAAATTTGATTAGATCTGTTTTCAGGAACGAGGATTACGTTCATTACCTTGTAGTTGTTGAGGCAGGCAGCTTGTGAACCTCAACTATTACCTAATTTACCAGATCATAGCAGAGTGGCTCACACTGTTGACTGCCTGAAACTCAGCAGAGAGCCTGTGCTGATGGGATAATAGTTTTTCATCCCAATATGTCTCATCACATGGAATTAGCCAGAGATACTGCCCAACTTGGAAGATCTCCAACTTCATTGGGTCAGCTCCAATGGAACTCAGTATTACACCTTTTATGTGTTGTACATAGACTCAAGGAAGTTGCTATGAAGGTAAGATACATAAAAAAAATCTTATTATTTCCCGAATCTGTGAATGATTTATTTCTATGTCTCAATGCACATGGTATCACGTCTCTGTTATGCATTTAGAATTTAGAATGAATTCTTTCTGCTAGTCTGAGTTCCTTCTGGTTGGAATGTCGACTACCTACCTTAATGTCACTATGTATTTACCAGTCTGTGTGCTTGAGCTGCTGGGATATCCCTCCTTTAAAAGCATCTTCCAGAATTCATCTATGGAGACTCTGGGCTAAAATAGAACTTAATCTGACTATTTGATCATGTCAACATAACATCACTCGACACTGTCTCTGCCTCAGCTCATCTGTTAGAGAAAGGCTTTCAATCTCTGCACTACATCTAGGCCTTGTTAATTCAATGCTTTGCTGCCTGTGTTCCCACAATGTACCCTTCAGAAGCTTACCATCCAAAATTCCATGGTCTGAGTCCTTCCTCATACCAAGTCCTGTTCTTCTATCATCCCTGTCCTCATTGACATTTGTTAGTGCTTGGTTAGGCAACTCCTTGATCTTAAAATTCTCATTCTTACTCTCAAATCTCTCCATGGCTTCCTTATCTCTGTCATTTCCTTTAGCCTCACATTTAAGATTTACTCTGTGTTTACTCTGTCCCTGAGATAAGTAGTTGGTTATTCAATATTTTTGCTATTGGTGGGGCACTCATGGTATTTATGACTGGGACATAGAATTGATCTGATAAGGTTTATCAAAATATTAGTGAGAGCAATATTCAGTGCTTCCTTCTGTTCCTCTACAGCAACATTTCCAGAGATGCTTCTTAACATGAATGTTCTGTGTTTCTCCAGTTCCAACCGTGCTTCACTGATTCCTGCACAATCATCTGTAATAGGAGCAGAAGGTATATTTACAAATGCATTCTTACATTTGCCAATTCACCTTTGAAAGTAATGATGTGGAAAAATGATGTTCTCAGTATGAGAGCATTGAGCTGTTCATGTTAACTGCTCCACAAATCGGGAAAAGATAGCATGCATTTAGAATACATCAGCTTCATTTAAATCTGTCTCCCATATCCTTAACATGAGCGTCTTAGCATTGTCTTTCTTTTGATGCAGCTAAGCATCATTTATTCAATGCTTCATTCTTCAATCTGTCCCATTAATACGGCAGACTTTTGTTCGAGTGCACCATCGTTTTCTATAAAAATACATGAATAAACATTATTGGCATGGTCCATTGAGTAACTTGCAAATATTCTGTGTTTTGCTCCCCTGTAGTGTGGCAAAAATAAATACAGAAATGTTGGAAGTACTCATCATGTCTAGCAGCAACTTGGTGAGTGAAACAGAATTAATGTTTCAAGTTTAGTCAGAGTCTTTTTCAGAATTGAAGCAACATAGAAATGTGAATGGTTTGATGCAAAATGGTCTTTATTAGAGTGAGCACAAGCAGCTGTGCTTATTCACAGCCACTGTTGGATTGCTGCATTGGATTACTGCCAACCTTGTTCTTCTAGAGAGGGAAACATGCCAGTAAGTACCGTGCAAGGTGTGTGAGTATGGTACCTGGCACTGTTGAAGAGCTGGCAATGTGTGCAAGTTATAAATCTGTGGTTTGGAACAATGCAAATGGTAAAAGGATGAGATGAGATCACAGCTATAGATTAGTGAGCGAGTGAAAACAGTCTCGTGAATGATGCAGAGTATAAGGCTGTTACTTGCCTTGTAAGGAAATGCCATGCAAAGATGAGTTTGACCATTTGCATGAGATTGTTAAACATTTTGCAGCTTTGCATCCTTAGGACTGACTACTTGCACTTGTTATTATAGCTGTCAACCTTAGTATTTGATTGGAGAGTCTTCTGGTGCTCTGATGAAAAAGACTTATCAGTGTACCTCTTCTACCAAAACCTCAAATTGGAGAAATTGGTTGTAGACTCTGTCCAGTCCATGATGATTAGGCATCGCCCTTCCAATTCATCAACTCCTTTTTCACCACTTCCGTATCCTGTTGTAGCCAGAATGTACCTCCCCTTTAAAATGTGCATGTTGGCACACTGAGAGCACTAGTTTGTCCACCGCAGTGCAAATGGCATGATTTTTTCTTGCTCTCAGAATTATTTTGAATGAATGCAGTTGGATCAGGCTTCAAATTTTTGGACCTTCCAATCGTATAGGTTAGAGATTATAATTTTAGCTGGGTTATGGCTCAGTTTGGACCCAGTGAACAGTTTTATCAAGTCATCTCATCTCATTTGTTCCTCAAGTTGTTCCTCATCTCATTTCTTCAAAATAATGCGAAATTGAAGTAGGAATCACTGAGATTTTGTAACTTCTCCCGCATGAGAAACGAGGTATTTAAACTAAATTGTTCCAGAAGCTTCATACAAAGCCTTCTGATAACATACTCATTCTTATTGAAATCATCTCATTCGACTTCTATTCTGTCATCCATTACAATTTTCCCTGTTATTTTACTTCTGAGTAAACAAGTACTGTACCTTTAGTATTTTGTATCCATGACAACTGTACCAGCTCACTTTGCCATGCGTTAATCCATCACCCCAAACCAAGTGATCAGCCTCCCTTTAATTAGTGCTGAACTTTACCACTGGAGAAATTAATTGGGATCAAGGATTATCCACTTTACTATGTGATCCCCTCCCCAGTGGAACCAAAGTGACAAGCATATGACATAGATTAGAGCTTCTTGTTGCAATCAGTAATTCAATGTTTCAGTTTCCAAAATACATGAGCACAAGGTGAATAAATTAGTGAATTGTAGACTTCTGATATGCTGCTGTATGTGATGTGTTGTGGTTTTAAAATCCTACTCATCTGATATAAACTGTTTATTTGCACCATTTACATTCCACCCAGGAGAAAAGAACAATTTATAATTTTGACTCGTTATCCTGATCAGCTGCAAGAGCCCACTTGGCCAGATTACTTCCTTATTGCACAGGCATGTTTGGGTTTGATGCCATTGTTGATACCTGACTTCAACTTTAACTCTATTGCTTGAGCGCAGAGAACTACTACAGCATTTGCAACAAGTGAAGACAGTGAGGGAGTGAGCCGTGGCCAATAGAAATCCAACCAGGTAGGCTCTGCCTGCTCAAATAAAATACTTTAAACAGCTTGTAGGTTGGGCAGCAATAGATGGAGAAAGGCAGACAGAGTTAGTAACTCATTTCTGTAACCTTTCATCAGACATTTCTCCTTGTGGCTCTTTCATCATTTGATTTTTGTGCCCACATTTGAGGTTTTGGTTCAATACTGGTCAAGGAGATGACAAGGTTAAGAATTGTCTTTGGAGATTTAATCAACATGGCAGCCTAACCATATACCCTGATTGGATAATACTTGATGAGTGGTCTTGCATTGATGTAACTACAGGAATGTGTGGCAAATTTGGATTGCTTCTTCTCTGTTAATACCATCTGGATTGAGTGATGATATAACTTCTTTGAAAAAGTGTTTTCTTGTGTTTATAAGTAACTTTTATTCATGTATAGAAACTTGTTCCTTTGCACTATTGACCTGTTCTTCTCGGCTCTGCTCCAAGACATGAATAGACATGTCATCTTGGAAACAATTTAATTTGATGTTTGTTGGATTGTAACAGGTCTTGGGAAGTGATCTCTTGTCCTACAGTGAATAAACTATTGGTATCAGGCTGGACAGTTTTGCCTTTGGTCATGTGGAACTTTAGAACACCACCTATGACAGCACATAGTAGCATTAGATCATTTAGGTTTTCACATTGAAGTTGTTACGTATGATATACTTTTCAGATAAGAGGTCTGTCTGCTCTGGTTAAATATTCTATTATGTTTCAGTAGCCTACAGTCTCTGTAGAATGTTCTGCATTAAATGGAAGTTTTGCTATCTAATGCTGCTTGAGTAATATTCTGGACTCATTATTCATTGTTAATAGAAATGCTTCAGAAATAGGTCTACTTTTGACTGAAGAAGGTCAGTGATCACCTTATCCAAGATGACAATTATTTTGCAAATAAGCTCTTGTTTCCACAGTTGCTTCATTTAGATAGTGCCACAAACCATTAATAAAGTTATCTACAGAGTTTCCTGGGGGAATCTGCTATTGAAGCATGATCTCTTCAGTGTCGTATTAGTTCTTGAAGGGAAATATTGATGGGAGGCTCATAAACATGCTATGTCTTATCTAAAACCTGAAAGAGCTGTGTATGCTGTAAATCAGAAACAAAAACAGAAGTTGCTGGAAAAGCTCAGCAGGTCTAGCAGCATCTGTGAAGAGAAATCAAACACAACATTTCTGGTCTGGTGTCCCTTCTGAGGAGACAAAACATTAACATTGATTGCTTTTCACAGATGCTGCCAGACCTGCTGGGCTTTTCCAGCAACTTCTGTTTTTTCTCTTATCAATCTGTCAGCTATGTATTGCATCATCTGATGTTCTTTCCATATATAAAGGGTGCTAACCTGTTCCGCATTTGATTTAGTAACCAATCTGAAACAATTTTAAATCTTTGGAAAATATAGAAGATATACTTCCTACATGCTGATCTATCAAATGGACCAGGTAGCTTGACTTTTTCTGTTGGAAAAAGAAATTCTAGTAAACTTATGCTCACTGACATCTGTACTTCATTATTTTCTTGATTTACATTTTTGTTTGTTTAGATTTTGTTCTATAATTATTTTTCAACCTTATTGTATTCTTAGTTGATTAAAGTTATTGTTGAATCTTTGTTGCAATGTTTATTATTGTAGTGCTAAAGCAGAATGCTGTTGAAATTTCTATTGTCCTAATTGCTATTTTTAATGATCTCTGTGGTTTTCCTTTGCTAATTGGACATATTCATAGAAATTAACATCTTCATTCATCTCTAAATGCCTGAAGGGGTTCTAAAGGATCTCTAGATAGACACATTTTTAAAATGGCTTCAAACAATAGGATTCAATGATTTTCTGACTATCAAAGATGGCTGCTGTGACTTCCTGCTCGATCATTGTTACAATTTCTGAGGTATTAGATTAGGTTACTTACAGTGTGGAAACAGGCCCTTCGGCCCAACAAGTCCACACCGACCCTCGGAAGAGCAACCCACCCAGACCCATTCCCCTACATTTATCCCTTCACCTAACACTATGTGATTTAGCATGGCCAATTCACCCAACCTGCACATTTTGGGACTGTGGGAGGAAACCTGAGCACCCGGAGGAAACCCACATAGTCACGGGAAGAATGTGCAAACTCCGTACAGGTAGTTGTCTGAGGCGGGAATTGAACCCGGGCCACTGGCGCTGTGAGGCAGCAGTGCTAACCACTGTGCCACCATTTCTCTGAAAGGTCTTGGCAAGGGGAATGTGAAAAGGATATTTCCTCTTATGGATCAATGGAGCTGGAAGAGCACAGCAGTTCAGGCAGCATTCGAGGAGCTTCAGCAAAATCGACGTTTCGGGCAAAAGCCCTTCCTGATGAAGGGCTTTTGCCCGAAACGTCGATTTTGCTGAAGCTCCTCGAATGCTGCCTGAACTGCTGTGCTCTTCCAGCTCCATTGATCCATAAGAGGAAATATCCTTTTCACATTCCCCTTGCCAAGACCTTCTGACCCTGCACATCTTTGGACTGTGGGAGGAAACCGGAGCACCCGGAGGAAACCCACGCAGACACGGGGAGAACGTGCAAACTCCACACAGTCAGTCGCCTGAGGCGGGAATTGAACCCGGGTCTCTGGCGCTGTGAGGCAGCAGTGCTAACCACTGTGCCACCGTGCTGCCCACTTAAAATTTGTGAGTCACCCTTTCAGGACAGAGATGAGGAGAAATGTGTTCTGACTGTTGTGACTTTCGAACTCAGAAGGCAATAGAAGCAGGATCATGAATATTTTGAAGAGAGGGGTAGATACTTGTTGGGAAAAGGAATCAAAGGTTATCATGGTAGGGGAATATGGAATTAAAAACACAAACTGATCATTCATGGCCTTAATGAATTGTAGGTTGGAGGGGTGGAATGTTCTGTTTCTGCAGGGGCAACATGAGGACTGCAGATGCTGGAGATCAGAGTCGAGAGTGTGCTGTTGGTAAAACACAGCCGGTCAGACAGCATTTTGAGGATAAGCCCTTCCTGATGAAGAGCTAATGATTGAAACATCGATTCTCTTTCTCCTTGGATGCTGCCTGACTGGTTGAGCTTTTCCAGCACCACACTCTCGGTCTGTTTCTGCTCTTATGTTCTATGTTTGTAGGTTTACTGCTCTTAATATTCCCCTTATTACTGGCTACACAATGGCTTTATTAACTTAAGTTGCATGTGGTAATTTCTTTGCAGAAATCTTCTGGTCAGATTTGATTTTCCTTCACAGCAGCTGTTGAACTCTGCAGCTCTCCTTAAGTCTTAAAGCTATGGCAATGCTTTTCGAATGTGTTTTTTGAGTTTTCTTCACCAATGATATCAGACCTGTTCCTTGATCTTCACTGCTGCCACAATGTTCCAGTCAGTGCCTCCCACCACTGTTACTGTCTTTTGTCACGTGATGCATTTTATGCCCACATCCATGAATGTGGTTCAAGATGGAGACTGTCGAGGGGAATGTAACTTCAAAAGAATTGTGTTCAGACTTGGGCTTCTTTAGAATTTCATCTATTGTATACTAACACGAAACACTCTTATACGTGAAAATCTGAGAGCAGGTCACACTACTGTCACACTATTACTATGCAATTCTCTACACATACATTTCTCTTTAACCAGCTGTATAGTCTACAGTGTACAATTTATGTCCTGTGGGGAGCAGTTCTGCTATTGCAAATTGCTTGACAGTCTTAGACAGCATCCACAACCTGTGTCCTGCAGAAGCAAGGCTCTTGCTTCAGGACCCACACCAGAGGCTTGGCCTCAGCAGTCACAGACCTCCAACACTCCCTCCGCCAAATCCTTTCCACCACCCCATACATGTGATCTACCTAGTGCAGTCAGGGTCTTCCAGGCAGTGCATTTTTCCAAAGTTTCCCACTGAATTTCCTAAATGGAATTTCAGCTGACATTATAATCGTCCCAGTCCCCACCAAGTGGCTGATGCTCGGGTAAGCAATAAATTCAAGACAATTTATTATGTCGGAAATTAAGTCCATCAGCTTTATCACATTTGGCACTTTGGTGTACAATGTGGTTTCATCGCAGCTCCTCTGTCTGCATTGTCAATGACTTCAATGTTGCTCAATGCAAGATTCAAAGAAGTGGTGAAGGATGTAACAAGAATTATTCAAGCAGAAGATCATAGGGTACACTTTCAGAGTAGGGGACAAAATGAGTGACTAGAATCACTGAGCAGCAAGTCCATAATTAACCATTCCTCACTGCAGGGTGTTAGTGTGAATGTCCATCCTGTGAATTCTGCCCTATACCCCTCCTGCCCATCGTCTTTATCAGACCGGGAGAGCAGGTCAGCGGCGAATTCTTAGTCTCCTCAGCTGCTTGGCGGGTGGTGTAGTCCTAGCCACGTGTCTGTTGGATTTGCTTCCAGATTTCCTGTCTGACATGGCTGTAGTGCTGGACAAGATGAAAATCACAGTGTGAAACCTCAGAAGATGCAATTAATGTTGTGCCTTGCACTGGTGTAAGCAACTAATATTTTCATATTGTGAAATAACAAAACAGAAACTGGCCTCTAACACAGCTGGAGGTTAGTTCATTTAGCCTTGAGCAAAGCAAACAAAAAATTAATTTAACTGAACACTTTTGTCTTCCCCAATGCATTTCTCTCTAACAGGAGTAATCTCTATGTATAGTACTCAGTGCCAATTTTCTTTCTGTATGTGCTGTCATACCAGTTTGTCACTGGTGTAGTTTGCTGTCGTCATCCTCTTTCTTTGATTGGATCTAAGGGCCTGCTTTGAATATCGTGACAGGAGATGATTTGGAGACGCTGGTGTTGGACTGGAGTGTACAAATTTAAAAATCACACAACACCAGGTCATAGTCCAACAGGTTTATTTGGAAGCACGAGCTTTCAGAGCTCTGTTCCTTCATCAGGTAGTTGTGGCGAATAAGATTGTAAAACATAGAATTTATAGCAAACGTTTGCAGTGTGATGTAACTGAAATCATATATTGAAAAAGACCTGGATTGTTTGTTAAGTCTCTCATCTTTTAGAATGACCATGTTGGTTTCAGTTCTTTCATATGTAAATCGCGAAACTGTTTTTTCTTTTTTAAAAAAATGGATTTACAGAATCTTACATGGATTCATGCAGTTTTTGAGCAAAGTAAAATGTAATTCTGCAAGTACAAATTCACCCCACAAACTTATATCTGTGTGTGTGCATGTGGGTGTGTGTGGACACTTGTAATGCTGCTGAACCCCCCTGCCACCCCCCCCTCCCCCCCACAAACACCCACATGCACACATACACACATGAGTTTGTGGGGTGAATTTGTACTGGCAGAATTATATTTTACTTTGCTCAAAAACTGCATTCTGTAAATCTGTTTTTTAGATTAGAATCAGTCTGACCATTGTGGCACAGACAGTCTCATACAGGGAAACTCACACATTCAATACATTATCTGGGCCGACATGACACCAGTTGTTTAAGTTTACTTGAGACTGTAACTTTTTTTTAAAAAACTGCGATTTATGTCTGAAAGAACTGACACCAACATGGTCATTCTAAAAGATGAGAGACTTAACAAACAATCCAGGTCTTTTTCAATATATAATTTCAGTTGCATCACACTAAACTTTTGCTATAAATTCTGGGTCTTACAATCTTATTCTCCACAACTACCTGATGAAGGAGTAGTGCTAGGAAAGCTAGTGCTTCAAAATAAACCTGTTGGACTATAAGCTGGTGTTGTGATTTTTTAACATGGTAGAGGAGAACTAGTGAATCTTAATGAGGAGAGGTTGTTGTTTTAAACAAGATGTCGTTTATTGCATGATAATGGGGTTATAAGTTACATTAGTGAGTTGGACATTGTCACTACAACTATTGATTGGAAGACTTGTGGACCTAAATGTTCAATCTATAAGATCCTCTAAAGTTCTGTTTTCCCCCACACAAGTCCTATCATATCATTAGACTCGGGGGAGGCAATGCTCATGATATTATTGCTGGACAGTTGGTTCAGAGATCCGAGTAATGTTCTGAGGATCTGGGTTTGAATTCTGCCATGGCAGATCATGGAATTTGAATTCGATAAAAATAAAATCTGGAATTAAAAATCTAATATGACCGTGAATCGATTGTCAGAAAAACCTGTCTGGTTCACTAATGTCCTTTTTAGGGAAGGAAACTGCCATCCTTACTTGGTCTGGCTTTCATGTGACTCCAGACCCACAGCAATGTGGTTGACACTTAACCGCCCTCTGGGCAGTTAGGAATGGGCAATAAATGCTGGCTAAGCCAGCGGCGCCCTCATCCCATGAATGAATAAAACAAAATGGAGCATAATAGAAACATCATCTTCAAGTTCCCCTCCAAGCCACTCACCATCCTGACTTGGAAATATATCGCCATTTGTTCACTGTCACTGGCTCATACTCCTGGAATTCCCTCCATAATGGCATTGTGGGTCAATCCACAGTGGTTCAAGAAGACTGCTCAATGTCATAAAACATAGAACATAGAAGAATACAGCGCAGTACAGGCCCTTCGGCCCTCGATGTTGCGCCGATCCAAGCCCACCTAACCTACACTAGCCCACTATCCTCCATATGCCTATCCAATGCCCGCTTAAATGCCCATAATGAGGAAGAGTCCACCACTGCTACTGGCAGGGCATTCCATGAACTCATGACTCGCTGAGTAAAGAAACTACCCCTAACATCTGTCCTATACCGACCACCGCTTAATTTAAAGCTATGCCCCCTTGGAAAAAGATTCTCACTGTCGACCCTATCTAAACCCCTAATCATCTTGTACACCTCTATCAAGTAACCCCTACACCTTCTTTTCTCCAATGAAAACAACCCCAAGTGCCTCAGCCTTTCCTCATACGATCTTCCTACCATACCAGGCAACATCCTGGTAAACATCCTCTGCACCCGTTCCAGTGCCTCCACATCCTTCCTATAAGTGCCTCCATATCCTTCATTGGGGGAGTGGGAGGTGAGTTGAAGTGTTCGGCCATGGAGCAGTGGGGATGGTCGGTGTTAACTTTTCTGCCTAATTTAAAACGAGCAACACAGAAATATTTAGCTGTAATCTGTAAATATTCGAATGGCCAAGTTCTATTTAAAGTAATAATTAACTACTTTATTTCTTAAAGTGTAACAGAGAATAATTAACTCACAACTATGAAAAAATACTTACTTTAACCCATCTTTTTGCTCACCCAACCTTCTAACCCCTCCTCCAGGTCATTTATAAAAATGACAAACAGCAATGGTCCCAAAACAGATCCTTGCGGAACACCGCTAGTGACAGCACTCCAAGATGAACCTTTGCCATCAACTACTACCCTCTGTCTTCTTCCAGCCAGCCAACTCCTAATCCAAACCTCCAACTCACCCTCAATGCCATAAAGGGTTAGTTATCTTCTCAAGGGCAACTAGAGATGGGCAATAAATGCTGGCCAGCCAGCGATGCCCACATCCCAGGAATGAGCAAAATAAGTATCTCCAGTACTCAGAGCCTTTACCGTATTGAGCACTTTTGCTGATTCTCTCTTTGCACAAAGCACCTTGTACAGGGCATGAAAGGCTGAATCAGCACTGGAGCTGAGAAACTAACACCCGGGAAGTTTGTAAAGAACATCCTGAAGTGCTGTGTGGAGTAAAGAGCCTCCACATTTTGCTTCAGATTCCTGGAGAGTCCTGATTCAAAGTTCAGTGCCATTTCTCCGATGCTTCACTGATACTGAGCACCTCATAGTTCCAGGGAGATTTGGAAGGAAGACTGGAAACCCTCTGCAACTTTTGTAAAGGAGGATATGCACCGATTCGGGGATGTCCTAAAAATCTCCGGGAAAATGTCACAAGCTCTCTTTTATTTCCTCTCTGCTTCACCTCAGGAATGTTAATTTGCTCAATAGAGTAGAACATAAACTGGATCTTTGTCCATTTGAGTTTGAACGTCTGGCAATATGAGCTTTAACTTTAGCACGTTGTCAGTCCAGCCCATTTTAATTCAAATGTGCTGCTGGCCAGCTTCCTGACCAAAATAACCAGGAATTTGAGGGGAGAGGACTGGACATTGGCCAACTGGGAATTCATCTACAAGGTTCAAGGTGACTGTGATGGGGTGGTAGGTGATGTGGAAAAGGAATTCCAGGACAGTCAGTGCTCTGCGATCAAAGAGAGTCTGCAATTTCTTTTGCAGGGCCATGGGGAATACTCCTGCTCTCGAAAAATAAACTTTAAAAATCTGCTGGTAAAGCTCTGGCTTTCTGACGAGTTTTTTTTTTGGCTTTCTGTGTCGGTGCTGGTGGAGACACAGACAGACTTCACACCTATTGTTAGAAAAGCTGAGCTACCTTGAGAATGCAAAGTTAAAAATCACACAACACCAGGTTATAGCCCAACAGGTTTAATTGGAAGCACTGGTTTTCGGAGTGATGCTCCTTCATCACAACCACCTGATGAAGGAGTGGCGTTCCGAAAGCTAGTGCTTCCAAATAAACCTGTTGGACTATAACCTGGTGCTGGGTGATTTTTAACTTTGTAAACCCCAGTCCAACACCGGCATCTCCAAATCATATCTTGAGAATGTAATTTAAAAGAAATTCTGAGATTTACATATCAAAGAATAAAAACCAGCATATCCCATTCTAAAAAATGAAAGATTAGATTTAAAGTTGTTTAATGTATCACATCTCCATGACATTGGACTCCTTTGGCTATAAATTCTGTGATTATAATCTTATTTTCCATAATCACCTGATGAAGGAGCGGTGCTCTGAAAGCTAGTGCTTCCAAATAAACCTGTTGGACTATAACCTGGTGTTGAACGATTTTTAACTTTGTCCACCCGAGTCCAACACCGGCAACTCCAAGTCATTGGTCAGAGAGATCGTGGGAGAGGATGAGTTTAGGGGAATAGTCTTAAAAAATTGGCAGTCTGTCCTTTCTTGTCCCTGTCATTCTTACAAATTCTCAGAGTCTTAAAGATTTGAGTTTCAGTTTTTGATAGTCTAACAAAATGAGATCATATTGGCATTCTGCAAGATATTTTCCAAAGAACCTGTTCAAAGATGTCATGACACACCTCTGGCATAAACCCAAGCCTCCTGGTCCAGAGATAGGGATGCTACCTCTGCACTACAAAAGGCCCCAAGGACACTTTTCTAATTTTGTTGTGCTGTTCACTCAGCTCAAGCAGTTCAATACACAGATCCTCTCCCCATCTGTGAATGGGGATGATGCAAAATTCATTTCCTTGTCATACAGTGAGTTCACCAGTGAATAGCGACAAAGCAGGAATACACCGGACTTGATTCTTACTCTGGCATTAGTGAAAATAGGGTTTGTATTTGTCCCTGATGGCCTTGAGAGGCTTCTTCCTACATAAGTTAGAGATGCATTGTCAAAATCAAACCAGATTTGTATTAATAGGAACTGACTTATTAACTAAATTGCATAACTGCACTGGCCTATTGCCAGCATAAGTAGACCAGATATGGTGCAGGTCAATGCAACATAAAGTCCCCTCTAGGCTGTAACAATGTGCCAAAGTTTCAAAGTCATTTGCTCTGAGTTTGAATTTTTCTCTCTACAATGCTCATCCTTTCTCTGTGAGCAGAATTATGGTTAGTGCTGTATTTGAATGATAATTTGATGAAAGGCAGTTAAAATTCCTTTCACTTTGCAACCATATCAACTGTTAGACAGAGGAATCATTCATTTCCACTTTCTGCACTGGTATAGAACTCAGTTTCTCAGGTGAAAGATCAGTATTTGTCCTATAATTTATCAAAAATGTGTCATTCATTCACCATCAGTACAAAGCAATCTGTCTACACAAGTCTTTCATATGGTCTCATTTAATATTACATCTGATCACATTCACAGTCCTGATATGCTGTTTCGAAATAAATTGCTATTCTCAATTTTTTTTTATTGTAGCCAATTTCTTTGTCTCACTTGCAAAACTGAGTATCATCGAATGATCTCAGAACTACCCAATGTGCTTTCCAGCCAATAATGCCCCTTCAAGAAGTGGTCATTTCTGTAATGCAGGAAATGCAGCAGCCAATTTACAATATCAAGCACAGAACTTGGAGATAATGATCAGATAATAGGTTTTCATGAAGGATAATCTGCTTGAGAGATAAAAAAAATTGACAAGGACATCAGGCAAGTTTGTGTTTGAAATAGTACTATCGATCTTTTATATGGGGCGGGGCTGTGTGTTAGTTTATTGTAATTTTTTTTTGGTTTTAAAGTTTCACCTCAAAACTCCCGAAAGAGGACGGTGAGCCCATATCCTCCTGAGTCAAGTGTGACTACATTACCCAGCTGATTTCACACACATTATATATTTTCCCACACACATGCTGTATACTCTGTTTATCACAAGCATTCTGTTGATTATCCGACTTAAAACACAGAAGTTTCCTCCATTCTCTCATTTACTGTGTCTTGATCTGCTATTGCCTGCATTGAACAGTCAACTCTCAGCCCATAGTCTTATATGCATAATGTGGGGTTTGTGTGGAGTTCAGTGACAGCAGAGAATGGAAATGTTATGTTGCATTCACGGATGCTGTTTGGAAAGTAAAAGGAAGTTGCATTTTGAGGTAATGTGATCTTCAAATTGCAGATTGTAGAAATGTAAGTGTTTGATAGATTGCATAGTGTACAATAAAAAGCTCCAGGACCACAAAATTAGTTTAACTCCGTTGGCTGGATCTAGGTTAGAGTGGTGCTGGAAAAGCACAGTAGATCAGGCAGCATCCAAGGAGCAGGAAAGTCGACGTTTTGGGCAAAAGCCCTTCATCAGGAATAGAGGCAGGGTGCCTGTAGAGTGGAGAGATGCTGGATGGCTAGTTTGCAATGTAGAGTGATGCCAACAGCATGGATTCAATTCATGAAGGACTCTCCATCTCATCCTCTCCCCTTGCCTAAGGTGTAGTGACCCTCAGTTTAGAGCACCATAAGTTGTGTCTCTCCAATGAGAGAGCAGCCCAATAGTCTGCTAGGCCTATGGTGTTTGTCTTTGTGAGCATGGAGGAGCTAGAATTAGAAATTGAATTTAAATGATAGACATTACTTAGATGATCTATGGGCACTTTTGGAATATTGTGTGCAATTCTGGTCTCCCAGTTATAGGAAGGATGTTATGAAACTTGCTAGGGTTCAGAAAAGATTTATAAGGATGTTGCCAGAGAGAGGCTGAATAGGCTGGGGCTGTTTTCCCTAGAGTGTCAGAGGCTGAAGGCATGACGTTTATAGAGGTTTATAAAATCATAAGGGGCATGGATAGGGTGAATAGCCCAGGCGTTTTCAGGGTCGGGGAGACCAAAACATAGCTTTAAGGTGAGAGGGGAAAGACATAGAAGGGTCCTAGGGACAAGTTTTTCATGCAGAGGGTGGTGCAGGTAGGAATGAGCTGTCACAGGAAGTGGTAGAGGCTGGTACGATTGCAACATTTAAAACACATCTGGATGGGTTTTGGAATAGGAAGGGTTTAGAGGGATGTGTGCCAAATGCTGGCAAGTGGGACTAGATTAATTTAGGATATCTGGTCAACATGGATGAGTTGGAACAAAGGGTCTGTTTCCATGCTGTACAGTTCCAGGACTCCATGTCTCTACATCTTTCATCTGCTCAAGCTACTGAATTATTAACAAATAGTTTAATCTTTTAAAGGTATAAACATGAGATCAGTTATTCCTAAAGTACTGATTAACCAAAAAGTCTCTTTCGGTACCATTGAGGTCCATTTCGAAGATCATCGAGCATTTCAATTTTACTCTATTGTAAATACAGGGGAAAGGGATGCTGATTTAATTTGACTGTGTCTCTGTGTTATAACATTGTCATTCAATCTCTAGTTAATAGTTTGTAATTACAAATTGCCTTTTATTCATATTTAACTTCTTGTGGATGTTTTGTGCAAAATAAGTTATTCAAGATATTGTTTAGTGTTTACTTTGCTTGACTCTTGTATTATAATTTTATTCCATTCTTAAAAAATGGAATATTGTGACCTCATCATTTTAGTAACTAATTGAGATTTTGTACTTTAAAAAAAACATTAATGATCTCTCCCAACACTGCAAGACACAAAGCAGGCGAATGACTTTAGGTTTCAGAAACTGGAGCATAAAGGTCAAGATCCAAAAGATTGCGATTTGTTTAAGCAAGCAAATGGTTAAGGCTTTAGAACGGTGTGCTGTAAACTTCTTTGAATCTCTGGTAGGAGTTTTGGCTTTGAAGCAGATCAAGCCTGTGCCCTCAGTATGTGCTGACACTATCACTCTGTGTAAATGGGAAACATTTTTTATTCTGTTCTATAATCATTTTTCACCAGCTGGCACAGAAATAAATAAATAACTTTTCAAAATGCAGAGGAATAAAAAAACCTCCCACACTCTATGATCCATAATGATTTGACTGGCTCCAAGGTAACAGCAGCTTTGCTTCAGTCAGCCTCATAGATCAACGAGTTTCTGAGTGAAGCATAAGCAGTTCCATTGCCCTCTGACACTGTCTCAGCTATTCTCTCGCTCCTTTTTCTTCTCACCAACCAAACTGAGGTGGTACCATTTAATTATGATGAATGCTTGCTTCTTTCATTCTTTTTTACCCTTCCTCCCCTCTCCTCTGACAATAATCGCCTGGTGGTTTCACTCTGTGCACTAACATGAAACAATTAAATCTTGAATGACTAGGCATCCCTGTGGGGAATTCTTGTTCTTGTTTTTATGACTTTGACAATGCATGATACACATTGCTGGATGTTCAGGATTCATGCTACGCTAAAAAGGCCGACGACGGTGCAGTGGAGTGATTTCAAATAAATGAATTTGGAGAATAAGAACCTTCAGGGTTCAGGTTGTCATACTTAGTTGGTATTTGGTAAGCAAAAAAAAGCCCTGTTAGTGTTCTGAGCACTGACTGCACAGCTAATGAGGGAGAAATTGAATTGTTATGCATGGGCTAGTCTGAATTGTAATTACATTTTTTTTTTACGTTGGATTTTCTTTTCACTTTGGTTTAACACTAGTTTTCTCTCTCGTGGGTATCAACCTAGCATCAAATTTGATTCTAATGATGTTCAACAATACTGATTGGATGGTGTTACCCTTAATCAAAAACTAATTAAATTTCAAAGTAGAAATGGAAGCAAAAAAAAGTTAGAGAACTCTTTATTCTTTTTAATAGCTTGACTCCACACTGGCTGTCTGAAAATTGGGTTCCCCGATTCAATAGCTATGAGTCAGATAGAACTAACTAGTGAAGTGGTTGATTGGATATCTTCAGTTGGGGTGGATATGCAAGGCTAGGTTTGTGTTGCAGGCTTGTTAAGCTTTATCAGGGGATAACTGAAGAGTAACATTGGACCGTGGACCATGCATCACTGTCACTGAGGTGTAACTGAATTCAAATGGAGTGTGCGCATCACTGTAGATTACAGCATGATTTAAATATTGCATTTACTGATGTTCAGAAGCTGTCATTGATCCCTGGTTCTGTGCATGCATAGCCGTGAAGGACTGATCGTGTTTAATGGGCCATTTTAACTCTGACCACCTGGCTGAAACTTAGATGTGTGTTGCAGCGAAAATGATAGACAATAGACAATAGGTGCAGGAGTAGGCCATTCTGCCCTTCGAGCCTGCACCACCATTCAATATGATCATGGCTGATCATCCTTAATCAGTATCCTGTTCCTGCCTTATCTCCATAATCCTTGATTCCACTATCCTTGAGAGCTCTATCTAATTCTTTCTTAAATTAATCCAGAGACTGGGCCTCCACTGCCCTCTGGGGCAGAGCATTCCACACAGCCACCACTCTCTGGGTGAAGAAGTTTCTTCTCATCTCTGTCCCAAATGGTCTACCCCATATTTTTAAGCTGTGTCCTCTGGTTCGGCACTCACCCATCAGCGGAAACATGTTTCCTGCCTTCAGAGTGTCCAATCCTTTAATAATCTTGTATGTCTCAATCAGATCCCCTCTCAGTCTTCTAAACTCAAGGGTATACAAGCCCAGTCACTCCAGTCTTTCAGTGTAAGGTAATCCTGCCATTCCAGGATTTGACCTCGTGAACCTACGCTGCACTCCCTCAATAGCCAGAATGTCTTTCCTCAAATTTGGAGACCAGAACTGCACACAGTACTCCAGGTGTGGTCAAACCAGGGCCATGTACAGCTGTAGAAGAACCCCTTTGCTTCTAATTGAATGATTTGGATTTCCCCAATGTCCTGATCCCTTTCGTCTGTTTTCTGTTTTATTCTGTTCAATTGAGCAGGCAGCAAGGACACCTCCAACCTCAGTGGGGTCTTCCTTTAAGAGTGCACAATAAAGTGCAAAGAAGATGCAGGAATTGAAACAACCTTAATCTGTGCTGTGGGTGACACAGCTGTTGTGATTTTCTGCAAGGGAGAGGGTGCAAAAAGATATACAAGGATAATAACATTGAGATTATATTGCCGCTTAGTGAACCAGATGGATTTTTCAACGATGCCCTTTAGGGAAGGAAACTGCCATCCTTGCCTGGTCTGGCCTACATGTGACTCCAGACCCACAGCAATGTAGTTGATTCTTAACTGCCTAACCAGCCCATAGACTGTGAATGAATAAAGGATACCTTTCAGAAATGCATCCATGAAATGCTACGGACCATCAACGGTAGCAGAATTGTACAATCTACACCTCATGTCCTGGCATATACCCCAGTCGACAGTTACCATCAAGCCAGGGGTTCTGCTACGATGTAGAGTTTAGGAGGCCATGCCAGGAGCAACACTAGACATATCTAAAAAAGAAATGTCAATCTGGTGGAGCTACTAAACAAGACTGCTTGCATGTCAATCTAAGCAGCAATTGATAGACAGAACTAAGATATCCTTCAACCAACAGATCAGATCTCAGCTCTGCAGTCCTGCCACATCCAGTTGTGAATGGTGGTGGACAATTAAACAAAGAGCTGAATTCACAAGGTGAGGTGAGAGAGACAGCCCTTGACAGCAAGGCTGTCTTCGACTGAAAGTGACAACAAGGAACCCTGGCAAGACAGGAATCAATGGGTGTTAGGTGGCAAACTCTCTCTGGTTGAAGTCATATCTGGCACATAGGAAGATGGTCATGGTTATTGAAGGTCAGTCACCATAGCTGCAGGACATCACTGCAGGAGTTCCTCAGGGTACTGTCCTCGGCCTAATAATCTTCAGCTGTTTCATCAATGACGTTCCCTCCATCATAAGGTCAGAAGTGGGATGTTCGTTAATGTTTACCCAATTCCAGAAAACTCAGATACTGAGGCAGTCCATGTTTGGACACAACAGACTTGGACAATATCCAGGCTTGGGCTGGCAAGTGGCAAGCCATTCAAACGCCAGGCAATGAACATCACCAATCTTACCACGACCTCTTGACATTCACTTTTCTTACCATCACTGAACTGTACCTTAATCTACATCCTGGGAGTTACCATTGACCAGAAACTCACTGGACTCCACACATAAACACAGTGGTTACAAGAGTAGGTCAGAAGCTAGGAATACTGCGGTAAATAATTCCCAGGAGAAAGTGAGCACTGCAGATGCTGGAGATCAGAGTTGAGAGTGTAGTGCTGGAAAAGCATAGCAGGTCAGGTAGCATCGGAGGAGCAGGAGAATTGACGTTTTGGCATAAACCCTTCATTTGGAATGAGGCTTGTGGCCAGGGATCTGAGAGATAAATGGGAGAGGGGGTGGTGTGGTGGGGGGGAAGGTAGCTGAGAAAGCAACACGTAGATGAATGTGAGGGAGAAGGTGATAAGTTGGGGGGGCTGGAGTGGATAGATGGGAAGGAAGATGGACAGGTCATGAGGGCATTGCTGAGTTGGAGGCTTGGGACAGAAATAATGTTGGGGGAGGGTAAACGAGGAAAGTGGTGAAATCCACATTGATCGCATGTGGTTGCAGGGTCCCAAGGCGGAATATAAGGCATTCTTCCTCCATGCATTGGGTGGTAAGGGTTTAGCAATGGAGGAAGCCCAGGACCTACATGTCCTTGACAGAGTAGGGTGGGAGGTAGGGGTTGAAGTGTTCAGCCACGGGGCGGTAGGGTTGGTTGGTGTGGGTGTTCCAGAGATGGTCTCTGAAAAGATCCGCAAGAAGGCGCCCTGTCTCCCCAGTATAGATGAGACCACATCAGGTGCAACGGAAACAGTAGATGACATTGGTAGAGGTACAGGTAAATTTCTGTTGGATCCTTTGGGGCCTTGGACGGAGATGAGAGGAGTAGTGTGAGCGCAGGTTTTGCACTTCCTGCGGTGGCAGGAAAAGGTGCCAGGAGTGGGGTGTGGGCTGATGGGGAGGGGCATGGACGTGACGAGGGCGTTACAGAGGGAATGGTCTCTCCGGAATGCTGATAGGGGTGGCGAGGAAAATATATCTCTGGCGTGCGGTCTGTTAGTAGGTGGCGAAAGGGGTGGAGGTTGATGCGATAGTAAACGGTGGTTGGTGGGGTGGAAGGTGAGGACCAGGGGGCTTTTGTCCATGTTGCATTGGGAGGGGTGGTGTTCAAGGGCGGTGGTGCAGGAAGTGGAGGAGATGCACTGGAGGGCATCGTTGACCATGTGGGAAGGGAATTTGCGGACTTTAAAGAAGGAAGCCATCTGGGATTTTCAATGGTGGAATTGGTCACGCTGGGAACAGATGCAGCAAAGGCGGAGGAATTGGGAATAAGGGATGGCATTTTTACAGGAGGTAGGGTGAGAGGAGGTGTAGTCTAGGTAGCTGCAGGAATCAGTGAGCTTGAAGTAGATGTCTGTGGTTAGTCAGTCCCTGGAGACAGAAATGGAAAGGTCCAGGAAGGGAGGGAGGTGTATGAAATGGTCCAGGTAAATTTGAGGTTGGGGTGAAAGATGCTGGTAATGTTGATGAACTATTCAACCTCCTCATGGTGCCAATACAGTCATCAATGTAGCGGAGGGACAGGTTGGGCGTTGTGCTGGTGTAACTGCAGGATATGGACTGTTCCACGTATCCGACAAAGAGGCAGGCAAAGCTGGGTCCCATGCGAGTGCCCATGGCTACCCTTTTGGTTGGGGGAAAGTGGGAGGATTGGGAGGAGTTGTTGAGGGTGAGGACCAGTTCAGCCAGGCAGATGAGGGTGTCAGTGGAAGCTTACTGGTTGTGATGTTATGAGAGAAAGAAACGGAGAGCTTGGATACTTTCATCGTGGTGGATAGATGTGTACAGGGACTGCACGTCCATAGTGAAAATGAGGCGTTGGGGGCTGGGGAAACGAAAATCTTGAAGGTGAAAGGTGTGGGTGGTGTTTTGAATATAGGTGGGGAGTTCCTGGACTAAAGAGGACAGGACAGTGCCAAGGTCTGCAGAGATGAGTTCAGTCAGACAGGAGCAGGCTGACACAATGGGTCGATCGGGGAAGTCAGGTTTGTGATTTTTTGGTAGGAGGTAGAATCAGGTGGTGTGAGGTTCATGGACAATGAGGTTGGAGGCTGTGGATGAGAGTAAATAACTATCATTCGGACTTCCTGAACCCTGTCCATCAGTCACGAATGGAGTCTGTGACCCAAGTGACTTGAATGGAAAACTGTTTCTGGTAAATCTTGAGGGAAAGTGAATGACTCATCAGCGTAAATTCTCTGAGAAAGAGGCAAAGATCTTGTCACTTTGGCAGTGCTTGACCAAGCTCAATGTAAAGAGAGTCTTTTTTTTTAAAAAGGAAAGTGAAAGACAAAAAAAAAAGAACAGGAAAAGAAATGTAATGGGCAGAGAAATGACTGTATGTGCTCAGCTGCTCTTTCTGCATTGCTGACTGCTGAGGGTGGTTGGCAGGTAGCCTAGTTTGTTGTTTCACAGCATGGTCACCACAAACCAATTTAATGGCAATGAGTAAAAGAGGATGGAGGCAGAATTGAAGTTGATCACTTTTGACACCGACAATGCCTGGCTCAAAAAGAACATCCGTTGGTGTGTGATTTCAGCGGAGTGAGCTTTGCTTCTGACTCTGTGTGGATGTAGATGCTGTGAAACCATCTCCCCACTGTTACCGATGGTAGCTGTAACAATGCCTGACAACCCAGCTGAGTGCATCTTCACGAATGTGACCAATTAGGCTTTGTCAATAGACGATCAGCCTGCCATGCCTTCCTTGTTACAGGCATCACCGCTGTTAGCATGTCATGCTGTGGTTAAGATGTTTCTAAGGATCGAATCAATATTCAGTCTTTCAAATATCACACATAATTTCATCAGGTCTGTTGTCTGGGGAACAATAGATCTCATGGCTTCCAAGGTGAAATGTGCACACCATTGCTTCCAGATGGATACTGGTGGTGAGCATAGAACACACAGATTAGTTTTCCTCCACTACCTCCAACTAGTTTGCTTTTTCCACCTTTTTAAGTAGCTGAGATGGGAGAATGTCCATTGAAAAATCAATTGGTGACAGTAATGAAGCTAGAAGAAAAACAAATTTGAAGCAAAGTAATTAGCAGACAGGCTCATGAAAGTCAAATGACAGCAGAGAGAGAAAAGAATGAAAATCAGTGCAGAATAGGTCTTAAAGCATTAAACGGGTTTATTATTGAGTCCTTTAAAATTTTGTATACAGCCCAGTGCCCACTGATCAAGCAATATCGATTGACACTAGACACTCATTATTTATGAGCATCTTTAGAATTTTTACTCATGCAAAGTACTCATGCACACTCTTGCACCATTTGAATTACATTAATATAAAACAGTCACTTGCCTGTCCCAAACTGCACCAAGGGGGAAATTGGCAGGAGGTAGATGGGGATGATTTCGGGGGTAAAACCCATACTAAATTTGAGAACTTTGACAAGAGGTTTGACAGATTTAGGGTTAGGTGAGGTAGGGAGCAGGGTCAAAGGCTCAGGTCAGATGACTAATTCCATGACCAACTTGGGCCACATTTGGTTTTAACTAATGCCAGAAGGTGGGTGCACAGCCCACCCAGTTTTAAGAAGCAGCTTGGTTCTTTAAACATGATATTGGGTTTCCAGTCTGCTTCATTCTACCTTCCAACATTTCTGTTTGTTTATTCATGGGATGTGGGTGTCACTGGCTGGGCCAGCATTTACTGCCCATCCCCAGCTACCCTTGAGAAGGTGGAGCTGCCATCTTGAACTGCTGCAGACCATTTGTTGCAGGTAGGGAGGGAGTTCCAGGATTTGACTTGGTGACACTGAAGGAATGATGATATATTTCCATATCAAGATAGTGAATGGCTTGGAGGGGAACTTGCAAGTGGTGGTGTTCCTGAGTATATGCTATCCTTGTCCTTCAAGATGATAGTGCTCATGGATTGTTGTCTTTCTAAGGAATCTTAGTGAATTTGTAAAGTGAATCTTGTAGATGGCAGACACAATTGCTGTTGAATGTCGGTGGTAGAGGCAGTAGACATTTTTGAGTGAGGTGTCAATCAAATGGGTTGCTTTGTCCTGGACGCGGTCAAGGTTTTTGAGTATCATTGAAACTGTATTTATCCAGGTAAGTGGGCGATAGTCCATCACACTCCTTACCTATGCCGTGCAGATAGTGGACAGACTATGGGAAGTCAGGAGGCAACCTACCCACTCAGGATTCCTCACCTCCGACCTGCTTCTTCAGACACAATATTAATGTAACTAGTCCAGTTTAGCTCCTGATCAATGATAGCCCCAATGGTGTTGATAGTGGGTGATTCTGTGATGATGATGACCATTGAATGTCATAGGGCAATGTTTAGATTCTCTCGTTGGAGATGGTCACTGCCTAGCACTTACGTGACACAAAATATCTGGGTGGATGTTGTCCAGGGCTTGCTGAAAGCAGCTATCTCTCCTTGGTAAGAGTTTGGTTATTCCTGTAGCTGAATATCATTACATTAATCTGCTTGATTGAGCATTGGACAACTGGGATTAGTCCCTACCCCTTGATCATCTCTAGGAGGCTTGCAACCTTTTTTTTTAGATTAGATTAGATTGCTTTACATTGTGGAGACAGGCCCTTCGGCCCAACAAGTCCACACCGACCCGCCGAAGCGCAACCCACCCATACCCCTACATTTACCCCTTACCTAACACTACGGGCAATTTAGCATGGCCAATTCACCTGACCTGCACATCTTTGGACTGTGGGAGGAAACCGGAGCACCCGGAGGAAACCCACGCAGACATGGGGAGAACGTGCAAACTTCTCACAGTCAGTCGCCTGAGGCGGGAATTGAACCCGGGTCTCTGGCGCTGTGAGGCAACAGTGCTAACCACTGTGCCACCCACAAATCCTCAAATCCTCCAATTCCTTTTCCAGGCCTTTAGACACCAACATCCCACCTGCAAAGTTCTTACTCTTATCCCCAAGCCATCTCACAACATCACTTTGACTTTGATCTCACTTCATTTCCCTCAATTGATCCCCTTTCCTCTCCAGACCAACCTTCTGTTATACTCCAGGTTGTTCCACCCCCTTCACTCTCCAATGTAGATCTACCCTGCCCTGCGGTCTCCCCCTGCCTGTCCCCTGTCAGATTGGAAGCCAAGTCTGTCACCAGTTAAAGCTGCACAGAGTGTGCAAGGGTTTTGGGTTCCCTTTTGTCTTTCCTACCTTCAAGTAAATTAAGTCAGATCCCTGCATTTCCTATCGTATGACTATCCTTTGGTTTTTAGGGATTTCATTCAGTGCCATTGTCAACAGCCTCATTTGTCCTGATGCATGGTTGATTTAATCAATATTAACACGCCAGACATCACTTTCTCTGGTAAAGTTAGTTAATTCTATGAAAACATTTTAAAAGGCAATAGGATCAATATTTTACAGCAGCATTGTACGATACAAGGATAATCATTGTGCCATGGGATCCATCGGTGCTATTGGGGCACGAGGGGTGATATTTGGTGTATTTGGGAGTTGCTTGTGGAAGGATGCAAGCCTGTGTTTAACACTGGATGAGAAATGCAGGGAAGGATACGTTTTGGAAATTTTGTTCAAGAAAATCCATTGAGAAAATTCCCTCAAGATTGACAAGATTGTTTGTTGTCTTGAATAATGTGAATGCTAAATGATCTTTGAGATGGCTGAACCAACAATTTTTTTTCTTCCATTGCTTGTTATGTCCTTATCATAGTTTCTGAGCTGATATTCGCTGTCTGAATCTGCAATCTTCAATACAGTTCCTAAAGGTCACAATATCATAATGCTAAACCTCTGGCATCAAAAACTTTGCATTTAATAAAATAAGCATCTTCAGGCAGAGTGAAATATCTGACATCAGAAAGCATGATGTTCATTGCTAATATCCTGGTTTTCACTCAAAATACATACATTTATTAACACTCTGAGTCCGTCCTCCCTACTGACCACCTGGGGCCACATGAGCTTTGACTGCCAAAGATCTGATGAATCATCCAGTCTGGCTTATTTCCCATGGCCCTTGACAGTAAATTATCTGAAAATATCCAGGGCTGAAGTTCTTTATGCTTATAAATTTTGGCTATGATTGCCGGCTGTAACGCTGGATGTTTCAGGACTAGCTTTTGAAAGAAGATCATTTGCAAACAGAATCATGTTGCTGGACTGTTTGGAGTCTGTCCAGTGCCTGGCTAGAAGTGGGAATGAGTCCATCAGCTTGAATGGTGATATCTGGGGAAATGCTACAATCGATTATTGAAGAGATAATAGCAAAACATTTAGAAATTGGTAAGAATACAGGGACTGTCAACATGATTTTGAGAAAGGAAAATATTGTTTTACAAATTTATTAGAGTTCTTTGAGGATGTAACAATCATGATGGATGAATGAAACCATTTCTGCAGATGTTCTGGCTTTGGATTTGCAAAACATATTCGATAAGGTGCCATGTAAAAGATCATTACACAAGATAAGAGCATATGGTTTTTCAGGTGATAAATTAGCATGGAAAGATTGTTTCTTATTCTAGGCTTCTCAAAATCAGTGTTAACATTTCATTTGCCTTCCCAACTGCCAACTGAATCTGAATATTTACTTTAAGAGAATCTTGAACTAGGACTCCGAAGTCCCTTTGCACTTCAGGTTTCCTCATTTAGAAAATAGTCTATGCCTCTATTCTTCCTACCAAAGTGCATAACCTTTCCCTTTCCTGCATTGAATTCCATCTGTCATTTTTTGCCCATCCCCCAACCTGTCCAAGTCCCTGTACAGCCGTCTTCTCAACACTATCTGTCTTCCACCTATAGATGTGTCATCTGCAAAATTAGCAACAATGCCCTCAGTTCCTTTTTCCAGCATGTTAATGTATAACATGAATAGTTGTGGTCCCAACACTGATCCCTGAGGAACTCCATTAGTCACCAGCTGCCATTATGGAAAAGACCCTTTTTATCCTCACTCTCTGCCTTCTGCCAGTCAACCTATCCTCTATCCACGCCAATACCTTGCTCCTGACACCATGGACTCTTATCTTATTTCGCAACCTCCTGTGCAGCATCTTGTCAAGGCCTTTTAGCAATTCAACTGGCTCTCCTTTTGTCTAAGTTGCTCATTATCTCCTCAAAGAATTCTAATAGATTTGTCAGGAGTGACCACCCTGGATGAAGCCTTGCTGATTCAACTCTATTTTACCATGCACTACCAAGTACTCCGCAATCTCATCTCTTAATAATGGACTCTAAGCTCTTACCAATAACCAAAATCAGACTCAAAAACAGAAATTTCTGGAAAGGCTCAGCAGGTCTGTCAGCATCTGTGAAGAGAAATCATCGTTAATGTTTCAGGTTGAGTGACCCTTCCTCAGAACTTCAGTTTTTAATGTTTATCAATTGGAAACATTTACTCTGATTTCTTTCCACATATGCTACCAGATCTGCTGAGTCTTTCTGGCAATTTCTGATTTTGAGCCTGATTTACAGCATCTGCACTTCTTTCAGTTTTAATTTACCAAAATCAGGCTAACTGGCTTGATGTACTCAGTAATTAAGAAGACAAACTGAATGATTTTGAGTAGAAGAATTTGAATATCTTGCTATAACTGTACAAGGCACTGGATAAACCTCATGTACAGTGTTGTGTGCAGTTTTGGGTCACCTTAATTAAGGAAGGCTACACTTACATTTGATACAATTCAGAAAAAGTTCACTGGGCTGATTCCCGGGATGAGGGATTGCCTGATCAGGAAAGACTGAGCAGATTCGATCTGTACTCATTACACATGAGAAGAATGAGAGGTGACCTTGTGAAATAGGTACAATGCTGAGGGCTCTTGACAAGGTAGCTGCTGAGTAGAATTTCTCATCATCTAGGAATCTAGAATTCAGGGGTAAATGCATGTAGTTTTAAAATACGGGATCTTCTATTTAAGATGAAAGGAGGAGGAATTTCTCTCTCAGAAGGTTGGTAGTATTTATAATTCACTACCCCAAAAAGCAGTAAGCAGAATCATTGAATACATTCAAGCTGGGTCAGACTGATTTTTGATTGGCAAAGCTGAAATCGGATATGAGGGCATTAAGCAAGAAATTGGCATCATGGCCACATCAGATCAGCCACAGTTTTATTGATTCTGCTCCTATTTCTTATATTCAATTAACCCAGGAAATCTTGAGGCTGTACAGGCAACTGTGGAAAGTATGTCTTTCACAGGGACATTATCATTGACGATTACTCTGTTCTTCCCACCTAATGGCAATGCTCATAGTGGCAGTTGGGGTATAACTATGAATAATGTGCCATATAGATTTATGATTTCTCACTTTTACGATGCATCATCAATTTGGACAAAATGTGTTGTGATTAAAGCAATTGATCTAAATGATCTGGTAACACCCTTCATTTGTCATTTTAGTCCATATGTTAGAATATGTTTTCCAGGCAACTTATGACCATGTTCCTTCAATGATGCACTGTGTTTTGGTGTATGTGGCAATGCATTGAACTGAGATATTTCTCTCATGTTTGTTGCTCCTGTGTGATGGGAAAGTTAATAAAGAAGTTAAAAAAGAGCCTGAAAATGCCAGAGAAACTCAGCAAGACTGAAGAATCCTATCAGATTCAAAACAATACCACTGTTTCTCTCTCCACCGCTGTTGACAGACCTGGTGGGTGTCTCCAGCACGTTGTTTATGTTTCAGATATCAAGGACCTGTAGTATTTTGCTTTAAATGAATTGGAGGTGCCGGTGTTGGACTGGGGTGGACAAAGCTAAAAATCACACAACACCATGTTATAGTCCAACAGATTTATTTGGAAGCACTAGCTTTCAGAGTGCTGCTCATTCATCAGGTGGTTGTCAACTATAACCTGGTGTGTGATTTTCAGCTTTAAATGAAGTTGTTGCTCCAATTAAGCATCTATGACATTTTGATTGATTTGTTGATAAATTGGTTAATTTTATTGAAGTCATCTTCTGTATTGACCTAGACGTAAGGAAGGAGCAGGAAATATAAATGCTGAGACAATGATGCTCAGTTGTGTTTATTGTCCCTCAGGATATGGTTACCTGCTACTGTATTTCCAACAAGTGATTTAGAGTTGTAAATTAAGAGAAAAATCTCTACTTGTCTGAATGTGTTCAGCTCCAACAATATATGCAGTTCAACTCCATCCAGGGCAAAACAATTCATTTGATTGTCACCTTATCCACTACCTTCAACATTCACTTGTTGACATATAGTAGCAGCAGTGCGCACCATGTACAAAATGAACTCCAGTGACTCACCTAGGCTCCTTCAACAGCATCTTCCAAACCCACAACCTCTAACACCTAAAAGGGCAATTGTAGTAGATACAAGAGAACAGCATCCCCCAAGTTCGCCTCAAGTCACGCGCCATCTTGACTTGAAGTTTCTTGACATTTCTTCATTATTACTCTGGTTAAAATCTTCATACTCCCTTTCTAGCAGTACTCCACCCTATGGAGTGTAATAGTTCAAGAAGGGGGCTCTCTACCAATTTCTCTCGGGTTTAAGGCTTGGGCAATAGCCAGAAATGCTGCCAATCTGCTTCAAGCTTGAAGTATTTTTAGTCATTACCCTGTGTTGCTGACCTGCACTGGGAAGACGTCACATCCTTACATTCAAAACCTTCCACAGACCTCCTCTAACATGAGGTTTTTTTTCTCCAGCCCCACAATACTATTGCATTTCTCCTACTCTGGCTTCTTGCTCATCCAGATTTTAATCACTGCATCATTAGTGGACATAGTTTCAGCTGCACATCCCTAAGCTCCAAATCCCTCCCCTCTAAATATCTGCTTCTTGACTCCTCTTTCACCTTTGAAGATGTTGCTAAAGTCTATCTCTGACCAAAAAATCCATTCCATAGCTAAGGATTAAAATGTGATGCTCCAACAATATATCGTGGGACACTTTGTTATGTTAAAGGTTCTATGAAGATAATTTGTTGTTGTTGGACCTGTGGAAATATGTATTAGGATAAGGTTTGAATATTTAATCTCTATTGAAAAGTAAGGGCCTGGCATTCCACCTTTGGTTCTCCTAATCCTGTTGAATCAAATCTTGACAAGGAGTCAGAACTGATTCCAAACCCTCTAATTCTGACTGGAATTTAATCTGAAGTACTGGTTCAATTTGACTTGAAGGAACCTCATCTACTCAGGTCAGAATGTACCCATCCTTCAATATTTGTGTTTTGTAGGCATTTTGAGTATGCAGCATATGAACAATTGCTATTTTGGCTGACATTTACCTCATATCAAAAAGATGAATACCATTTGGCAGCCAGGTCTAGTTATTAACAGCATTATTGGAATAAGAACCCAACAAGGCTCTATTTTCCATTGCACACCCATGGATTGATTTATACCAGAGAATAATGTCCTTCTTTTTCAACCCTCACTGATCCTATCTTCACAAAGGTTACTTAGTTTCAGTTAAAAATGTCTAGATCCTCAAAGCTGAATTTACTTTGAGAATAAACCTTTCAACTAAGCTTAACACTACTAACTATTGCCAATGTAACTGCATGTAATCAGCTCGTTTTGCAGAAGTCTGTACTTAAGAAAATTAATTTACAGGTGGCAAAATGCACCTTCTTAGCAACAGTAGAAATATATTTGACAAACATTCCACGCGCTCCGACCTCCATATTAACACGTAGTTTGCTAAAATTGAATAAAATGCAATATTAAATAGCATCAAGAGAAAAAAAACCTAACGCCTCAATTGAAGAAGCCAGATCTTAATTAGTGCTACAATGAAACAACCTCTCTGATATTCATAAGGATTCCCCAATGTTATTTCAATCAGCTTGGCTTTTGGTCATTTGTAGACCAGCCAAATTATGGAAATCATTAGAAATGCAATGTTTACATTTATTTCTTCAATTAATAAAACGTTTGAATCAACTAAAAAGATCAACATTTGGAAGGGATGTGCAGGTTCTATGGGAGACTCTGGCCAGTCAATGACTTGAAGAGAAATCCTGCTCCCCTTGATGGGAACAAGTTCTCCAGGCAATGTATTTGTTGCCAATGGGTAAGGTTACTGAGGAAATCAATGCCACAGAGCTTTGTTCCTAGAACATGCCTGTCATGATCTCTGCAGAATGAATATTTACAATCCAAGTACATCTTATGACTCTAAGTGCTGGGAAGCAGCAACACAGGACAGCAATTTAATTGTGGTTATGAAGGGCTAGTTATGGAATGCTGGAACAGTTGGGACAAATTACCTTTTAGTGCTGCTACAAGCTGCTTGTTTGCTACTGGGTCCATCTCAAAATTTTGTTGTCTATATTCTAACTTCCATTCATTCATCCTTCCTCTGTGCAGCCTTATATTTGTTCCTGGATATGCAATGCAACATGCTCAGTTCTGGTATGTCCTATTCTGTATTTCAATCAATTAAAATGAAACAGAAAGGCTAGCAAAGATGCTGGCTGAGGATCACCTGGCTTCCATTACAGCTTTGAACTATTCCCCTGTCTTAAAAGGGAATAAAGGAATTTTCCAAATTTTGGCCCCAAAACCAATCAAAAGTGTATCATTAGATTGAATAAGTCATTCTAAATGAAATAGTCTATTTCAAATCCTCAGCTGTATTAACTCACTGCAAAATGTGCAATCATCAGGATGACCTTACATTACTTAAAGAAAAAAAATGTTGAACTGGGAAAAGCCACATCGAGGAGTGATGCCTGTTTTGGTCTGTTTTAAAATAACAACAGCTAGGAGCTGTCTGTAGTTAGTGAAAACCAGTTTCAGTCAGCCTGTGAACCAGACTTGAAATAAGCTGAGAAGTGTCAGGCAGACAATGTATCTAATTGGCTCCAATTAAAGTTTGCCTGGGAACTAACTTCCCAGAAATTTAACTGTAGGAAGCCTCCCAGATTGCTGAGCATCCTCAAATTCACAATGCCCTTATTTTAATTTTAAAGAATCGATCCCAGAAAATGTCAGTTTGCCACTCGGTGCACTGGTGATCATAAATCGGAGACTGAGATAATTAAACTGTAATAATAGAGTACCTTCACTTGGATATAATCTTTGCGAGTGAGAGACAATGGGTGGTGAGGCATCATATGTAATTGGGGTAAGTGCAAGAGAATAAAAATAGTCATCTGTATAAAATTTAACTATTGCTGAGAAAAGGTACAATTTGCCAAATGTTTTGGTTTTATACCCATCAGGACATTTGCAAGAAATGCCAGTTTTAAGCAAAAAACAACTTTTGCACTGTATGAATGGAGAATGCTGTCTACAATTTTGTTACATGGAGAATTCATTAGTTAAAATGATTTGGCAGTTAGCTGTAAGTTTTTGTCCATAGGTTAAACCAAGCAAATTGACTCTGATTTGTCAAGGCATTGCACTAAGAAATGAATCAGCAAATAGTGGTCACCTAAGTTGTTGAGTTGAAACAGATGCAGTGTGTGCAAATGTTTGTTCTTTTCAATGTTTGTTAAAAACTGAGAAATAAATCATTTGGTTATCAACCCGAATATTGCCACCAATGGTTCATGGTCAAATTATTTTAACATTACAAAACAAAGAACTGCGGATCCTGGATGTCTGAAACAAAAACAAAAAATGCTAATAAAACTCAGGAGATTTGGCAGCACCTGTGGGAAGAAAGCAAAGTTAATGTTTCACTTTCTGGTGGAGTCACTGGACTTGAAACGTTAACTCCGCTTTCTTCCTACAGATGCTACCAGATCTCCTGAGTTTTGCCAGTCATCTGTTTTTGTTCTGTCATGCTTCCGTGTGTGCTTTAGGATGGATTGTTACATTAAATACATGACATAAATTAATTGTTATTATTCAGTATTGGATATTGGAGGAGGCCAAACTGGGCACTTATGGTTGTTGTTGCTCCTTCTCTTTCTCATAGAGTTGTAGAGGTCTACAGCATGAAAACTTGCCCACACCACCCAATTTTCACAATATAAACTAGTCCTATTTGCCTGCATTTGGTCCCTATCCCCCCATATTTATCCCATTCATGTACCAGTCCAAATGTTTCTTAAATGCAAAATTATACTCCCTTCTGCCACTATATTTGGCAGCCTGTTCCAGGTACTCACCACTCTCTGTGTGAAAAAAATTGCTCCTCTGGACCCTCTTGTAATTCTCCCCTCTCCCTTAAACCCATACTCTCTAGTTTTAGACTCCCCTGCCATGTGGAAAAGCTGACTGCTATCTACCTTATCTTCTCTCATGATTTTATACATCTTTAAGGTCACCCCTCAGTCTCCTATGCCCCAGGGAAAAGAGTTCCAGCCTATTCCCAACCTCTCCTGATAACACAAAACTTCCAGTCCAGTAGTGTTCTAGGAAATCTTGTCTGCACTCTTTCTAGATTAGTAATATCCTTTCTACAATAGGGCAACAAGACCTGCACGCAATACTCCAATTGTGGCCTCACCAATGTCTTGTATAGCTGCATGATGAAAGCTAGCATGTCAAAAGCCATCTTTACCCCCACCTTGTCTACCAGTGATTCAATTTTCAAGGAGCTGTGAACCTGTACCCCTAGATCTCTTTGTTCTATGACACTCCCCAGGGCCCTACCAATAACTGTATAAGACCTACCCTGTTTACTTTAGATAAATGCAAGCTGTTGGATTTTGGTAAACTAAACTCCATCTGCCACTCTTCAGCCCAATGGCCCAGTTGATCAAGATCTTGCAGCATTCCCAGATAACCACCTTCACTATACCATCAATCTAGGTGTCATCTGCAAGCTTACTAACCCTACCTCCTGAATTCTCATTCAAAGTATTCTGCTTGGAGGTCAGTGTTGAGTGGGGTCCCGCAGGGCTCTGTTCTTGGGCCTTTGCTCTTTGTAGTTTTTATAAATGACTGGATGAGGAGGTTGAGGGGTGGGTTAGTAAATTTGCAGTTGACACAAACGTTGGAGGTGTGGTCGATAGTATAGACAGCTACTGCAGGCTGCAGTCCGACATAGACAGGATGCAGAGCTGGGCTGAGAAATGGCAGATGGAGTTCAACCTGGATAAATGTGAAGTGATGCATTTTTGAAGGTCAAACCCGAATGCTGAATATAGGATTAAAGACAGGATACTTGGCAGTGTGGAGAAATAGAGGGATCTGGGTGTGCAAATACATAGATCCCTCAAAGTTGCCACCCAAGTGGATAGGATTGTTAAGAAACCATATGGTGTTTTGGCTTTCATTAACAAGGGGATAGAGTTTAAGAGCCGTAAGGTTTTGCGACAGCTCTACAAGTCCTTGACGAGACCACACTTGGAATATTGTGTCCAGTTCTGGTCGCCCTACCATAGGAAAGATACAGAGGGTTTGGGGAGGATGCAAAAAAGGTTTACCAGGATTGCCTGGACTGAAGGGCTTGCCTTATGAAGAAAGGTTGAATAAGCTCGGGCTTTTCTCTCTGGAGAGAAGGAGGAAGAGAGGAGACCTGATCGCGGTATACAAGATGATGAGTGGAATAGATCGAGTCAATAGCCAGAGACTTTTCCCCGGGGCAGGATTGACTGGTACGAGGAGTCATTGTTTGAAGATATTAGGAGGAAGGTATAAAGGAGACGTCAGAGGTAGGTTCTTTACACAGAGAGTTGTGAATGCATGGAATGCGTTGCCAGCGGAGGTGGTGGAAGCAGAGTCATTGGGGACATTTAAGCAACTGCTGGACATGCACATGGATAGCAGTGAGTTGAGGAATGCGTAGGTTAAGTTACTATATTTTACATCAGGATTAAACCTTGGCACAACATCGTGGGCCAAAGGGACTGTTCTGTGCTGTACATTTTCTATGTTCTATGTTCTAAGTCTTTTCTATAAATGATGAATAACAGTGGACCCAGTACTGATTCCTGTGGCACACCACTGGTCACAAGCTTCTAGTCTGAAAAACAACCCTCTACCATCACCCTCTGTCTTCTACTGTCAAGTCAATTTTGTATCCAATTGGCTAGCCTTCGCTGGATCCCATGAGATTTAACCTTACTCAACAACCTACCATGAGGTACCTTGTCAAAGGCCTTGCTAAAGTCCATGTAGACAATGTCTACCATACTAGGAGAAAGCGAGGACTACAGGTGCTGGAGATCACAGTTGAAGAGTATGGTGCATAAGTCTTATGCCCGAAACATCAACTCTCCTGCTCCTCAGATGCTGCCTGACTGGCTGTGATTTTCCAGTATCATAGTCTTTGACAATGTCTACCATACTGCCCTCATCTACTTTCTTGGGCACTCTTCAAAAACCTCAATCAAATTCATAAGACATTATTTCCCACACCCAGACTGACTATCCCAAATGAGTCCTTGCCTCTCCAAATGCCTGTAGATCCAGTTTCTCATAATCCCTTCTAGGAACGTACGCACCACCGATGTTCGGCTTACTGATCTGTAGTTCCCAGGCATTTCCCTGCAGCCTTTCTTAAATATTAGCACAACACTAGCCACCTTCTAATCTTTGGGCACTTTGCCCAGGGCTGTGGATAATACAAATGTCTCTGTTAGCTGCCCTGCAATTTCCTCTCTAGTCTCCCACCAAGTCCTAGGCTACACATCATCAGGTCCCAGGGATTTATCTACACTTGAGAGAAATCCAGCACCACCTCTTCTGTAATGTGGACTCTCTTCAAGACATCATTATTTATTTCCCCAAGTTTTCTAGCATCCATACCTTTCTCTATGGTAAATACTGATGAGAAATATTCATTTGGAATCTCACTGACCTCTTATGGATCCACACAAAGCCAACCTTATTGATCTTTGAGAGACTCTATTCTCTCCCTAGTTACTCTTTTTTTGCCCTTCATGTACTTGTAGAATCTCTTTGGCAGATAAGGTAAAGGAGAATCCAATGTCACCTTTTTACCATCTTGATTTCTCTCAAGTGTACTCTGACACTCTCTATACTCTCTAGGAAATCACTTGATCCCTGCTGCCTGTACATATGCCTCCTTCACTTTCTTGACCAGGGCCTCAATAACTCTAGTCATGCACAGTTCCCTATTGCTGGTTGCCTCACCTTTCACTCTAATAGGAATATGCTGGCCCTGAACCCTTATTAACTCATTTTTGAAAGCCTCCCACTTACCAGATGTCCCTTTACCTGTAAATGACTTCTCCGACAATCAACTTTTGGAATTTCCTGTATAAGACCATCAAAATTGGCCTTGCACCAATTCAGAACTTTAACTTGTGGACCGGACTTATCCCTTTGCATCATAATTTTGAAACTAATGGAATTATGGTCTCCAGTCCCAATGTATTCCCCTACTAACACTCCCATCACTTGCCCTGCCTTCCTTCCCAAGAGAGGGTCAAATTCAAAGTGGGGGGCCATCCACAGACTGCATGAGCAATTCTTCCTGAAAACATTTAACAAATTTCACTCCATCCATGCCCTGAACACTCTGGCAGTTCCAGTTGATGTTAAGAAAGTTAAATCCCCGAACATTACAATCCTATTATTCTTGCATCTATCTGCAATCATCTTACTTAGTTGCTCCTCAATCTCCTGCTGACTATTCTCTCTGTCTCCTCCTCCTCTTCTGCAGAAGGTAATTGTAAAGACTGGTCTTCCAGGAGCATTGCTTGTCCATGTGATGATCTACTCTACCATATTTCTGGTGCTACCACTGCTTTTGTTAGAGACCAGCTCCTGCACTGCATCGTTACCAGTGAGCTATGTTTGGAGTGGATATCCCATGTTATTACATAGCCAGCCTGTGAACTGGCAGATTGATTGGTATGGAAGTGGAATACAGGACTGGCACAGAAGTGAATCACTGCAGCAGACTTGAGACAGAAATGTTGGCATGGGTGTTTGGCAAAGCATTTCATCCAGTCTGCATTTCATCTTCCCAAAGTAGAGCAGACCTCATTGTAAGCAGTGAATACAGTAGACTGGATTGAGTGACGGGAAGGTAAATCACAGACTGGGTACCTGTTTTAACAGTAAAAATGGATCAATTGTACTGACACTCCACAGTGTTTGAAATCACTATATATAACAATGATGACTACATCCATGGAACGGATGCCAAGAAGTTATACGAGCCTAAAATGAAACCCAGTGACAGTTTGAGCCACTGGATGAAAACACATGGTCAGCCCAACAATCCAAGTGCCAGAAGTGGGACAAATAGCTGAAGTGAAGCTCAGTGATAGCAGGAATGTAACTCAGCCAGGTTCAGACCTGAAGACAGAAACCAGGGAATGGCTGCAGTAGCAGCACTGAGTATTAAACACTTACCATAGCAGTCTAGCATTAGACAATGTGGAAGGACAAGGTTAACTCCTCTTCATAATTTTGTAAGCCCACAGCAAATATTTGACTCCATATAGACATGCAGGATGAGGCCTGATATGCCGAGATTAATGAAAATGACAATAAAACTAGTTTAAGTTTGTTACTGGAGAAAATGTATCAATCCTTTCAGATGCTAAGTCATATTTGAGCAAGAATTTTCAGATTATCTTCCATTCATTTTTGGCGTTTAGGAAGTACTTGAAGGAGGGGCCAGATATACATTACAGTTTGTTACAAAGGAAGATATGCTCCAGGCACCTTGTACTTTATTCCTAATCATTATTCTGTGTTCAGCAGTCCCACTTGTTTAGGTTTAAGTATGCTTCAGTTGGCATACATAAAAGACCGGGACTTTAACTCTGTGCATCAGGTGTCTCCAGAACAATCAGTCCCAGTATCACAAGGTGGTTGTTGAGGCCTTTCATTTTCCTCAAAGCTGATGCTGGGAATTAGAGGAGAGACGACAGTGACCAGTCACTGTTCTTTTCAGTTTAATGCAGCAGTGCTAACCACTGTGCCACCGTGCCGCCCACAAAGGTTGTTGAGGCCTTTCATTTTCCTCAAAGCTGATGCTGGGAATTAGAGGAGAGACGACAGTGACCAGTCACTGTTCTTTTCAGTTTATAGTTACAAATAAGGGAGTCATAACTCAATCTTTAGTAGCTTGAGTCTGAGACTTTGGACCTTCCTGCATCTTTGGATTAAGGTGACACTGTTCTTGAAAACCAAACATCTGTTTTGGGAGAACCAGTCCTTTCCTGAAGAAGATAAAGAAGAAATAAAATTGTCTATTTATTGCAAGAAGATTATAGGGGCAATAAATATAGCCATAGTTTGATGAAGTTTCATGTGGTGTGGAGTGAAGTCTAGGTGACGACAGTAAACAAGAACAAAACAAGGTCAATGACTAATGAAAGTGAGTGAAGTTTTGAAACTTTCTACAGCCATGTGCAGTGACTGCTGAATCCGAAAGGTTTGGATTATGGAGTGAGAATATGCTCTTCAATCATGTGGACCAAAGTTAAAAATCACACAACACCAGGTTATAGTCCAACAGGTTTATTTGGAAGCACTGCTCTGAAAGCTGGTGCTTCCAAATAAACCTGTTGGACTATAACCTGGTGTTGTGTGATTTTTAACTTTTAACACCCCAGTCCAACACTGCCATCTCCAAATCATGCAGAATAAAAGTCTCAACACTTCAAAATAGAACCAGAACAATTTTATAAAAACCTTGCGTTCAGACAACTATTGATAGAGGGAAAATAAATCTCTGATAGAGATTTCAGAACTTGAAGGGGTAACTGTGAATGATTAGCCAAAGAAAACTTTCTGCTAAGTTTGTGAACAATGAGTGAGAGTACAACTACCTTTGTTCCCTCATTAATGGCAGAGATTACTTGTAAAATGAGGTAGACCTTTCAAGTGGATCTACAGATTAGAACATTGCAAAGGTCTTTCATCTTGATCCTGTTTTGGCAGTGTATTCAGTTATCCACAATGGTGCAACCCAATTTACTTGCAGAGTCCCTGAGATTGTTCTTGTCTGCACCTCAGCCACATTGTGTGTCATACTGATATTGCTGCCTTTTGAAAAAGAAATTCCTACCACAAAAGAGGGCTTCATTTCTTCACCTCCAGCATTGTCTTCAGAATTAATCTGAAATTGATTCTTAGATCAGAGAGAAAAGCAGATAGAAAGGAAAGGGAGAATTTCAATTGCTTGTCTTAAGTGGTTATGTTCATTTGAGTCCTGGAATCTTCAACTTATGTGTCAGTTTTTTTTTCTTAATTAGTCTTCACTACTGCTATATTCAAGTCTTCCTGAGTGTTAGACCAGCCATTGTTATAAGCTGTCAGGACACTCCACCAGTGCATTAGGAAACATCAAGAAATCACAGTTGCCCTTCACATCTGAGAAAAGAAAATTTTGCTGGAGATTATTTCTTCAAATTAGAGACTTGTTAGGTCTTATGGTGATCCAGGGATGAAATAAAATGTTTGGAGAGCAGAAAGACAACAGTCAAAGCAGTTTCAAAACCCTTGGAACAATATTTCCAAAATTGAAATCAATTGTTCAACTATACAAAAACTACAAAGTTAACCAGCAAACCAAGGGGCTGGAATGCAGTCCCCGATTATTCTTGAAGTGTTCTTGCTGTTCAAGAATTGGATAAGATTATCAAGTGGCAAGTCAGGTGCTGGGCCATACTGTAATGTAACACAATCTAAAACAAGCTTGCAATGCTTGTTTTTGTCTAAAAATGTTTTATGCTTACGTGTTGTGCTGTAGATGTGTCAATCCAGTCCAATGTGACAGATAGTGCCATTCATGCACGCCTACTGAACCTCTGGGAATTCATTTTTCTCCAATAAAACATGTACAGTCTGATTTTCTTGACCCTTGCGTTTTGAATGATTTAAGTGGTTATATTATTTTGCTCTGTAAATTGTTTCAAACTTTATCACTCACTGATCAGAGAAGATTCCTCTGAATTTACTTTTCAATAGGCGTTATTTAAGTGCCTCGTCTTGGTCCCTTTACTTTTGAAGTAATAACCTGAGATTACCTTTCTGTATACTGTTTTATATAATTTAAGATCCTGCTTAACTGATTGCTTTCTTGACTGTGTGAAACTTGAGTTTTCTACTTTTTTCTTTATAGCTCATTCTAATGATTTTTCAGACTGGTCTCGTATGTAACCCAGGCTGATGGGAGGTGTGTGTAGATCCTACCACCACCACCACCATCCCCACCCATGCTTCCATGCTGATAAAGTCCTGAGTAGGAAGCCCACAGACCTGTACCAGTCAGGTAAACTCACCATGTGAGCAAAACAGCAAGAAAACTCAGACTCAGCAACCAAGAACTCTACTGTCTCATTTACAATTTTGCCCTTCTCACAGCAATCCAGTTCCATTTATCTCTACACACTTCAGTTGTGAGCCAGACTTTGAGCAGTTTTAAACTTCACTTGTCATGGAACTGCATATGAGATCAAACATCATTTTGTAAGCTTTTGAATCCTCTGCGCTTTCTATTTTAATTTTCCTACTTTGTGTTTGCATGTTGCCACAGCTCACTGTTTTCAGCTACTATTGACCTGCTGCTATGGCTGTCTCAATGCTGCTATGGCTGTCTCAATGCTCCTCTTGATGCAACCCTGAGAAGGTATGTAAAAATGGGTTGAACTGTTGATTCATCTTCTGTTTTTTTTGTGCAGGAAAACACATAGCCATTGCTCAGTTTAATGACATTCTGAGATTGGCGACTTTTACAGTGGAGAACTGTGAGCATAAATTGCATTCTTCAAGGCCTTGTTAGCTGCAATGCACCAGTTTGTTATTTTATCTTCAATATAATGATTCAAAATGCAATGCATAATGGAAGAGTCTCATAGCCTAAGTATTTCAACAGGCAATATAATTTGGTTTAATATTAGTAGGTGATTTGCTATTATTTTGATTACTTATGAGCAACTCAAAGTGTTGATTTTGTGAGTACATATTTAATTTAATGTCACGTGACAAAACATCACCAACAAACATTTTTTTAGAAATAGCAGAAAGCTTCATTTCAACTTTGATAATCATGTAACCACATTTTGATGACCTCCAATGTTAACCGTTAGACAGATGAAACAAGCATTTATACACATCAAAAAGATTCGACTCGGCAGCTGTTTCCAAGGGAACATGTGTAAAAAAAAAAGTACTCTCATGCAATTACTTGCTGTGAGTTTGCCTTAGCACAACTAAGCAAGATCACATTTAGTACATGATGAACTGAACACTGTCAAATTATAAAGCACTGAATGTTTTGTTTTTCCACAATCATTTAGAATAATATCCAAAAGGGAGTACTATATAGCTACTCTTCCCTCCATTAATAACAAATGTTTCGGCACTGAACAGTTATTAAACTTCCTTTGAGTTAACATGCGAACCTTCCTTTAAGATGGTACTTCCAGATGCCATTTGAAATGTTCGATGTGCCATCCATTAGACCATAAAACATAACAGCAAAAATTGGCCATTTAGCTCATCAAGTCTGTCTGCCATTCAATGAGATCATGGCTGATTGGATAATCCTCAACTCTGCCTTCCTTTCTATTTCCCATAACCCTTGATACCCTTACTGATAAAACAATTTTTAATCTCATGATTAACAATAGCTTACTAAAACACTACAGTGAAGCTGAAGTCAAACTTAGAACATTCAAAGCATTAGAGAAAGGGAAGATTATCTGGACATTTTGTTCCAAAGGCACTCATACCTTTTATATCAGGTCATGCACCAGCAGGTGTGACAGTGAATGAGGGAGGTAGCGCATCTCACAAGAGGAGCCTCAGCAAGTGCAACTTGTCTCACCAGTTTGAGGTTCTTGCCGTTTATGTGAATGAGTGCTGGCTCACTAGTGTAAACTGACCATAACATCCTGATGCAAGGAGACATTCAGTGGATGATAAATGGGAATGTCATTGGAGTGAGAGAGGCGTAATGTGTCATTACAGGGATCATTGCTCTTCCCTGCAATTGAGAGCATGTGTCCTAGGCTGGTGTCGCCTGCTCAGTGTTCAGGGTTAAGGCCATCTCTGAGTCATAGTCATAGTCATAGAGATGTACAGCATGGAAACAGACCCTTCGGTCCAACCTGTCCATGCCGACCAGATATCCCAATCCAATCTAGTCCCACCTGCCAGCACCCGGCCCATATCCCTCCCCGAGCTTTGGAGATAGTTAGAAAGGGAAGGGACAAACCCAGTTATTGTGGTATCAATGATATAACTAATGCTAAGAAAGAGCTTTGACAAGGGTTAGAGGTTTTATTAATGGACAGAGAGATTTGAACATACAGATGGTCCAAAGAAGCAGTGATTCTTTATTCCCTTTGCATCAGGTCATTCCAAACATGAAGAGAAATTATGGTTAAGCAAAGAGGTAACAGTGATGACAGGAGGGCATTGACTGGGGCAGCTAAAGCAGTCAATCAGATCTCAATTGGAGATTCATAGGGAAGGATGAAAAGGCCATTCAGCTTTCTTCTTCTTTTAATGTTATTGTGGCAGATTGAGCACTTCAATACCTTTTACCTACACTCTTCCCCATAACTCTGTATGTCACTGGTAAACAGAAATTTAGCAATCTTTACTTTTCACATTCCCAAAGCCTAAGCTTCCACAATTTTCTGGAGTGCAGAGTTCCAAAGGTTTGGGCAGCATGTGACTCAGTGGTTAGCACTGCTGCCTCACATCACCAGGGACCAGGGTTCGAATCCAGCCTCGGGCGACTGTCTGTGTGGAGTTTGTACATTTTACCCGTGCTTGTGTGAGTTTCCTCCGGGTGTTCCGGTTTCCTCCCACATTCCAAAGATGTGAAGCTTAGTTGGATTGGGCATACTAAATTGTCCATAGTGTTCAGGGATGTGCAGACTAGGTGGATTAGCCAAAGGAAATGCAGGGTTACAGGGACGGGGGAGGGTCTGGGTGAGATGCTCTTTGAAGGGTCAGTGTGTATTTGATGGGCCAAATCACCTGCTTCTATGCTGTAGGGATTCTATGCTTCTAATCCTCTAATGAAAAAACTCTCCTCTTCACAGTCCTAAGTGGCATTTCCTTTTATTTTCCATTGTCTCCCTTTTGTTCTAGACTCCCAATCCAGATAAACATCTTATCTAGAGCTACTCTTTCCAACCCTTTTTAAGTATATTGTCAGTTTTAATGAGACTGCCTCTTATTCTACAAAACTCAAGAGAATTCAGGCTCAGTTTGTACAATCTGTCTTCCTAGGAACAAGTTTGGTGAACCTTCAGTACACTCCCTCAATGGTAATAATATTCTTCCTGAGGTAAATAAACTAAAACTACGTGTAGTATTGTAAGTCTGGTCTAACCAAGCTTCTATGCAGTTGAAGCAAGACTTCACAGGTATTGTACTCAAACTCTTCAGTGATGTAAGTGAAAATTCCATTAGCCACCTTTAATAGCTTGTTTTATTGACAAGGACACCCGAGTCCTTTTGTACATCGACATTTTTCAACTTCTTATCATTTTAAAAAATACTCCACATATCTGTTCTTTCTGCAGAAGTGGATACTTCATATTGTTCCACATTATGTTCTAAATGTCATGTTCCTGCCCACTCAGTACCCCTATCCAAACCTTGAAGGCACTTTTTATCTACCTAACACACTTATGTCTCACACATTCCTGCCTAGCTTTGTATCAGATATTAACTTGGATGTGTTGCTTTTGGTCTGCACATCCAAATCATTGATTTATATTGTGAACAGTTGGGGCCCAAGTTCTAACTTTTGCAGTACCCCTGTCAACACATCCAGCCAATTGATTCCTGATCTCTGTTCGTGGACTTTTGGCCAATCCATGCCAGCACATCACTTCCTGTCCTATGTGCTTTAATTTTGCTAAGGAATCTCCCATGGGAAACCCTTGTTTTAAAAAAAAATCTTATACATCAATTTCCTGTTCCCTTTGTATCAATTTAGTAAGTAACATTCTCAAAAGCCACAGCGTTGTCAAATACAATTTTCCAACTGCAAACCCAGATTAGTAATTACCAATCTGAGCAATTTAATCCAAATGTTCATTTATCCTATCCCTATAATAGATTTTCTATTCCTAATGTCAGGCTAACAGGTCTGTAGTTCCCTATTTCTTACCTTGCTCTTATTTAAATAGTAGGGTGACATTTGCTAGTTTCCAATCTACAGGAATCATTTCAGAATCTATAAAATTTTACAAGATGATCACCAATGCATTGATCTTTCTTATCTACACTTTGGGATGTAGACAATTGGTCCTGGAGGTATATCGACTTTCAACCCAATTAATTTCTCCAGGACAACTCTCTCACCAATACGAATTTATTTCAACTCCTTATTCAACCTAATCATTTAAATTTATAATTCTGGGAGACTTCTTGTATCTTCCTCAGTGAAAACAGACACAAAATAATCATTTGGGTTCACTACCATGTCTCTAGTCCTCTTTTATACATTTTTCTGACTGCCTGAAATAGGCCCACATTTGCTTTTGCCAAATATTTCCTTTTTAAGTGCCTGTCAAAGCTTTTCTAGTCCAATTTTTATGTTGTTGCTCGATTGCATTTATATTCTATTCCTCCTCTCCTTGTATTGCGGCCACACATCACTAAAGCTTCATTTACAACACGATTATTAATTAGCCTTTCTCATAACATCATACCAGATCTAAAATAGCTTCCAGACAATTCCTCAACATAATATTCTAGGAAACCATTTCTAGCACACCTCAGAAACATATACTCCCTAGCTTGAGTGCTTGTTTGGTTTGTACATTCTGACTGGAGATTTAAGCTCACAGATGATTATTGATTTACTCATGCTACAGGCTTCTCTCTTTTTCTAATTAATAACATGCTCCACACTACCATTACATTTTGGTGGCTTATAAATAACTCCAACCAATGTCTGCTGTCCTTTTGCTGTTTCTTTGCTCCACTCAAACATGTCGCACACATTGTTCTTCTGACCTGAGATCGTCCCTTACTAACCCATTGATCCCATCCCTTATTATTAATGCAACTGCAATCCTCCACTCTGTTCCCTCCTCTTCTGTTTCCTAAACATCAAATATTCTTGAACATTTGCTTTACATTCCTGGTCACCTGATAGTCATGTTTCTGTAATGGCAATTAGATCATACCTAAATGTCTTTATTTATGCCTTTAGACTCAAGTACTCTGTTTCAGTGCATCTCACTGAAACATTTTTTTTTAGATTAGATTAGATTACTTACAGTGTGGAAACAGGCCCTTCGGCCCAAGCCTTTAGACTCAAGTACTCTGTTTCAGTGCATCTCACTGAAACATTTGTACTTCCACTTTTATTTATTATGGTCTTATGTTTAAACTTGACTGGGTACGTACTGGGATGTTATTTCTCCAGCTGGGAAATGTGGAATAAGAGGGCAGAGTTTCAGGATAAGGAACTGCTCACTGAGGGCTGAGATGACGATTTCTTCACTTAAGTTATTGTGAATCTTTGGAACTCTCTACCCTAGGAGGTTATGGATTTGCCAACACTGATAGACACATTTTTGATGCCCAAGGGAATTGAGGGCTAAGGGGAGCAAAAGGGAAAGTGGAATTGATGCCAATATCAGCCACAATCACACTGAATTTTCTTGGAGAGTCATGGCCTGCTGTTGCTCCCATTTCTTACATTCTGGGTTTAGCAGATTTGGAAATGTAACTCTTTTTACTTTATTGAGACATGCTTTAGTCTTTTGGAAGAACTTTAATATTTGTGAGTTTTTAAGGGTACATTAATACAAATAAAAGTATCTATTATTTGATTCAATATGACAATAGATATTCAAAGATTTCACGTAAGGCAGAGAGCATGAATTTTTTAGAAACTGCTTCAGAAAAATCACATTGCTATCTCTTTTGCCCTCAGACATTAACAGCTGGGAGTGAGACGGCACACAGTACAAATAGGGATGTGATTCCTTGAAATGTTACAGCTCATGTGTGTAAGTATGTGATAATGCTGCTAATCTGGTTGGTCAGCACTAACAGAATATTAGCCCAATTTTAGTTCACGCAGTTACAATTCCTTGGGGGAGTAATCTGGGTTAATGTGCACACTGTTATTAATATTTTTAATGACTTGTTGCCGACTTTTATGCACTAATTAAAGACAACTTTGTAAGTGCTGCTGTTTGCCCTTTAGTCTATTATTAAGGTAATGTTATGTATGCAACAAAAAGGTCTAGCATTGAAGAGAATCACACAGCAGCATGGATGCTGAAACTTTCCTCCATTTAAATGTTAAGATTAAAACCCTAGGTTTCCCACCATAGCCTCTCTTCCCTATCCACCAACTTCACTCTGTTGTCTGTCCACTGTTGTAAAAACAATGACTGCAGATGCTGGAAACCAGATTCTGGATTAGTGGTGCTGGAAGAGCACAGCAGTTCAGGCAGCATCCAGGGAGCAGCGAAATCGACATTTTGGGCAAAAGCCCTTCATCAGGAATAAAGGCAGAGAGCCTGAAGCGTGGAGAGATAAGCTAGAAGAGGGTGGGGGTGGGGAGAAAGTAGCATAGAGTAAAATAGGTGAGTGGGGGAGGGGATGAAGGTGATAGGTCAGGGAGGAGAGGGTGGAGTGGATAGGTGGAAAAGGAGATAGGCAGGTAGGACAAGTCCAGACAGTGTGGTTGATTGGTGCGGGTGTCCCGGAGATGTTCCCTAAAGCGCTCTGCTAGGAGGCGCCCAGTCTCCCCAGTTTCGAGGAGACTGCATCGGGAGCAACGGATACAATAATGATATTAGTGGATGTGCAGGTAAAACTTTGATGGATGGGAAGGCTCCTTTAGGGCCTTGGATAGAGGTGAGGGAGGAGGTGTGGGCGCTGTTGAAGAGTGAACTGGAGAGCTCCTGACCTTAGTGCCCTATGTTAGCTTTGGTTGAGTTTCCAAGCTTATATCATCTGCATTGCCGAGTTCAACCACGTAACACCTCTGACTTCTGTCTGTGATTCAGCTTATGTATTGCTAAAGGTCTTATCTATGCCTTTATTAGCACCAAATACAACTGCTCTAATGTTCTCCCGGACAACCTTCCATCTCCTATCTCAGTAAACTTAAGCTCACCCAAGGTTCTGCTGCTTATGTTTGAACTGGTGTCAAGTCCCATTTTATCTGTCAACACTGTTCTTGCTGATATATGTTAACTAATGGTCTGAATTGCTTCAAATTTGAAAATCTCTCCTTGTTGGTGAATTTTGTATGTAACATAGGGCACTAAGTCAGGAGCTCTCCACTTCACTCTTCAACAGTGGACAGATGACAGAGTGAAGTTGGTGGATAGGGAAGAGAGGTTATGATGGGAAACCCAGGGCTTTATATGTTGGTCTACGTAGCCCACCCACAGAGCAGGATATTTTCCTGTTGGGGTAGATGTCTTGCAGTCTAAAGCTAGACGGGCTAATCCGTGTTTCCCCTGTGTGGGGAGGTTAGAACCGGGGTCAGGGTCTCAGGATATAGGGCAGGCCATTTATTATTGAGATGAGGAAACATTTCTTCACTTGGAGCGTGGTCAAACTCTGGAATTTGCTGACACTAAAGATTGTGGAGACCGGGTCACTGAGTATAATACAGAAAGGGATTGGCACATTTCTAGATATTAAAAGCATCAAAGGTTTTTGGGGAGAAATTTGGAATATGGCTCTGAGATAGAGAATCGCCGTGCTCCCAATGAACGACAAAGCAGGCTTGAATGGTTGACTTGTCTTAGTTTATACATTTCTATTCATAACTCTAAATATCAGACTTACACACATAGTCTGGGTTCTGTGCTCACTGATGTTACATTACATAACTGACTGACTGATTGAACATACGACACTGATTCCATTCAATACTGACTGAAGGTTAGGTGGGTATTGTTATACTTGAATGTCACATATTGTAGTTTAATATACCTGCTTTTAAAGATACAGGCGTATCTTGTCTGGAATCTATGCCATAATGCAACACTTACAAACTTTTTTTTTTGGCTGCATCGCCTGCTCATCTCTTTAACCTCATCATAAGCCCAATGATAATTTGAGATCTCAGATTTTCTCTAATTCTGAGGGTTATGATAGATCAGCAAAACTTGATAAATAAGTGATTTTTAGGAGCAGCTTAAGTGAGGAGAGAAACCGAAATGATTAGGGAGAGAATCTCACATCTCAAGACCGTTGTGTGAGGGAATGGTTCTGAAGGGGCTTATGTTCATGTTGGTGGAGGTAGGAAGTTTTACTCTTGTTTTCAGAGGGAGTAGATACATCTATACTAGATCCCTTAGATTTGACTAATCATACCTGACCAGGTGTTGTACATTTTTTCTTATGCAACAAGGCGGTTTATTGCATGATAGAATCATGTCTCTTCTGCAGATACTCAACAATGGTATATTATCTCCTTGGATGCTGCCTGAACAGCTGTGCTCTTCCAGCACCACTAATCCAGAATCTGGTTTCCAGCATCTGCAGTCATTGTTTTTACCTATTATCCACCTTGTCTAATTATCAGTTAGGCCCAAGAATACATTAATGAAGAAAGATTGTTGCAGCAGACTATCTCAAACAACCCTCATCTAGGATTCCATATGAGTACAGGTGGCAAATATCACAAGGTACCAGGAATGGTCATCTGGTAAAATACCACATGGTTGCAGAACACAGATCTGGCCCACACCATGAATGGAAGAAATGTGTAAAGATCCAGAAGAAAAGGAGAAAGGATCACATTAATTAGTTTACCACTTAAAGATCATTATCACTTTAAGAGGAAAGAAGTGTAATTGTCAACAGAGAGAGACAGGAATGGCCAAAGAAATAGCTAAAAGGCTCAACACTCCAAAGGCAACACTTGGTGCCAATACAAGGATCTAGGTCAGGAAAAGAGAGAAAGGCCAGCACACTTAGCAATTACAGAGGCGAGAGCAAAGGAAGCTGTGTGGGGGGTAACTGAAGGATTTGTAAGCCAAATTTGGAGATCCTTAAGGGAAAAATGATAATCTTTATGAAAAATGACAATTAGATGAGAATGGGAAGGTCAAGGAATGTAAAAGAGAGTTACAGAACATAGAAAATAATTGCTTTATCCAGAACATTACAGGCAACCAAGTATTAACGTCAACAAGGCAGCTGTTGGTGTTATAATGCACCTACTTGTTATAGCAGAGAAGAGTTCCTCTGTGAAGAAAATTAGGAAGATTAAAGTTTCTGCAGAAAAGATAATGTACCAACAACACTACCATCTACAAAAAATGACAGAAGATAGTGTGTTCTGAGAAACGTGTGAAACATCCAGACAACCTGCTTTTTGAAGTCAGTGACTTGGGAAAAGTGTATGGTAACCGTTCTGAAGTTTGAATGTATTATGGGATACTTCAGAGAAAAGTAAGATGAGGTAATTGTTCGGTTGGGGTTAATGTTCATATTGCATTAGCTCCAGTGATACTACTGATGTCTCTTAATTCTGTGAGTGAGGACAATGTGTTCCATTGTAGGTTTCAGAGGGTGAAAATGCATCTGTATCAGCTCCTTAAGGTATTAATAATCAGGCCTGATTACGGAAATATAGTTGTACTAATTGATATCATGCAACAAACTTCTTTGTTATGTAAGAACACTGCCTCTGCAAACTATAGACCTGTCAGTCTGACTTTGGTGGGTGGGCAGGTTGGAGAAGATGCTGAAAGGTCTGATTTACCTGCATTTAGAGAGGCAAGGAATGATTAAGGATAGAGAGCATGGTTTTATGTGAGAGAGATCATGTCTTACAATCTTGATTGAGTTTGTTGAGGAAGTAACTAAAAAAATTGAGGGCAGAGCAGCAAATATTGTTTACTTCGACTTCAGTAAAGCCTAGATTCCACATGGTAGACTAATTAGTAAAGTTAGATCACATGGGATTCAGGTAGAGCTTGCCAATTAGATACAAAATTGGCTTTACTGTAGGAGAGATGATGGTAGTGGAGGACCAGTAGTGTTCTGCAGGGATGGGTACTGGGTCCACGTTTGTTTGTCATTTCTATAAACAATTTGGATGAGAATATAGGAGATACGGTTAGTAAGTTTTCAGATGACACCAAAGTTGGTGGTATAATGGACAGTGAAGAAAATTATTTAAGATTGCAAAGAGATCTTGACCAATTTGGCCAATGGGCTGAGGAGTGGCAGATGGTTTTTAATTGGAAAATATGAGGTATTGCATTTTGGTAAAACAAATGAGGTCAGGACTTAGACAAATAATGATAAGGCCCCAGGTTGTATTGCAAAACAGAAAGATCTAGGGGTTCAGGTACATAATTCTTTGAAAATTTTGTCATAGGTAGGCAGGGCAGTTAAGTAATTGTTTAGGAGAGTTGCTTTCACTGCTAAGACCTATGAGTATAGGAGTTGGGGCAACATGTTGAGGTTGTACAGGACTTTGGTGAGGCCTCTTCTGGAGTACTGTTTGCAGTTCTGATCACCCTGTTATAGGAAGGATATTATTAAACTGGAAAAGGTTCAGAAAAGATTTACCAAGATCCAGCTGGGAATGGAGGCTTAAGGTATAAAAATAGTTTGGATAGGCTGTTCTATTTTTATTGGACTGTAGGAGGTTGAGGGATAACTTCATGGAGGTTTATAAAATAATGAGGAGCATAGATAAGACGAATAGCAAAGGTGTGGTAGTTCAAAACTAAGGACATATTTTTAAGGTAGGAGTAGAAAATTTAGAAAGGACATGATGGGCAACCTTTTCTTACACAGTGAATAGTGTGTGGAATGAACTGTCAGAGGAAATGGTGGATGCAGGTACAGCTACAATGTTTAAAAGACATTTGGATAAATACATGAATGGAAAGGTTTGGAAGGATTTGGGCCAAATGCAGGCAAGTGGGACTAGTTTAGTTTGGGAACATGGTCAGCGTAGACTAGTTGGACCAAAGGATCAGTTTGACTCTATAACCCTTGTAGATACTCTGGTATGTGTACTGTATGTATCCTCTGATACTAATCACTAGTTAGGCTGAAGACAAGGCAAAGACAAAGGAGAATTGGTGGCAGCAAACAGTGCTTGCCAAGTAGCATACTGGTAGAGGTGGAAAATACCATCATGTTCCTGTTGTGATTGGATTGGTTGACCACAAGATCCTTGATTGGGATTGATAACTTGAGCCAATTAGGAAGCCCTAGCTGACCTATAAATAAAGAAAATATAACCAGGAGAGGAATCTTCTCAAACAGGCGACTGACTCCGAGGTGGCTGGCTACAGCCGTGTATTGTGCACTAATACATAAATAAAGGGTTATTTCGTGACAGGATACTGGCCCCTATCAGTTATTTCAGTTCCACAAATGGTGATCTGTTTCAAAAAAAACAGCTGAAAATGCTACTGCCAACGTGGGAGTGATGGATTTTGGAAAGGTCATGGACACCCCCTTCAGACTGCATTCAATTCAGTGTTTCAGAAACATCACAGGGTTTTATAGCATTCCCAGGATACAGAGTGCCTTAGATCTCTCCCCTGTAATCATTCAAACAACTGCAAAATATTCCATAGCGTCCCCAAGGAGACAATGATGCCACTGTGTGATCAGAGAAGAGAATCTGAAGTTCTGATTGTAACCCTGTTCGCATAGTTCGGTGTGTGCTAGAAGTTAGACTATATCTCCTGTATTCTGTCCAGAATGAGTAAAGTATCATGGAGAAGGCCTAGCATGAATAGTTAAAGAGGGTGGAAACTCTGAACAGTGACGGTACTGAAACAGAAGGAAGAGTCTGAGTGTTATTTTTTGGTTAATGCAGAGGAACAGTAGGATGAGCAAAGCCTAGTAAGTAAAGCTGAGTGTTGAATACTTTCCTCATACTTTAATATCTAATGATACAGCAGATGAAGGAGTGATTTTCTAAATTAACATGTAATTTGCAGCGAGATGATTTTCTATTCTTGCCGACAGTGTGAGTCAGCATGATGGAATAAAACAACAGCAATGAAATGGGTTTGAGTCTGATGTCATTTTTACGTCCCACCAGATGTTATGTTCTGTCAGAGAGTTTATAGTATGAATCCTGTCACCAGCAGTCAGGCCTGGCCTTGAAAAATCTTTTAAAAACCACTTCTTCATTAAGCTGTTACTGTCTATCTGCTATACTAGCATCTGAAAAGTGAACCCTGAATTTAAGGTAACATCTTTTGTGCCTTTGCTGAAATCAACATTGATGGATTAGTTTAAATTTAAACTTGTTGTCTGCTACTCCTGTGTGGTACATGCATTAAATACATGCAGTCTATCAACAATGCTCCTATTCTATGCTGTACTATGGGAGTGTCGTAGTCTGTTGGGGATATCATTTCGATTCAGCTGACTGCTTTCCTTGCTCCACTGAAGGCTCGAATGGTCTTGCATGCATGTCAAAAATAATCAGTTCTATTGTGGCTGTAGGTCCTCTACTTCTAAGACATCTCCTATCACTTGCACAGTGGCGGGTGCAGGCAGTGGGATTGACAGTAACTGGAGAGTCACCTGCCTATTTGTATGCCTGCCAAGCTGTACTTGAGCTGAGTTTGCAGATCAGCCCAATGATCCACTTCAGCACAGGCTGCTGTATTGCCCCGGTCTCTGAATCCCTTGCTTATATTGTCTAAAATTGCATGGCCACTTAATCCCAGTATTCAGAATTTGCATATATTCCTTATTCTGTGCAAGCTCCCACCTGCACAGACAGGTGTCTGGGGAGTATTTGAATCAAGTTTACAGATGAAAGAAATTTGAAGAGCTTAAATAGCTGCAGTCTCTGCACCAAAAGGGAGTGTGACTTATGGAAAAAGGGTTCCTACAGACTGGCGATGCTGTATGTGTTACCAGTTTTACTGTGGGTGTAATTGGAACTTGTGTTGAACACCCGTGAAACAAAGATTGACTTCTTGACACTGATGGACACCTCCTAGCCCACAGGATAATTAGTGGAACTGGTTTGGCAGCAGATTGTGTCACAAACATCCCAGGAATTTGACTAGAAAATGCAGATGACCGAAGACTTGGGGAAAAAAATATCTTGAAGGTAGATTACAACAGTTCAAATACATTAATCACAAGCTTTTTCTGTACGGTCTGTTGCTCTTTCATCACAATGCCTTCATATGACCTGACACTCCTTGTGCACAGAAATGTTTGCATGCCCCTGGATTTGCATGTGATGTGATAGTCTGGATAGTTTCTGGACTACAGCAAATAGGCCAGACTTGGAATGTACTGCTAACTCCCTTTGGTGAGCCAGATTTGTGGTATTTTTAAGACAATTAATATCGTTATCATTATGCTAACATTCAGGACAGATTTTTCTCTAATTCATTTTTTTCCCCACCAGCTGATTTAGTGGAGTTCAAATCCATGTCCCCAGAATGTTAGCCTGAGGTTCTGGACAATGAGTCCAGTGACGTTACCACTAAGCTACCACTTCCCTGCTACCAGAATTCCACGTTAATTTCATCACATACCCAGATCATGTAGATGATTCTGAAGATCATTGGACCTGGCTACACTCTGGAAGAAAGTGAGGACTGCAGATGCTGGAGGTCAGAGTCAAGAGTGTGATGCTGGAAAAGCGCAACAGGTCAGGCAGCATCTGAGGAGCAGGAGAATTGGTATTTCAGGCAAAAGCCCTTCATCAGGAATGCCTGGGTACACTCTCCCAATCTCCTGTGCACAAGTTCACTGGTAGTCCATTAGAATAATGGAAAATTGGCTAGCTTTGGATATACTGGGTCCCAGCAGAGGCTGTTCGCTTCACTTTAGGGCTTATTTATTCATTGCATGTTAATTGTATATAGGTGATGGGCCTTATCTGGGGATTTTTTTGAATTGCTATACATAAACGTGGATAGAAACTGTGGTTGTTGGGTTTGGAGATGTACACGTGTCATATGCATCGCTGTAAATAATGATAAAATATGCAAAGATTGTCTTCAGTTCTATCATTTACTGAATAATTTTCTGGAAACACAATAGTTTGCAAAATAGTTACATCTAAGAATAAGAGGGCACATTCGATCAAGAGAGTTGAAGCCTGGGGAAAGCAATTTTAATGTGAAATATTCCTGTGTTGTTAGCCTGTGTAACACAGCTTTGGATCCAAAACATAGGATTAATCAACAGCTGCTATGGGATGCATCCTATTACAGCTCAGCCTTCTTTTATTATGCACAAATTCTTTGTCTGGTGGCTCTGGATCAGAAGCAGTAACTAGCAATTTTCTTTGTTTCCCTCTGATGGACACCTTCGCTCTGCTTATGGTGGCTTGAGTATCAAGTACTTCTAAATGAGTTGTCCTTCCTCTGACCCTGGATATATTGATGAGATCATGATCAAGGTCACTATTGATCACTCCACTGCATGTCTGGTGATGGAGTGAGCTGAAGTATTTCTGGGCCTGGAATGTTAATTGTAGAAAATGAAACTGGGTCGTCTTTATCTTAGTAACTGGAGTTGGCCAATCAGTCTCTTGTGCTTATTCTGATATTCATTGAGCTCATGATTGAACTGTATTTTCAGATTAGGCTTCTCCAATGGCGTACCACCTTGACTCCCAGGATTCAATATTATATTTGTATGAATCTTGCCTGTTGCAGCACTTTGCCCAGCTGCTCATTGCCTTCTGTTACTTGCTTCGTCTATTCCTATGCGGTGAAAAACAATTACCAGATATTTTAAGCTGTGTAATTTAGGATTCAGCATGCTTTTATCACTGTACACATGGCCTACTTCAAGGATTTTGTCTGCAGAAGGTTTGAGAGCTAACTGATCCTTTCTAATTGTCAGTTCTATGCACGATTAATTATAGGCAGTCAGTCTTCAGGCTTTTGTAGCTGCGTCATTCCGGTGTCCTTTTGTGTTACAATGGCAGTGGACCTCTCACAACAATAATAACAGGAGTTGAAATGTAGCTGGGTCAGGATCGGAAATTAAATATAGTGTGTTCAGAAATGTTCACAAGAAATCGGAGAAGGAAAGATTGCTTTGAAGCAAAACAATTTTTTGTGTTTGCAGCTAAAACTAATGGAAGGTAAGTAGGCTAATGCTGGGCAGAGTCAGTCAGGGAACTTGCCTCATTCCTGGGTTGTTTCTCTGTTGGTAGACAAGTGGTTTGCACAAAACATCTTTCCCATCTGCAGCCCGCTAAGTAAAAGACAGAAAAACAGCTGCTGCTGTGTTTAAAGAGGTGAATTTTGGTTGCAACTAAACTAGAAAGACACCATGTATGGATGCCTGACGATGATTGAGAGTGAGTGTAGAGGAACATGGGTGGGGATGTTACTGCAGAAAGCATATAAGCGGTGAGCCTTCTACACACTAAATTACAGACCTTTAAAAGGTTAAACAATGGATTATGATATCCTTGGTTTATATTCTATTGCAATTTGGAAATATTGAGACAAGATCCAAAAGCATTTTAATTAAAAAAGGATTTGAAGGTAGATTTAGAAAAATTACTACCTCTTCTAGTGGAACCTAGAACAAGAAAGCATTGTAATAAAATTAGAGCTACGTCATTCAATAGTGAAATCAGGAAGCAATCTTTCAATCATGGCAATTTGAATTTTCTGCACAATGAGATCTGGGTAGATGTTCTCAATGTCTATCACCAACAGAAGTTCTGTAGCACCACTCCTGACTACTTTGGCTGAATCATAAATATTGCTGACCCAGTTTAACAGCTAAATGATAAGGGAACAAACAAGAAGGGAGACCCTACATGATCTTTTCCAAACCTGTCTACCAGTCACAGAGGTATCTCACCATGACAATGTTGGTAAGAGTGACCACCACAAAGTCCTTCGAGATAAAGTCCCATCTTCTACATTTAGAACACCCTCCATCATTTTGTGTGGCATTACCACCATGCTAAATGGGATTGATTTCAAATAGATCTACCAACAGGTAGCCTTTTGAGACCATAAGAAAATCTTCAATATCTATTTATTCTCCAATGAGCCACTCAATTGTGACACGATTAAGGAATAATCATGTCAGTTGGCTTATTAATGAGTCTCATTGGCATTCTGCAGGCAAAGGCCAGGAATCCTGGGTTAGTTTTTCTGCTGTCCAACTGAATCGGGGAGATTCTCCTGCTGCTGAGAGATTGACAAGTGGCCTCTCCCACAATTAACTGGGTGGCTGCAATGGATCCTTTAGCAACAGCCTGCATTAATTCCAGTGCAATGTGTCCTGCTGCCTGTTCTGTCCCTCTACTATTTTACTGATGTCACACTCTTCCCCCACTATCACCGAGGCCCCCAAAGCACTGTTTATGATAATGGATTATTTAGCAAATTTAAATGGCAACATTTTCAGGTTAGGGTGTATGCTTGCAGGTGTTTTTGGGTGCTTAGTCCATCCTCATACATAAAGTAAGGTCAAACTTTCTTGTGTGTCTGCCAGAAAAGGCAAACAATTTGACTCCCAATTAACATGCTGTCTGCACAGTAAGAGGAATTTCAACTCTGGTTTAATTTAATATTTTCATTGACATTGACCTCAATCATTGAAAATCCAGGCACAGAATATTTTATATGCACAATTCAAGGGGAATGCAATCTTTTTCATCACCTGGCAATAACACCTCTGTATTTCCATGCTGATGTGACTGTGCTGTACCATAGAAATTAGTGTATTTAATCCCTTTACTCCTAATGTTTTGGGGCAATCTATATCTTCCTGTCGATTATATTGATGAAAGGAGAATTTCATCTTATGTTGAAGAAACAACATGCTTTTTTTTATTTGTTGTATGAATAAACAGTTTTTAAAATGGAGATAATCAGTAAGGAAGCTGTTTTTTTCTTCACAGGCTAGAGATTGCAAACACAGAAGTGGTTAGCACTGCTGCCTCACAGCACCGGAGACCCGGGTTCAATTCCCGCCTCAGGCGACTGACTGTGTGGAGTTTGCACATTCTCCCCATATCTGCGTGGGTTTCCTCCGGTTTCCTTCCACAGTCCAAAGATGTGTGGGTTAGGTGAATTGACCATGCTAAATTGCTTGTAGTGTTAGGTGAAGGGGAATGGGTCTGGGTGGGTTGCGCTTCGGTGGGTCCGTGTGGACTTGTTGGGCTGAAGGGCCTGTTTCCATACTGTAAGTAATCTAATCTAAAAAAAGAAGGCTTTTGAATTGTAAATGCACCAGAATGTGGTATCTTTACCCCACATGCTTGAATATTCATATTCTGTCAAAGGATTACTAGACACGGAAATTATGGTCAAGGAGTAGGTTTTGTCTAAAGAAATTAACCTTTTGTATATGATTATTTTTCAGAGACATTTGTGCACTGCACTTTCCCCTTAATACTATAGAATCCCTACAGCGCATGACCAGGCCATTCAGCCCATACTGACCCTCTAAAGAGCATTCCATCAAGACCCACCTCTCACATGATTTGGATGCGAGCATAAGAGGTACAGTCCACTACAGGTAGTGGACAGCGAAGAGGGTTACCTCAGATTACAACAGGATCTTGACCAGATGGGCCAATGGGCTGAGAAGTGGCAGATGGAGTTTAATTCAGATAAATGCGAGGTGCTGCATTTTGGGAAAGCAAATCTTAGCAGGACTTATACACTTAATGGTAAGGTCCTAGAGAGTGTTGCTGAACAAAGAGACCTTGGAGTGCAGGTTCATAGCTTCTTGAAAGTGGAGTCACAGGTAGATAGCATCGGAGGTTGAGGGGTGACCTTAAAGAGATTTACAAAATTATGAAGGGCATGGATAGGATAAATAGGCAAAGTCTTTTCCCTGGGGTCGGGGAGTCCAGAACTAGAGGGCATAGGTTTAGGGTGAGAGGGGAAAGATATAAAAGAGACCTAAGGGGCAACTTTTTCACGCAGAGGTGGTACGTGTATGGAATGAGCTGCCAGAGGATGTGGTGGAGGCTGTACAATTGCAACATTTAAGAGGATGGGTATATGAATAGGAAGGGTTTGGAGGGATATGGGCGGGGTGCTGGCAGGTGGGACTCGATTGGGTAGGGATATCTGGTCGGCATGGACGGGTTGGACCGAAGGGTCTTTTTCCATGCTGTACTTCTCTATGACTCTCTGTCCTATCCCTGTAACCCTACATTTCTTATAGCTAACCCACTTAGTCTGCATATGCCTCGACACTATGGGCAACTTAGCATGGCCAATCCATATAACCTGCATATCGTTGGACTGTAGGAGGAAAGCGGAGCACCCTTAGGAAACACACAGACATAAGGAGAATGTACAAACTCCACACAGACAGTTGCCTGAGTGTGGAATTGAACCTGTTTCTCTGTGAGGGAGCAATGCTATCCACTGAGCCACAGCTTCTAATTAGTTTAAAATATTGGGTAGGATTATCATGTCACCTATTTACAGTCAGCATAATGATGTAATTCACAAACAGAGTACTATGCTCTAAAAGTATTGCAAACTATTGGGCTACATTCTGACGAAGTATGTTTAAGTGCTTGAAGAGGAAATCAATTTATAATTTTTGAAGTAATTGCATGATCAGTTTCTGATTTTCATTTTCCAGCTCTATCTTATCTGTAACTAAACCAGATAATAGGCTTCACCGTAAATGACACAAACCAAAGTAATTTTCCTTTAGGGTAGGCACGGATGTACAATAAAAATTCATTACAGTAACTTGTACATAATGATATTGATATCTTTCAGCCTTTGGTGCAAGGTTTGAAGTTTCTATTAACTGTTTAATTTGAAGATCTAAGTCAATTACGTTTTTGTTTGCCTGAGTTAAGAAAGCCAATCTCTGACTTTCTTAGCCCTCATTAGTTAGATTCTAGGTTCCAGCATGTTTTCACAACTTTCACAGCATTTATTAAGTTGATCAAAATGAAAGAATGATGCTCAGTAAAACAATGGATCTAGACAATTCACAATGGAATAGCAGCTGATAACCTCTGGATGGCTGGGCACATGTCTCTTGCTCTGTAATGTTGATTATATTTTTTCTGTCTTCATTCTCCTTCACAATGCATCAAACTAGTATTAACCCTTTTGCTAGCCACTGCCTCCTCGGCATGCTCAGTGGCATCTTGAATTTTAATTGGCTTGCGTGAACTGCACACAATCAATCTCAGATTGCTGAGATAGTGTGACCTCAGTTTCTGCTTTAGTTCCATTAAAAGTGGCAGTCACCTTACTATATAACATCTTGCTGCCCCCTGATATGTTCATTGAAATGTGAAGCAAGTCACATTGTCCCTCTTAGTTTGCTAATTTCCTGTATCTCTAAACTAATGAGTAATATATGCATCTGTTTGAAAGTGTGTAGTATCTCCCTGGAATGATTTATATTGTTCCAAATGCCTAAATGATTCATCCAAATATTAATGGAACATTCCAAAGCCATTCAATATCCTTTAAAGAATTATGTGTGATTCCACAGTAACTGTTGATGCCTGTTTTTTAAAAAAAAAGGTAGTTTCAAAAGACCAGACTAGCTGCTTCTTAATCTAATTCATTGATTGTTGGTATTGTATCAAGAAATATAAAGTCTAGGCAAGCATTGGGAAGCCATAAGACCATAAGTCAGAGCACAATTTGGCCATTCAGCCCATTGAGTCTGGTCCACCATTTGATCATGACTGATACGTTTCTCAATCCCATTCTCCTGCCTTCTCTCTGTAACCTTTGATACCCTTATTAATCAAGAACCTATCCCCGTCTTAAATAGAAATAGTTAGGCCATCATCAATCCAAATGCTCAAACAGATTTGAAGGGCTGTATAGCGTACTTCTGTTCTCGAGTACTGGAGAAAGTCCAAATCGGAGAATTGATTTTAATCACCAAGTTGATATGAGGATAAAACAGAATCTTGAGCACTCTAATGGCTCTTGTTGAATAATGCTGCTCTTATATCTTCAAAACTTTGAAACTGAAGCTCATCTGAAATAACAGGAAATTTAAATTATGATTGACAGGTTAGGTGGAAGGAGGAAGTCATCATAACCAATTAAAAGCTTGCTAGATCATCAGGACTTTGATATTTTAAGGGCTGGTGCTCAGCATCTGGTACTTTTGGACTTAATATGTTAATCGCACAAATGTATCACCAATTGTAGATTTTTTTGTATTAACTTGTATTCATTTAAAGATGTGGATATTGCTGGCAAGGCCAGAATTTATTACTCATCCCTAGTTACCTTCAAGAGGATAATGGTGAGCTGCCGTCTTGAATCACAGCAGTACATCCACATTGCTGTTTGGGAGAGCATTTCAGGATTTTGACCCAGTAGCAGTGAAGTGGTTGCAATGTATTTCTAAGTCAGGATGGTGAGTGACTTGAAAGGGAATTTGGAGGTAGTGGTGTTCCCATGTATATGCTACCTCTAGATGTTATTGGTCATGGACTTGGAAAGTGTTAATGATCACTGATGAATTTCCATAGTGCAGCTTGTAAATGACACACAATGCTGCCACTGAGCATTGATAATGTTGGGAATGAATATTTGACATTTTGCTGTCTATTAAATAGGTTGTTTTGAACTATATGTTGTCAATTTTCTTAAATGTTGTTGGAGCAGTACTCATAAAGGCAAATAGGAGTAATGATATTCTTATTTTATGTCTTGTAGATGGTGGACATGCTCTGGGAAGTCAGGAAGTAAGTTACCCATTGCAGGATTTTGCAGCCTTTGAGTGAACTCTTGTATCCCACCATTTATATGGCTAGTCCAGTTCAATTTCTGGTCAAAGATAACTCCAAGGATGTTGATAATGGGGGAGTCAGCAATGATAATGCTGTTGCGTATTAAGGAGTGATTGTTAGATTCCCACTTGCTGGAATGATTATAGCATGGCAATTGTGTGATATGATTGTTACTTGCCTCTTGTCAATACAAACCTAGATTTTTGTCCGGGTCTTGCTGCATTTGAAAATGGGAGCCAAATTGACAGATGATATAATTACAAATTTCCAAGCTTGCAGATGATTCAAAGATAAGAACATAACAGAATAGGATCAGGAGTGGGAAATTCAGCCTCATGAATCTGTCCCAGCCCTTCATTTTGGCTGATCTCATCACTGTCACGACTTACTGTCTTGCCCACTCCCCAAACCCTTTAACTTGTCACTAATTAAAAACCACCTCCTTAAATTTATCCAGTATTCTGATGTCCACTGCACTCTGGGGTCGTAAACTCCACAGACTCAACCATTTGAGAAATGTAATTCCTCCTCACCTTAATTTCAGTCTTAGGAGTTGCAGACATAAAGCAATCATCTCTCATTATAGATTGTTCTACACGTGGAGACATTCATTCTACATCTAATTTGTCAATCGTCTTTAGCATCTTATAAACTCATTGTTCTAAGCACTAGAAAGTATAGGCCTAAACTGCTCATGCTTGCCTCATAAAACAAGCATTTCATCTCTAGAATTAATCTAGTAAACTTTATTGAACTGTCTGTAATGCAATTACATCCTTCCTCAAGCAAGGGGACCAAACTGCATGCAGTAGTCCAACTGCAGTCTCACCAATACCTTGTACAAGTGCAACAACACTTTCCTACTTTTATGAGCAGAATTGTATTGAGAGCAAGATGTTAAGCATTTTCAGAAGAACTTGGACAGACTTACTGATTGGACAAGATTACGGCTCATAGAATATGATGTGCGAAAATGTGAGGTTATCCACTTTGGTGGGAAGAACAGATGTGCTCTTAAACAGAGAGAGGTTGGAAAATATAGATTTCCAAAAGGATTTGGGGATCTTGATAAAAGTAACTTAAAGATAATATGTAAGTGCATCAAGTTATTAGATTAATGGATTGTTGGCCTTTATCAGAACAGCATTTGAGCACAGGAGGAGTGAAGTCTTGATTTCAGTTGTATTTATTCATGAATATTCATTAGATTGCACTTGATGAACTGTGCACAGTTGTAATCTCCTTAATTCAGGAAAGTTATTACTGCCATTGAGGTATAGCAAAAGAGGTTCACCAGACTTGTTTCTGGATTGGCTGTGCTGTCCTAGAAAGAGAAATTGGGTACTGGGCCTATGTTCTCTAGCATTTTGAAGAATGAGGTGATCACCTTGAAATATATAAAACACTTAAAGGGATAGACAAGGTAGAGTTGAAACTTTATTGCTGGAACAGCACAACAGGTCAGGCAGCATCCAGGGAACAGGAGATTCGACGTTTCGGGCACAGGCCCTTCTTCAGGAATGGTAGATGCAAGTAAGATATTTTCTCTGGTGGGGTATCTAGAACTAGAAGCTACAATTTAAAACTAAAAGGATTTAGCACTGAGATGGGGGTATCTTTCTTTTTTTGCTCAGATGTTGGTGAATCTTTGGAATTCGCTATCCCAAAGGATTGTGCTTTGGTCATTGGACAAATGACTCAACTGAAGCTGGAGGTGACCCAGGTTGGAACCTCAGTCTTTGAAAATATTTATAGTACAGTTTGATTAACCTTTTGATTGCCAATGACATAAGAGGGATGGGGATAGTATGTATAAAAGGCACTGAAGTGTTTATCTTGAGATAGTAGTCAAATGACAGGCAACCTAAGGTTTGAAAACCCTAACCGAGAATGAAATAAAAGAAATAATATTTTCAGAGGGGTGGTATGGGTATGATAGAAATTTCTCACCTAAAAGATGCCAAATAATAACTGGGGATTAGCAGAAGGAGGCCCAGTAACTCACCAAGCCCAATGATACAATATTGAGGTCCCTAAATGGGCAAGAAATCTCCCCATCTGAAACATGGATATGTAGGTAGCTTAAATGTGCAAAATGGCAATCTTTGTAGCTACAGGGCCTTATGAAACCACTTCTTTAGTTATCACCGACTACGGTATCTCTTCTCATTCCTGCACTGTCATTTCTGTCTTCCTCAAGGCCTACTCTGGCCTCTCACCTGCATGTACTTCTTTGGCAGCGTCATCTGGAAATAGCAGTTTCAGATCCATGTGTATGCAAATGATAACCAGCTCTACCTCTCCTTGTCTCATGCCCCATTACCAAATTATCAGACAGCTTCCAAAAATCCGTTAGTGATTGAACCCAAAAGAAAATTCAGTTAAGTACATGAAAGACTATTTTTGGTTCTGGCCACCAGCTTTGTTTCTCAGAGAGCAATTCCATCCCTCACCTTGGCCTCTCTGAGGTGAGACATTTCACAGCTTGGTGTCACACTTCCTCTTGAGACGAGCACCATCTGTGCTTCTTATGCTCACAAATATGTGACCAAATTCTGCCCCCACTCCATTTTCAAGTTTGCTAATGACACCACCATTGTTGCTTGCATCACAAACAGCAATGAGACACAATACAGGAAGGAGGGAGAGAGAGCTACTGGTTTGGGATAAAGACAGCAATTTCTCCAACATTGGCAAAATGAAGAAGCTGATCATTGACTCAAAGAAGCGGAGTGGAGGGCATGCCTCTGTTTGTATCAATGGTACTACATCAGGAAAACAACCAATATCATCAAACACCTTCCCACCCCAGTTATACTCTCATCCACCCTCTTCTGTCGGGCAGTAGATATAGAAGTTTCTATACACATATGAATAGATTTAAGAACTGTTTCTTCCCTGTTGTTTAGACTTCTGAATGGACCTCTCAAATTTTAAATTTAATGCTGATCTTGCTCTCTGTGCAACCTCTCTCTGCAGCTGTAGCATTGTATTCTTCACTCTGTTCTCTTACCCTAATGCACTTAGTATGCTATGATCTGCCAGTACTGCATGCAAAACCAAAACTCTTCACTGTGCCTAAGTCCTTGTGACAATAATAATAAATCAAATCATCCCAATACATGTCTATTTCCACTTTGGTTGCATTGCCCATCTCTGCTGTGCCTTTATTCCTCTGCTGTTGACATCTTCATTCATGCTTTTATGTCTGGACTCAACTATTTCAATTCATTCCTGGCAATTCTTATAAACTCAAAGGCGTTTAAAACTCTGCGTCCATATTTAACTCTCACCAAGTCCTAATCACCTACCATCCCGGTACTTGCTGATTAGGTTCTCGTTAAACAACACCTCAATTTTAGAACATGATTTTTTATTTCAAATCACTTAATCCCTGTATTTGTAACCTTTAGCTTTTGCAATCCTTCAGGATATCTGCACCTCTCCACTTGTTATTTCTCAAGTATTCCCAATTTGAATAACTTCATCATTGGTTATGCATTCCCAACCAAAGCCATCAGATATTCACTCTCTGTTCCTCTCAACCTTTCAATCTTTCCCTTTTTTCTTTTAAGATGATTGTTAAAATCTGTCTCTGTTATTAGAATTAATATCGCTCCACCTGATATGATGTTAAATATTATTTGAATACATTCCCATGGTACACCGCTGGTTATTTTAATACATAAAGGATGTTGTATAAATGCTTGCCATTGTTTTGCTGTACGCCTGTTCTAAACAACTTGGCCAGGAACGTAGATTCCTGCTGACAGGTACACCAGTTTAAATATTTTCATAAGGTGTGAAGGTGGATTCCAGGCATTCCTGTACTGAGGCAGAACTTCCCTGATCAGCTATTTTTTGAAAGATGGTGAATCTTGAAATCATATTGACTTCTCCAAAAAGATTTATATTAGCTTTCACCAAGAGAATACCGACCAGTGCAACCTCCAAATCCAACAACAATCTTTGAATGAAGGTTTTAACAGCATATGAAATGAGGTTGGAAGGGAGTTGGACAATATTACAGAAGTGGAAAAAGGGGCACTTAGTAAAAACATGATCACGTGGCCAAATTCATCAATGGTTCAAATATGACATCATGACATGATCACTGTGGTTCAGCCTCTGGCAGCTGTGAAGGAGAAAGGAGAAGGTTAGAGATGGGTGGCAAGAGAACAGAACTTTTCTCAATGATTAAAGGCAACAGCTTCAGCCTTTCCTATATTTAATTGGAGATAATTTCTGATCATCACACAAGTTTTGCATCAGCGACCTGACAATTTAGAGACAGTGCGACAGCCAAAGAGCATGGTGCTGAGGTATAGCTGCAGGTTGATAGTCAAAGAGAATAGCTTGTGCCATTCCAAATCAAAATCTATATTGCCTTGGACTTTAGGATTATAAACAACTCTCATCTAAATTGACAATCTCTCCCACCCGCCATCACTTATTGTAACATAAACATTTCTCGTATTATACCATTGTACCTCTATCTTCCAAGATTGTTGTGTCAGAACAGCATCTGATTTGAGTAGGTCTACAGATCAGGTATTTCAACAACTCATAAGTTTCTCCAGTTAAAAATTTACTTACCTCCTGGATATAGTGGAGCAGACAAAGATGACTAAAACACTGAAAATTAATTTCTAACCATTAATTCAAACTGGTAGATTGTGTTCCTGAAGTGAACTAAATAAAGATAGAGTCAAAGAGTCATAGAGATGTACAGCATGGGAACAGACTCTTCAGTCCAACCCGTCCATGCCGACCAGATATCCCAACCCAATGATTTCATTTCTGTGGAAGATCTAACAGTCTTTTTGCAAATGGAGTATCACTCTGAATGATATTAAGCATAGATGTACTTGTATACTTATGAAAACAGACAATAGGTTGGCTATTTGTTATGAGCAAATTATCTACAATATTTGTCAACATAACAGCAGTGACAGCACTCCAATTTGAACGAGTAATGGTTCAACACTTTGGGAGATTTTGATGTTATAATAATGTGCTACCTTATTTGGTTATTTTTCTTTCCAGTGTGAGTTGTTTGTTAATTCTCCTGGAATTAGCTCCCATTACTGTTTGTCAGAAGCAAGAAAGTTTGGAGCAGTTTCCCCAAAATGTGCAGAAAAAATGCTCCAGGTTTTACAATAATTTCAACACGTCACATTTTTCATTTGGTGAGAAATTTTGATTATTTCATTTTCTGTTTCTTAAAATGTTGCTATACTCTGTCTCAATGAGGAGTGAAAGTGGTGTAAAAAGGAATTGGCCTATTAATCACACTGAACGTGAATAGAGCAGAAAAACAGATCTCGAATGTGTTACCTATTAATTAGATATTCCTAATCCAGAGAGCCTGCACACAAGAATTGACACACTCTGGTCTGTCTTCCAGTATTCCAGATAATTTCATCCAAAAATGAAAGAAAGTCAGCTTTGAGGGATGATTTGAAGATTCCGGTATTGGACTGGGGTGTACAAAGTTAAAATTCACACAACACCAGGTTATAGTCCAACAGGTTTAATTGGAAACTTTAGCTTTTGGAGCGCTGCTCCTTCATCAGGTGGTTGTCACAACACCTGATTAAGGAGCAACGCTCCGAAAGCTACTGCTTCCAATTAAACCTGTTAGACTATAACCTGGTGTTGTGTGATTTTTAGCTTTGAGGGAATGATTGTTGAATTGGGGTCTGACACGGATGGTCCGACCACATAGAGTCATAGAGATATTAAGCACAGAAACAGACCCTTCGGTGCAAATCGTCCATGCCAACCAGATATTCTAAATTAATTGAGTCCATTTGCCAGCACTTGGTCCATATTCCTGTAAACCTTTCCTATTCATATACCCATCCAAGTGCATTTTAAATGTTGTAATTATACCAATCTCCATCATTTCCTCTGGTAGCTCATTCCATACATGCACCACCCTCTGTGTGTGGAAGCCTCTGTGCTGAGTTACTGCAATGCAATGTTTATCTGTAATTTGTTTATCTGACAGTAATGTTTATCCTTTTAACTATGTCTTATTTCTAGCTTATACTATGAATCACCGGATAATTATGCAGCTTCTTTTCTTTTTTATTCCTTTTTTTTGGTATCTAAGATTTGTGCCTAGGTACTTTGCACCTGAAATGGCACCATGAGAAGTGACATTGTAAACTTTTCTGTAAACCTGTAGTTCTGTACTCAAGTACATGTGACAATAAAGGATATTCTATTTGATTTGTGCTGCTTTTAGATATATAGGTGGTTCCAGTGAAACCTCACTTAATAGAAATAATGGGGCCCATGGTAAAAATAGGGTTAGGGCAGACCAGAAAAAAAATCACACAAGATTGCTCAACAGTCACCCAAACGTCTAATGCCCAGTATAGCACAAACTGAATGAAGGTATAAATCATATTTATCAATGGAACAAAAGTAAATTTGACACAATACCTTTTAAAAAAATATTGTTAATGCAGGGACAGAGGGTCATCATGATGCATACCGTAGATGTCCTCATTCCTGTTAAGTGAACTATATCACATATTCTCTCCTTACGCTCAAACGCCTTATATAATATTTAGCTTCTTTTCCAGTGTTATAACCTTTCTTTTGTGTTCATCACCTGCAATGTTATCACCAGGATGCTTCTTGCTATCATTTATTTTCACTATGCCCTTCCATTTTTTCAAAAACAGGGACACTCTAGGAGTAGTGCACCTTTCAGAGATTAGAAATCACACAACACCAGGTTATAGTCCAACAGATTTAATTGGAAGCACTAGCTTTCGGAGCGCCGTTCCTTCATCAGGTGCTCCGAAATCTAATGCTTCCAATTAAACCTGTTGGACTATAACCTGGTGTTGTGTGATTTTTAACATTTGTACACCCCAGTCCAACACCAGCATCTCCAAATCATGACCTTTCGGAGGAAGCTGCTCAATGCATCACTCTCAGAAAGCTGCTCTCTGTACAATCCCTGTCACAGAAAGCTGCTCTGTCGGCAGCTGGCTTCGGTGCATGTGCAGAACGAAGCAGGCGAAACGATCGCTGCTGGAATCGCGTTATTGAACAGAGGTAAGCGTTCTTGAAACTCCGGTTCCTTAATTCCTCAGCAACGTTCTAAGCAAAACTGTGCTGCTGGAGCACGCGTTATCCAAGAACTACCTGCAGTATCTGTCAAATGGGATCTGTTAGAAATAATGGGCTCCTTGCTAAGTGATGTGAAGTCCTTTAGCACTTTCAGTAGTATAATTTAAAGAAAATAACTAGCACTTATTGCATACTTGGCTGATTCAATACCTTCCGCACACATGTTTATGACGCTTGCAGATTGTGTGAAAATGGATATGTGCAGACTGTTAATGCTGATTGCTATACAGTGAAATTGTAGAACTACATGATTTATTTAATATATAGTGAGCACTTACTATAGAAAATGACAAATTAGATTCTTTCTTTGGTGCACAAATGCTGCTGAATCCTTTTGAGGATAAGAAGATATTCTGAGCTCATCACAGCTATTATATATGTGTCACTTCACTGTGATTTATGAGAAAAGAAAGCGATCTGATGAGGTGTGATGAGTAATGTCCTTTAGATTCGCACCCTTAAAGAATCATTTTCTAAACATGGCATTATATAACAGGACAATTTCAAGAGGTACTAAGTCTTCTGTTGTCTTCCATAATGTGAATGTTAAAAACTAACTGAAAGTGCATATACCCAATACTGATATTGCTCACGGTGTTTTATAAAAGATGCTCAAGACAGCTGACTATAAATGAACTGACTATGGCACGAATGCCCGCTGCTCAGCCATTCATACTGTCTTTATCTGGACTGGGTGAAAGATAAATGGTAGTAAAAAGGCTTTGATGTCACAAAGAAGAAAACGGCCGCATTGTACCAGTGAGCCAACTTCTAAATTTTTTTTCTTGAACTATAAATTCTGATTTATTGCTTCTATTTCAAAGCCCTTGGTTGCTGTGAGAGGTTAACTAGACATTGAAGGAATACACAGTCTTAGATCTAGATTATTGAATCTGACAAATTCATTTTATTCCAGGTTTATTAAAAAACATATTTTGCCTGTAAGCATAGACAGATGAAAAACCAAATGGATTACTGCATAGTTGTGAGATATTAAACTTCTGTACTACTTAGCATATTTTTACCTTACTCCTGTTTTTAGTGATGTTTAGAAATTCTTCCAAGGTACTTTGGCTCATCAGTTGTTGTTTTCCTCAACTTTTAACTGGATTTCAATAAAATGTGAAGTTCTGATTTGTGTTCTATCTCTCATCAGTGTATAGTGAGCCACCTTTTAAATGATGATTTGAACCCAATGGTTCTCAATTTTAGTTAGTGTCTTAAGTGGGGAGAGAAATGTCAAGCGATTGAGGGAGAGAGTTCCATAACTTAGGGCCTAGGCAGCCTTGCCCTTCCATATCTCTATAACTATCCTTGGTTCTGAGATCTCTGAGCCTCTCTAATGCTAACAACTTGGACATGCCTAATTTAAATTGTGCCTGTATTGGTAACTCTGTCTTCTCTGCTGAATGATGTAGAGGTGCCGGTGTTGGACTGGGGTGGACAATGTTAAAAATCACAACACCAAGTTCTGGTGCAACAGATTTATTTGGATGTACAAGTTTTTGGAGCACCGCTCTTTCATCAGGTAGTTAGTGGAGTAGGATCATGGGACACAGAATTTATAGCAAAATACCATATTGTCATACAACTGATGCAATATATTGAACAAACCTAGATTGCCATAAGTCTTTCATCTTTTAGAATGTGTTGCAGGTTTCGATTCATTAATATGTAAATCCCAGAATTTCTCTCAAGTTACATTCCCGAAATAACATAAGGTTTTATAAAAAAAGTGTTGAGGTTAGAACCAGTCTTGAGTCAGACTGGTTCTATTTCCAAAGTAAGAATTTATAAAATGTCACATGGATTATAAAAAATATTGACTGCCTACAGATTGTATGCTTTTGGAACAAAATAGACTGCATCTGCAAATACACTTCCCCAGTATGGGAGCACTTCAGCAGTCAGGCACATTCGGCCTTGCATCTTTGAGTGACCATCCTCCAAGGTGAATTTCAGGGTATGCAAAAACGCAAAGCGGCTGAGCAGAGGCTGATACCAAGCTTAGTACCCATGAGGATGGCCTCAACTGGGACCTTGGGTTTATGTCACACTGCAGGTGAACTTACTGCACCATATACTCACACCGAAGCACTCTTACATACACTTACACTCACGCAGACCCTCTCTCATACACATGCTGTCTCTCAGACAGACAGACAGACACACACACACACACACACTGTGCACACACCTTAGCACAGGCATATACTCCAAAACATTCATGCACACATTCTATCGTGCATGCACGTGTGCACACACGCACACACTCACACACTCTCTCTCTCTCTCTCCCTCTCACATGCACACACACGTATAAATCTATGGAGTGAATTTGCATTGGCAGAACTGTATTTGCAGATGCATTCTATTTTGTTCAAAAAAGCATACAATCTGTAGGCAGTCAATATTTTTTATAATCTGTGTGACATTTTATAAATTTTTACTTTGGAAATAGGACCAGTCTAACTCAAGATTGGGATACAGACAGATGCTAACCTCACACCTCTAATGCATTGTTTGAGCTGAGATGTCACTTTTTAAAAAATAAAATCTTAAATTATCTTGGGAATGTGACTTAGAAAGAAGTTCTGGGATTTACATATGCATGAATCAAAATCTGCAACCCATTCTAAAAGATGAAAGACTTACAGCAATCTAGGTTTGTTCAATATATTGCACCAGTTGTATGACAATATGGTCTTTTGCTATAAATTATATATCCTATGATCCTGCCCCACTAGCTACCTGATGAAGAAACAATGCTCTGAAAGCTTGTAGTTACAAATAAAGCTGTTGGACTATAACCTGGTGTGTGATTTTTAACTTTCTTCACTGACTTCTTCGTTAAAATTCATCTTTCTTCAAGTTTTTATCTATTTTAGTCTTCTTAGGTAGTCCCTCAAAATCGAAGATGACTTTATTCTCCTCCAAAGTTAAGGGTCTAACTGTTGTAATATCTCCTTGGGTGGTTAATGTTGAAAAATCACCCTATGAACAAAGAACAAATAAAATTTACCGCCCAGGAACAGGCCCTTTGGCCTTCCAAACCTGAGCCGATCCAAATCTACCGTCTAAACCTGAAGCCCAATTCCTAAACATCTGGATCCCTCTGCTCCCCACCTACTCATACCTCTGTCCAGATGCATCTTAAATGAATCTACCATGCCTTCCTCTACCACCTTTGCTGGCAACACATTCCAGGCACCTACCACCCTCTGTGTAAAGTACTTGTCGTGTGTATCCCCCTTAAACTTTTCGCCTCTCATCTTGAAAGCATGACCTCTCATTATTGAATCCTTCACCCTGGGAAAAAGCTTATCTCTGTCTACCCTGTCTGCCCTTCACGATTTTGTACACCTCAATCAGGTCCCCGCTCAATCTTTTTTTGTAATGAAAACAAACCTAACCTATTCAACCTCTCTTCATAGCTAGCACCTTCCACAGCAGGAAACATCCTCATAAACCTTCTCTGCATCCTCTCCAAAGCGTCCACATCCTTTTGGTAGTGTGGTGACCAGAACTGTACACAGTATTCTAAATGCAGCCGAACCAACGTTGTGTACAATTTTAACATGACCTGCCAGCTCCTATACTCAATACCCCGTCCAATGAAGGCAAACATGCCGTATACCTTCTTGACCACTCTATCCATCTGTGCAGCAACCTTCAGGGTACAATGGACCTGACCTCCCAGATCTCTCTACCCATCAATTTTTCCCAAGGTTCTTCTGTTTACTGTTTAATTCACTCTGAATTAGACTTCACAAAATGCATCACTTCACATTTGCCACTTCTCTGCCCAACTCTCCGTTATTTATATTCTCCTGTATTCTTTGACAGCCCCCTATGCTTTCTGCTACTCCACCAATCTTTGTGTCATTTGCAAATTTGCTGATCATACCAACAGTGCCCTCTTCCAGATCATTTATGTAGATCACAAACAACAGTGGCCCCAGCACTGATCCCTGTGGAACACCTTTCTCCATTTCGATAAACTCCCTTCAACTACTACTCTCTGTCTTCTGTTGCTCAACCATTTATCCACCTAGCTAGAACACCCTGCACACCATGTGACTTCACTTTCTCCATTAGTTTACCATGGGGAACCTTATCAAATGCCTTACCAAAGTCCATGTATATGACATCTACAGCCCTTCCTTCATCTATCAACTTGGTCACTTATGAGGCACCATGAAACATTTCACTATGTTAAAGATGCTATGAAAGCCCCAGCTGTTTTTGTGGAGTAACTATGGTGAATGGGGATTTTAACATTTTAATTTGCAATTACTTTATGGTCAGTAGTGACATTCATAAGATTATTTTCTATCCTCCAGTCATGGATCATTTGGAGTTGGTAAGCAATGATCTAATTCTAGACTTTTGCTTTTGCAAATAACTAAAGGGCATGCAAAGATGAAGTCACCATTGTCTTGTCAGACATTAGAGTTGATTTCTTTAGAGAGAGGGAGAGAGAGAGGACTGGTGATGGTTTAACTCAAAGGTCACCATGCTTCAGACAAAGGGAGAGGTTCAGGAAGAGGGTCCTTCATGGTAACCTTGGTTGATGCGGCAGTTGAAGCCATCACAAGCCAGCCATCCAGCTAACTGAACTAACTGACCCCTTTAAAAGGGCATGTAATATATGGGTCACTTTATATGATGACAGTTATAACACATTGATGCAGTCTAATGATGTCCTATCGCATAACACTGAGAGCGGATGGAAGAAGGCACTGGCACAGCCCTGCTCTACCATGTTTTTATGTGGGGTTTTATAGCTAACCGTTTGCTCTAATGTTGTCCCAGGCTCTCAAGAACTGTTAATGATGTTTATACTTGGTAATGTGGTGAACAGACCCACAAAAACATCAGGAGACAACAGGGAGAAAGTGTGAGGGGAAGCTCGAGAGCAGGGGGTGAAGGACTTTACCCAGCAATCAGACTGGAGAGAGGGAAACCATCTGCCAATTCTGAAACAGGGCAAGAAGCATAAAAATCTTTGGCTGCCAGAGCACCACTTAAACAAAACCACACAACATTGATCAGAACAACTCACCATCAGTGCCGTCTGATAACAGCTGATGCTAACTGCATTACAACAATGTCAACTGCAATGGACATAAAACTTGACTCTTCCTTCAAGCATGCAGATGGACCTAACCAAACTGGGGACTGGATCAACTTGCTTCATCACTTCAACAGACACAAGTGCTTCCAGCCTCATTCAGAAGCTTGATAGTGAGCTGTGCCATGACCATTTAGATTAGAAAGTCAATAGAAGAGGAAACCTCCAAATGTAACAATGTAATTAGACTTTTGATTTTTATCTTTGTTTATGGCACAATCCTATCATAAACAGGACAAAAATTCAATCCTTGCAGCCAAGAATCAGGGGAGACAATTGATTTTTTAAAAAATAAATGATCTGTACTACTTTGCTTATAATTCTAAACATATTATCGAAAAATGAGCTCATAAGGGACTGCATCACCAGTGAAGGTATTGAATAAAGTATTGTCAGAATTGTTGCAGTGTAAAGAGAACCTTATTATCAAAAGCAGTACAGTTCACCAGACAGACTGAAGTATATAAGGATACACTTTTTATTCAAGGGCACAGCGATGTTTCCTGGGACTGAGCTATTAATTCTAAACAGGCTCTGTTTGCTAATCACAAGCTTGCCTTGCACCAATAAGCCAATGGATGTGGTGAGCAGTCATCCCCATTTTCTAACGCCTGCGTTGTGGTGGGAAAACTCCATATTGGCATCAAAATGACCAAGGTATCAAGGCTGAGTGCCATGCATGTCATAACAAAGGCCATTTGAAGGTAGTTTTACAAAACAACAGCAGTAGAAGACATCCAAGTACAAAAAAAAATTAAAACCAGATGACTCCAATCTTCAACAATCCAAGAGGTAGATGCTGTTGAAGAACAAAATGCAGACGCACACAAGACATTTATTGGTACACAAGGTGCATGGTTACAGGTAGGAATCCTAATTTTCATTACGGTACAGGTGGAGTGGCAATGGTCAGGCTACTGAGCCCGGAACTCATCCACTTCGGTCGACTGTCTTTTTTTCTATTTATTTCTCTTTACTTTTATTTTTTTTCCTTTAAAGTACTTTCTCTTTTTGCCTTCGGTTGCAACGGCTTCGGTGATGGCATCATTGGTGGCAACGGCACGAGTGGGTCCTGTGGAATGGCGGATGAAGATGGCAGCGTGGGCCTGGAGAGCGCAGAGGCTGAGTAAATGACAAAGGAGAAGGCATTCAGTGGCAGCAGAAGCAATGCCAGGACACCCCAGTCGGCGGTCTGCCCATGGGTCAGGAGCAGGTCCTAGGCTCAATCTCCCGGGCCAAACTGGCAGGCTGAGCTGAGGCTCCAGATCTGTGGCTAGGTCTGACGGCGGAGGCGGTAGCTGTGAGTTTGGTCCCAACACAGGATCCTGCGACATAGGTGGTGACTGCATGGGCGAGATTGTCCCAGCGCAAACTTATGGTAGTGGCAGCGTCAGTGGAGGTAAGATGGCGGCGGAGAGTGGTGACTGTGTTCTGGCAGTGGCAGTAATGGAGTTAGTTAAGCAGCAGGGACTCGAGGTATGGAGGTGGTGGAGCCCACATCCTGGCCCATGGCTGAACCTGAAGCGGGAGCTGTTCCAAAGACCATCTCATTTTTATTGAGATATGACTACAGAATGAACTTTATTGTTTTATTTTTCTGGCTTTAAAGTTCTGTGGTTTGGTTTATTTGAAGATGGAGCCAGAGATTGGTGACACTAAGCTATATTTTTCACTGTTTTTGTAATAAATACATGTGACAAGAAATCAAGTCAAATCAATTGTCAATCCACTCTTTCAGGTGATTTCTCCAACTGTCTTTCACTCAACATCAGGAGGTATGTCAATCAAAGTATATAGGCACATGTAGACTACAATTGGAAAGAGCTGAAAATGTGTTGCTGGAAAAGCGCAGCAGGTCAGGCAGCAATCAAGGAGCAGGAGAATCGACGTTTCGGGCATGAGCCCTTCTTCAGCCTCATGCCCAAAACATTGATTCTCCTGCTTCTTGGATGCTGCCTGACCTGCTGCGCTTTTCCAGCAACACATTTTCAGCTCTGATCTCCAGCATCTGCAGTCATCACTTTCTCCTACAATTGGAAAGAGATCATTTTACATGTTGTATGCCAGTCTTTAATCTTGTTTATTATTAAACTGAGGTGAGTTTTTGGCTTTGAATCATTATTATTCAATAGCAGCAGGAATTAAAGTTGACTCATCACATTGTGAATCAGTGGAAGAAATTCCATCCCTAGGATGTATGGAGGGATCATAGAATTCCTACCATATGGAAAGAGCTATTTGGCTGAAAAGAGTGAGCACCGACCTTTCAAAGTACATCCCACTTAGACCCAGCCTCCGACCCTGTAACCCCTCATTTATCCTGGCTAATCCATCTATCCCACGGTGGCCCAATGGTTAGCCCTGCTGTCTCACAGCGCCAGGGACCTGGATTCGATTCCAGCCTCTGGTGACTATGTAGAGTTTGCACATTCTCCCGGTGTTTGTGTAGGTTTCCTCCGGGTGCTCCAGTTTCTCCCACAGTTACAAAGATGTGGAGGTTAGGTGAATTGGCCATGCTAAATTGCCTAAAGTGTTTAGGGATGTGTAGGTTAGGGGCATTAGTTAGGGATAATGTAGAGTAAAAGGGTAGGGGAATGGGTCTGGGTGGGATTCTCTTCAAAGGATTGGTGTGGACTTGTTGGGCCAAGGGGTCTGTTTCCAGGGATTCTATTATCTTTGTACTGTGGAAAGAATCCAGAACACCCAGCAGAAATCCATGCAGTGACCCAAGAGTGGAATTGAAGCTGGGCATTGGGTACAGTGAGGTAGCAGTGCGAACCACTGTGGTATTGCATATATTTCATCTCTGTGGCAAGGCTAGAAAAACTGGGAAAACTATGCACCAGGAATGAACATGCCCAGCTTTAAAATGGCACTCTAGGCCTTAATGAAAGAGCAAATCAGCAGTGGGAGGGAATGAAGCTGCCATTGATGGTGAAGTTTGTTAAAAGAAGAGGCCTTGGATCTTGCTCTACATTTTGGCAGCAACGATAATGTTAAAGTCTTAACTGTCTCTTTTGAAGAGAGTCCACTTTTTGTTGAGAAAGGGGATAGTGAGGTGAATTGGTCTGCTTGTTTGCCTGGACCCACCAATGACATGCAATAACAATTGCGTAGGGACAATGAAAGATTATCCAGGGAGAATTAGACTTATGCCCAAATAATTACATCAAGCCAATATATAAAATCAGAGGTTCTTATTCTGTGCAAATGTAAACTGGAGGCTGCAATCAAATCTTTGAGCAAACCATGGAAGTAATCAATTTCTCTAAGTAAATGAATAGAGGTTCAACTTCTGGAGCTGAAGAGAAAATGCCTATCTCCGAGCATCAAAGGAAACTTGAAAATATTATTTACTGTTCACTCATGGGATGTGGGTCTCTCTGGCTAGGCCAGCATTTATTGACGGTCCCTAATTATCCAGAGGACAATTCAGAGTTAACCACAGTGCTATGGGTCTGGAGTCACATGTCGACCAGAACATGAGAGGGTGGCAACTTCCAACCCAAAAGGACACTTAGCCAACCAACATTGGTTTCATGGTCATTATTAGACCCTTACTTCCACATTCCTTATCAAATTCAAATTCCATCAACTGCCATGGCAGGATTTGAACCCCACTCCCTATGACATTAGCTGAGTTTCTGGAGTAATAGTTTCGCAATAATACCGCTAGGTCATTATCTCCCCATTTCAATATTGAAATTAAGCAAGATTTAGAGAAAGTTTAACTCCAGAGCAAAAACTAAGCAGAACTATTAGCAATCAAAAGCAATGCCAGACCACAGAGCAACCACAGAAGCACTTGAACTAAATGCCCATCTTATCGCCAATACAACTCTTGTAGACAACATGCCTGATGCTAATGTTGAACTTTCAAACCAGTCTGCGGATTAGAGAACTACACTGGAATTTACTATAGATCCCAATTCTGATGTAGGTTTGAGAGAGTCTAATTTCTTAAAATCGTCAAGTTTATTTTCTTGCTTTTGGTGAAATCCTATTTCCTGATGGAGTTGGTGGCAATGTGGTAATGTCAATGGGTTAGCCATCCAGAACCCCAGAATAATTTTCTGAGGTCATGAGTTTAAATCCTACTATGGCAAATTATGAAATTTAAATTCAATACTAAAGATAATGGAATTAAAGCTAGTCTAATGGTGACCATGTCAATTCGCATAAAAAGTTCAGCTATGCCCTTTTCAGGAATAAGATCTGCCATCTTTGCCTGGCCTGGTCTATATGTGACTCCTGACAATATGACTCTTAATAAAAACTGGCCTAACCCACATCTCATGAACGAACTTAAAGAATAAAGCTTCAAGCACTGTTGAAGATTGATGCCTTTAGAAAATAAACTTGAAAAGTGGAGGGTTAGGCAGAAGTTGAATGAAAACTGTAAGTCATTCACAATGTTAAGGTTTTGCAGGAAAAATTAACTTGAGCGGAAGTTTGTGTATGATTTAATAGCTGCTAATCTGCATTACAATAGTGTCGGATCATATAGAATGGAGATCTGATGGAAGAAGGCACTAGCCATACTGTATCCTGCCATTATATTTAGATTCATAATGAATAAATGTTACTAATTTGTGCTTGTGCTGAAGTCCAGCCTTCATCTGTTTCAAGCTACTTATGATATTTATACAGAAAATGTACTTGGAGGTGACACACTCTCCCATTCTTCCATTGGTGGGTCCACTTTTCAGAATGTTATATCGTGATGAAATGTCTGAAAACAAATCTTCAAGCTCGGTGAGCTAACTTACATACTTATCATCAACCTGAGCTACAAATTTTCTCAAAAATCACCTTTTAGATACTTATTAAATCAACCTATTCAGATATCAAGTGCAAAATCACACAACGCCAGGTTATAGTCCAACAGGTTAATTTGGAAGCACCAGCTTTCAGAGAGCGCTGCTCCTTCATCAGGTGGAACTGATGAAGGAGCAGCGCTCTGAAAGCTAGTGTGCTTCCAAATAAACCTGTTGGACTATAACCTGGTGTTGTGTGATTTTTAACTTTGTCCACCCCGGTCCAATACCGGCACCTCCAAATCATGTTCAGATATATTATGACACTTAAATATCTGCACAGAGGCTGGTATCCCCTCACTAAGTCACCCTGTATTTATTTGTGCACAGTACATTGGCGTTGGACAGCTAGCTTGGAGTCAGTCCCCTGAACTGAGGAGATTCTAAGTCTCCTGGCTGTATACCCTTGAGTTTCGAAGATTGAGAGGGGATCTGATTGAGACATATAAGATTATGAAAGGATTGGACACTCTGGCAGTAGGAAACATATTTCCACTGATGGGTGAGTGCCGAACCAGAGGACACAGCTTAAAAATACGGGGTAGACCATTTAGGACAGCGCTCAGGCTATTGTCTATTGTCTATATATATTTTTTCCCTCAAAAAGTAACAAACTGGCTGTCTAGATCAACCAGTTCAGGAATCAGGTCCCCACACCCCACACCCAAACAGTGGTAGTGCGTATTTTTCCCAGTGCCCATGTCATATGTGTGCAGGTTTAGGACATAGTGAAGAACAACAAGTGCAGAAATCTTCATTCATGTTCCACCACCAGGAAGAAAGGAAACACCTGAGTGGCCAAAAACAAGCAGTGCCCTTCTCACCAAAGGGCAATGTCTGAGTGATCAAAAAGGTAAAGGGGAGGGCAGGGCATAATCAAAATAGAGTTGGAGGGGGAAATAAAGCACTCCACACCCTGCGGTGTCCACCTCTCCCTGAAAACCGCCAGGGCATTGGTAGACACTGCACGCTCCTTCTCCATGGATACCTGGACCCAAACATATCGGTCTTCCAGTTGTATTGGTCAACCAGGGCTTTCATGATTAACAACCCCAATCAAGAATCTTGTATTCAGCAAGATCCAGCTGGTTCCAGTCACTACATTTGAAGCAGGTGGGACTTCAACCAGGCCTTTTGGCCCAGAGGTAGAGACACACAGACAACCCTAAGCAAACTTTTAAGGTCGCTGAAACTATCAGCATGGTAAGTGAACTGCAGGGAAGGTGTAATATATACGATCAGTTCACCTCAAGGTAATGTGGCTTGTGTGTCTCTGTGTATGCTCACACACACATAGGTATCAAATGTAGCACTGCTTCATTTCTGAAGCTCTTCATTATGTGCTTGATCGCCTGGGAAACCCTGTCATGTGTAACTTGAAGAAAAGGAATGTTTTTGCGATGGGGGGGTGGGGTCCATGATGGAAGGAAATTGTGATGTTTCCTTTGAGAGTTCACAGGCTATTGAAAGAATGCTTAAGACTATTGCCAGGTGGTGAGTCTGCTGAAAGCATAAAATTTCTTTTATTTGGGGTATTTGTTCTGGCCTGTGTTGACAGCACCTCACAAAATGAATTCTAGCTGGAAACTCCACTTTGCTGACAAGCACCACTACTGCACTGACAGCTACACAATACAGCGGTCAATACCTTTCACTGATCATTCGCTTCTCCTGTGTGGAAATCATCAATCTCCCATCTACAATACAACAGCTCAATGCACAAGACCAGATGTTTGAACGATCTATACAAATTAGTCTGAGGGTGGCCACTTTTAACTACATAGTCTCTGACAAAATGCTTTTTTGCAAGTTTGCAATATGTCTTCCTGCTCTCTCTTTATGCCTGGTTGGACAAAGTAAATTTATGTGTTTGTAAGCATTTTTGCAAGTTATGTTTCAAGTGTCCTTTTTAAGGCAAACTTTGTCACAAACTGACTTTTACGCCATGAACTGAAGTCCACTTTTGGTATGTTTGCTTCGGTGTTATATCTGATGATTGTTCATTTGAAGTACAGGAATTGCACTGGGTTAAGTATACGATGCAGCTCCAATTCCAGAGAATTCCTGGCTTTTTTTCTTCCTTTGTCTTTGAGGATTGAGGATGACCTACTTGCACTGGGTTTTCAGATCGTTGATGCATCCAATGATCAATGCCTCATCCTTAACTGTGCATATTCCTGACCAACCTCTTGATCTGCTTGGTGTCTTTGAAAATAACTTTCTTCAATTTGGTTTATGACAAGCACCTCAATTCCTTGAGTCAGTGATGATGTTTGATCTCTTCAGGCATGCTTTGAGGAAAGCACTAAAATGTTTCTCATGTTCTGGGATTTTCCAGCCATGACCAAGTCTGACTGTAGCCGTTGCTTCAGGAGTCTGGTGTTATGGACCAGACCAAATTCCTTTAAAGTATTCAGCAGGTAGTCTGGACTATAACCTTTGCTTATTTTAAAGGTCAATGTAAGATGTTGCATTCCAGATGCAATTTGATTGGTCAATCTACTAGATTTAAAACAAAACCGATTTTATTCATCCACTATAGTTAAAATACAACAAAAGGAAGAAGGAATTGGAATAATGTAACTCTAGTGGGAAAGTTAACAGAATAATTGATACAATGACTAATTACTAATTTACTTTTCCAATATCGTGACATTTCATGGCAGAAGGTAAATTCAGAAAACAGATTGTCTCACATGTAATTCCAGTAGCAGGCAGAGAACCCCAGCTTTGGGCTATAACCAAGAGAGGGGAAAAGTAGCTTTCACTTCTTCAAGACCCCAACAGCAAATGCTGGAAACTAAACTGAAAACCTTGGTTCTGTGAGAGTTCCATCACACCCATTCAGGCTGCTTTTATTGTCCAAACTTAAGGACTTAAGCTCACAAACAGTATACTTTCTTACAGACTGCTCATGACTCTTGTTCAATCTTTCTTTTTAAAAGAAACCAGGACAAAATAACTTCTTAAAACCATAGCATTGTCACGCTGATGTCGTATGCATAAAATATCCCACACAATGCAGTGGGTTTTGAGTGATTAACATTTTGATGCTAGCCATATTTCTTAGAGGAGCGTGACATAGTTATACTGCTTTTCCTGCCACTGGATTTGTAAGATTTTGCAAGGCACTAATCTGAGGAAGCTGCTGTAGGTTGTCCAAATTTTGCAGGTCAGTGAACCATGACCTCAGCCTTGAGTTAGAGATCCTGATGTGAGATCATCTATTCATCAGTCAGCCAAAGACTGATTTGATACATTGGAGGTGATGATGAGAACTTTGTTGAGAGTAGTCTCCAAAGACGCAGGATCATATTGTCGATTTTAATTGGGCAGTTATTTAACCGAGAGTTGGCTGAAAGAAAAGCTTTGTTTTCTCATATGTTTCAGGGAAAGAGTCGAAAATGACCTGGAGCTCAGTTATTGTGTCAACATAAACACAAGTCTGGAGCTCTTTATAGTACTTCAACTGCATAGGAAGCTCTTATTGTTATGAATTCTTGTTTAGCTTTAATGGCGCATCTTTAATTTGAAGCAGTGAAGACGGCCTTGCTGAATTTTGCTTAACAGTTCTGATTACCTACCCGAATGTACATGGGAGGAACCTTTTTTGTATTCAATTAGATTGTAGTTACATACATTCAAATAAGTAATGAACAAAACCTAAACAAGTTGATATTTTCTTGTATTTTATTTTTCTTTATTTTTCTCTTTATTGTTTTGTTCAATTCTCATCAGAGAGAGAAATATTTCTGATTGTGCCCTCCTGAGAGGTTGCTGTTTGTATGACTCCCTGAGGATTGCTGTGACTCGAGTCATATTGTGTATATGTATTCTCCTCATCATTAAGGTACAATGCTTCTCTGCTTGGGTAATGCTTTATCTGCCTTGAGAGCAGTTGAAATCCGATCAACTAAAAAGACAAAGTGCTTTGGGGGCTAGAACTTATGGTTGCTGAATTTGGAGCTAAGTGTTCAACCATGTGAGTCATTGGACTGATTAGATGACAACAATTGTTCAACATCTACAACCATGCAAATGGAAGCTTTTTAACATTACCATTCTTCTGCCTTTTGTAATTGTGAAAAAAGTGAATAGTACTTGCAAAGGGGGCTCTTTAAAAACAGAGGGCTCTAAATCTTTGTGTCAATCATATGATGCGTGCAGGTTGCTGGAAGCATTTCACAGCTCTACGGGAGTTTTTGTTCAGAAACACACAACCTTTATTTAAAACTTCAACATGGAATAAAAGCCTGGTGACAGTTTTAGTGCTGTCTATTACTTCTGAAAATTATTTTTGAAAATTCTCCTAGTGAAACCGCAGAATGAAACGTGGCTTCAAGTCACTGTCTGAAAAGGCCGATCAAGTCTTTATCTCCCTTAAAATATGGTGCGTACAAATTCTGAGAGGAAATAACAGAATTTACAGCTGAATATATTAAGCTGCAATGCTTGAGTGTTAAGGATGGTTATAGCGTTGTAACTTGAAAGTATATGGGATAAGGCCAATTGCGAGCAAGTCAGACAGGACTTGTAATGAAATATGAAAAGTATTCATAGAAAAATATAGCGAGTTAATCCAGGTGGAAACGTCTTGTGTTGTTTGGGTTAACTTGTGGAATAGAAAATAGCAACATCTGTCTCTTTGATGGAGGTGGACTATCCTTCAATCTTGTTGGACAAAGATCTTCTTGTTTGTTGGACTTTGTAAAATTCCACATTTAACACTAAGAGACGCCTATTACTGAACTTGCTTTAGTGGTGATTGGTCTGGTTTGATCTGAATTAGGATGGAAGGATCAGTTATTAAAGCTGTAGGATTTCTATCTAAGGGCTGGAGAGTAGCAGGTTTCCATGACTCTTTGGTGTCCAACTGTGTCCTCTTGAATTTTGTAATTGTGTGTGTCCTTCCTGAGAGAAAGATAACTGCAGTAACAGCTGGCTCACAAATCCATGAGACTTTGTTGTTCTTGGAAAATAATTGTTTCTTTTTTGGGCATTATGTTGTGCTTTGAGAAAGAGCTTGGCTGATTTCTTCTTGTATTTGAAGAGCCTGATAGTTGATTTCTGCCTTCTCTGGCATTTGAGAACATGCAAGAGTTGTTATTATGGAAGTGGTCTATTTACTTGGTTTTCCAGTTGAATACATTTGCTATATAGAGTCATGGAGTCATAGAGCACGGAAACAGCCTTTAGTTCAACCGGTCCATACTGACCAGATATCCCAATCCAATCTAGTCCCACCTGCCACCTCCCGGCCCATATCCTCCAAACCCTTCCTATTCATATACCCATCCAAATGCCTTTTAAATGTTGCAATTGTACCAGCCTCCACCACATCCTCTGGCAGCTCATTCCATACACGTACCACCCTCTGTGTGAAAACGTTGCCCCTTGGGTCTCTCTCATATCTTTCCCCTCTCACCCTAAACCTATGCCGTCTATAAGGTCGCCCCTTGGCCTTCAACGCTCCAGGGAAAACAGCCCCAGCCTATTCAGCCTCTTCCTGTAGCTCAAATCCTCCAACCATGGCAATATACTTATAAATCTTTTCTGAACCCTTTCAAGTTTCACAACATCTTTCCGATAGGAAGGGGACCAGAATTGCACGCAATATTCCAACAGTGGCCTAACCAATGTCCTGTACTCAATACTCTGACCAATAAAGGAAAGCATACCAAACACCTTCTTCACTATCCTATCTACCTGTAACTTCACTTTCAAGGAGCTATGAACCTATTCTCCAAGGTGTCTTTGTTCAGCAACACTTGCTAGGACCTTACCATTAAGTGTATAAGTCCTGCTAAGATTTGTTTTCACAGAATGCAGCACCTTGTATTTATCTGAATTAAACTCCATCTGCCATTTCTCAGCCCATCGGCCCATCTGATCAAGATCCCATTGTAATCTGAGGTAACCTTCTTTGCTGTCCATGACATGTCCAATTTTGGTATCATCTGCAAACTTTATAACTATACCTCTCATGCTCACTTCCAAATCATTTATATAAATGATGAAAAGAAGTGGACCCAGCACCAATCCTTGTGGCACTCCACTGGTCACAGGCCTTCAATCTGAAAAACAACCATCTACCACCACCCTCTGTCTTCTACCTTTGAGCCAGTTATGTATCCAAATGGCTAGTTCTTATATGCACTCAAGGGAGGTATGTATCAATGTACATGTATCTAAATAGTATGCAGATTCATTCTTGAACTCAAGTTCTCACATACTATTTGCATATACAGACTCTCTGCTCCATGAAGCACAATCAAGCAGACAAAATTCTAACAGAAAGAAATAGAAAATTATTTATGTGGCCAATAGAGTTGGTATTTGGATGCTCAGGACCCTCAGAATGATGCACTTGGTTGTTCTGTTTGTTTCCAATGTAGCCAATGTGACACCAGCGCTGGGAAGGAATGTGTATAGGTGGGCCATGTGTGTAACTTGAAGCCTTTCAACTAACCAGATCGTAATGGCACCCAGCTCTTCAGGTTGATTTGATGCACAATTTCAAACGTGGAATATCTGGTTCTGCTGAATCTATGTAATTCCCACACAAAAGAACATGTGTTCAGCTATAAGAGGAAACCTCAACTGCCATTATTTCAAAGAATAGGCATTCAATTGCCAGGTAACTATTGCTATTGCAAAGTGTCTGAAGTATTCAGGAGCATCTGAAGAGATGTCCTAGTATGTTGAAGGGACTAGTGAGGGCAGAGGATCTGCTGACCCAATGCCTCTGGGTCAGCAACACAAAAGGGAGAAAGAGCAGATGCTGTGGGTGAAGGAAGCCCTGGAAGAGGGGGAGGAGGAGAAATAAAACAAACTTCAAAGGTTTGGAGGACGCACCGGCAGGCTTTCTCTGCCTGTACCTGCCTATTCAAACACTGGTTACCTTTACATAGTTTTACCATCATCTTTTCATGATTGCCACCTTCCCACTTATACCCATCTGACACTATTTGGCAGCAACACTAATAACCGATCTGACTGAGTCTTAAAAGTCATAGTTACGAGACTAGGTCTGTGGCAGGTGGTATGGCAGGTAGCAAGAGGGGAAAACTCTACTGACCTCACGCTCACTGATCTATCTGTTGTGGATGCCTATGTTCCTGACAATAGCCTCTGGAGCAAGACCGATGGAAATGAGGTCCTCCATATCCACATTTGAAGATGGCATTTACCATGATGTGTGCCACTGCCACTGAGCTCAATGGGATGGTATTCGAACCGATAGAGCAAAGCAAAACTGGGCATCCATTCAGTGTTGTGGGTCATCAACAACAGCAAAATTGTATTCAAACACAGCCTGTACCTTCATGGGTCACCATATTTCCCATTCCAACATTGCCATCAAGCAGGAAGATCAATAGTGGCTCAAAGAAGAGTGTGGGAATGGTGTGAAACAGCTCTGTCTATTGCCTGCTGCTTCTCAGTAATTTCAAAAGCAGTGAATCAAATCCAAGCAATGCAGTTCTTCCACATCAATACATAAATAGTAGCAGCTAATTAAACAACTAGCAGAAGGAGGAGGTTCCACAAACTTACCCATCTTCAATGATGGGGGATAAGTGCAAAAGTATATACATTTGCAACCACCTTCAAGTACCTACCTCCTAAGGTCCACAGTGTGAAGGATGCCAGTCCTCAGAAGGTTTTATTTATGCCGAGTGCTATTATCCCTGCTAATATTATTGCTGGGCAGGGCAAATGGCACCCTGAAATCTGGCTCGATGGATCTTTCTTTTTATTTTAATGTGTGGTCTTTCACTGAAACACAAACGTGCAATGCTGCAGATCAAATTTTAATGATAAACAGAAGCTTATTATGCAAAAAGATGAAAATTCAATTAAATAAGCCAAATTAGTCACATATAAGACAAGTTTAAAGATTTTGAAAGACACAGTAAAATTAAATCCCTGTAATCTTAACAATACTCCTTTGACAGTACTCACACTGAGAGAATTCCCATCTCAATCACAACTTTAAGTCTTACTTTAACAGCACTCCAATTCCAAATCTTGAGTCTGATAGCCTTTTATTTGACTCTTCACATATCTTAGACACTCTCAGCTTCAAATAACCCCTTCTGACTTTAGCCAATCACTTCTGTTCCGGAATTTGAAAGTAAATTCCTTACACTGAGGTTATTTGTTTCTTATCAGTTAAGTCCATAAGACATAGGAACATAAGTAGGCCATTCGGGCTTTTAAATCTGATTCAGAAAGCAATGGTTCCACTGGGAATTAAACCAGGACCTTCTGCATGTAGGGCAGATGTGATAACCACTGCACCATGAAACCCTTCATATTTAAATTCCCAGCTGTCATAGTGGGATATGAACTCCCATCTTGAATCATTAGACCAGTTCTTTGGAGTGCCAGTTTAATCACATTATCATTGTGTTACCATGTCTGACAGTTCCAAATTATCTCATATTTTCAGGAGCAAATGTCTGATGCATTTAATTTTACTCAGGAATTCTGCAAATCTGAAACCAAAGGCCTTTCTTCAAACAATGTGCGTTTCCCTGAACCGAGAAAGAAATCCAGTCCACAACATTCTATCGGAAGTGTAATACACAATTTTTACTTTGTTGATGAGTTTTTCGAGTCAAAGGTAAACAAATTCCCAATAGCCTCCAAAAAACAGCTTCTCATATTGTTTATTAAAATAAATTACCATGGCTACAGAAATACTTTCAAGTTCAATATTAAGCTGCTTCATGTACTGAGAAAACTCATGTGCTGCCACTTTAAAATTCAAAATGCATTACATTAAAATGTAGATGAATTGCACACCTTTCCTTCAACAGTTGTTATCAACAAATATCTGAAGCCACTGGATACTGGGAGATCATAGGCCCTGGGAACTTCCAGGAAATCATACTGAATTCTTGTTCTTCAGCAGCCAAAGTGCTGAGTACAGTTACAACCCCAGCATCTACTGGCAATGTGGAATATTACCCAGGTATGTCTTATCCAAAATAAGTGCACCACAAAACCAACTCAGGCTGTTCTTGCCCCATTAGTGTACTCTCAATCATCAGCAATGTGATTCAAGGTATTGTTGACAATGCTATCAAATGGCCCTCACTCAGCAACAACCTACTCTCTAACACTCCATTTAGATTCTGCCATATATAAGGTCACATTTGACCAAATTTGTCATTTAGCAAAAATGGGAATCAGGGTAAATCGCTCCTTTGGTTGGAGTCATGCCTGACGTGAAGGAAGATGGTCATGGTTCTGGCCTAGTGGTGTCATCATTCGACTATTAATCTGAAATGTTCTGGGGACCCAGGTCCGAATTCCAAAACAGAAAATGGTGAAGTTTGAATTTAATTTTAAAAAATCTGAAATAGTGATGACTATGGCCCTGAAGCCATTATTGATTGTCAGAAAAAAAACCCATGTGGTTCACTGATGTTCTTTAGGGAAAGAAATCTGCCATCATTCCCTGGTCTGGCCCACATGTGACTCCAGACCGATAGCAATGTGATTGACTCTTAACTACCCTTTGGATAATTAGGGAAGGACAATAAATGCTAGTCTAGCCAGTGATACCTACATCTAATGAATGACTTAAAAAATTGTCAATGGAATGATAAACTGGCATAGGAGGTACTCTAGAAAGATTCACTCGGTTGATCCTTGACATAGATAGAGCTTTTTGCAAGGAGAGGTTGTGGGCAGGTTAGACTTTAACTTATTGAAGTTTGGGAAGGTGAGAGGTGACCTTTATTGGAACATTAGATTCTTAGGAGATTTGACACTGTAGATGTGAGAAGGTTGTTTCTCCTTCAGGGAGAATCTGGGACATAGGCTTAGATTCAGCTTGTTGGATCAGCCACATAAGATGGAGATGAGGACGCAATTCCTCTCTGAGAGGATGGTGAAGCCATGAAATTCTGTACCACATATGGCTGTAGACGCTACATCATTAAGTATATTCATGGCTGAGATATATTTTAAGCAGTAAGGGAGTCATGGGTTACGGGAACAAGGCAAGAAACTGAAGCCAAAGACAATCAGATCAGCCATAATCTCTCACTGGCTGAGTAGATCCGATGGACTGACAGTGTCTGCTCCTATATGGTATGGTCTGACAGCAGCTGAGATGTCAGGATTTTGGTCTCTTTCTGTTGCCCTGTTTTGCTCCAGAATTTCATTAGAGGAAGGAATTTCTTCATCTACCTGTAATGTTAGTTGCGGTTGCTGTTGTTGCAAGTACTTGTCATTTCAAGTTCTGTCATTGCAATTGATGACATAAGTAGCAAACTTTACCTCTTTGTTACCTCAGACGAATGAGTGAATCTTCAAAAGGGACAGCAGTATCTGCACCAAGCAGTGCACGTTTTCCCTCTCTCAACTCTGGTACTCAAATGTGGCTTTGTAGTTCATCACCTGCTGCTCCCTGTCCCCACCCAGCTTCTGTTTAGGTATTTACCATATTTCTGGAGTCCAATTGCTATAGTATCCTCATCCTTCACCCGCACCACTGGGCTGCCTCTGTGTTTTGAATTGGAGGCAATTGGCCAGGACCCAATGAAGCAATGAGTCCAGTCACCATATGCCACTACAAAATAAGCTCAGGTCCACATTCTTGTTAATGAATCTGAATTGGCTTTATTAAATATATGTGCAAAGAATGATAATTTCTGGTGCCCTACAGGTTCACATTCCAATTCCTTTCAACATGACATACCTTGTTGCACCGTTCGTAACATAAAGAATAATTAACCCCTTAATCCACATGGCCCGTGGAAGCGACACAATACTCTGTGGCATGCCTGTGAATGCAGCAAGTTTCTTGATGCGTCTATTCATTAGATACCTCAGCAAAAGGACTCATCAGTGATCTCTGCAGCTGGATGTATCTACAGCTGTCTCTTTTGCTGAGTTGAATGTGAATTATCCTTCTCTCTGGTCTGGCTGCAGCCCACTTGTGACTGATGACTTGCCAAGTGTTAATTCTGATTCAACACCACCCTTTAAAATTTGTGCAGTACCAATATCTAAACTTGATTTGGAGATGCCAGTGTTGGACTGGGGTGTACAAAGTTAAAAATCACACAACACCAGGTTATAGTCCAACAGGTTTAATTGGAAGCACTAAATTTTGGAGCGCTGCTCAATATCTAAACTGGTGGTTGTATGTGGGAATCAAGTAATGGTGAGATGGAGATTCTGAATGTTAAACTTGAATCCAGTTATACCAGCTGAGTTCGTGATGGGGCTGTAGGACACCAGAGGCTATGAAAATGGCAGGTAATAGATGTTCATTTCAGATGTATCTGTTTATCTTGACCACCAGTCAAGGCTCCTTGTGAACTCCTGTCAAGTCCTTTGGATCCGATTTCAATCATTAACCTCCCTGGGCATTTGCTTCCATCTACTTTTGGAGGACCTCCTTGCCCCATGCACAACCATGACCTCTCTCTATTGGCCCCAACATTAAGGCTGCAACTTGAATCTCCGAACCTCTTTTAGGATTAGCGTGCTTAGGCAGTCAGCAAGACATTTCCCCTGAGCCCAGCATTTCTATCATTTAAATGAGAAGGGAGCACAAAGTTTGCATGCTGCCTGCCTCAACAACAACTTTAAAATTGACCTCATTGATATATTTTTTAAGCCCTAGATAGATCTATTGGTCCAAGTGATTGTTTTTGTGCTATAAAAACTTTGAAAATTAAATACAGAATGCAAGACCACTCAGCAATAATTCTCTCCTGTTTAGCATAAAAATCAATGAAATGGATCTCAAAGATCTCCAGTCATTAGATGATTATTCAGAGCACTGACTAATTCAGTGTCCTTGCTATTAAAAATCCATTGTGAAGCAGAAAGTGAGCAACAGTCAGCACAGTATTGTCATATACAGGAATTTGATTAAATAGATTCTGTTGTGGGAAATTGGTTTTATGTTTTCCAGTAACTTCAATATTATGGTATGGTTGGATTACAAACTGACCACCTCGAGAATATAATGATATGAGAACAATTTGGGGAATAGAACCTTATTTCAACGAAGAACTAAAAATCTCATGAGAGAAAGAATCTAACTGTTGTAGAGCTTAAAGTCTAATCCATTTCCTATTTTCTTCTTAAATTCTTTTGGATGAATATTATTACCTTGTTGATTATGGATCATAACAAACTTCTTATAACAACCATCTACCAAACACATCATGACTCTGTTGACAACTAAACAAGTGGTAGGACAATTATTTCTATAATACTGCAAATACATCCTTTGACTTTTGGCTTCCTTTCTTAATGAAGTGCCTTAATATAGTTAATCAGACAAGCTTGTCGTCATAGTGCATTTGTTTTGAAAATCCCAAAGAATGTCAATCAACCTTTCTGATCATTGTTTACTAAGTCTAACTAAGTCTAACTTAAATAGGTTAATATGCAAAATTAATATTGTGTACATCCTAGGAGTTTGTTTCTAAATTGAAGGGAGTTATTAGTCACTTTGAAGATGCACATTTTTAGAGTGAATAATATTTGACATGTCAATCTAAAAAATCAAAAGCCTATTTTGTGAGTTTTGGTAATTTTTAGCTTGATATATTTGAAATAGAAGATGTTTTTTGTTTAATGGTATTTGTTATGTTAAATTCCGATTTGAGTTTTAACAGAAAACTAAGTGTCAATGAACTAAATGCACCAATTAAGCCTATTATCAGAGAGGCAACCTTCATCAAATTAAGTGAGGAACCATTTTTGATATCATTAATCCTTAACACTTCAAATGAGTAACTTTTGAGTAATGTACTCATACACAGAGAAGCAACATCATTGGAATATTAGCATCTTAAACTCTGCAAGCTGATCACTACCAAAGCACACATTATCCTAACTTGGACACGTATTGTTCTTCCTTCATTGCGACATAGTTTGGTGGAATTTTCTAACACCATTGTTGAATTACAATCCCGAGAAGGAGAATGCTAAACATTACCTCTTCAAGGCATGCAATAAATGAACAATAACTGTGGTCTTGCAGTTATTCACAGTTCAAGCAAAGCATCACTTAAGTAAAGATTTAAAAGCTGAGATAAGAGTAACATTTCATGGGGCTGAATCTCTATAATGGTGAATTTGGAAAATTAGGTTGAATATGTTTTCATGTTTATATCAAGATCTTTCTGACTATCTTCTGTATATATAGATTCCTTTGTTTCTCTTCTTTGTGTAATATACTTATATTCTATTGTTAAATAACAACTGTAGCCTTGTTTCTACGAAACCACCGTGTTAACCAATTATAGAAATTTAAATGTATGATCTGTCAAGCTAGGTTTTATGCTGGACCTGATTTGTCCAGCGTTGCTATAATTTGTAATCATAACATGGTTTTTCTATTATTACTCATATAATTGAATCATTGCTGAAAATGTGAATTTTTACTTTTTAGACATGGTAAAATATGCTTTATGCTTGTGTAAGCTAAAGCAAATACAACCTAGAGAACACACAGTATTAAGTTCCCCTCCAAGCAACTCACCATCCTGACCTGGAAATATATCGCTGTTCCTTCACTATCGCTGGTTTAAAATCCTGGAAGTCTCTCCCTTATGGCATTGTGGATCAACTCACAGCAGGTAGACTGCAGTGGTTCAAGGAGGTAGCTCACCACCACCTTCTCAAGGGCAACTAGGGATAGGCAATAAATACTAGCCAGCTAGCGATGCCCACAAATGAATATATAGAAAAAGAACACTTGTGATTTAGCTGTGATGCAAAAAAGGTATATCAAAATATACAAAGTTAGAAGGCCTTCAGGAAATAGGGAAAACCAATGGAGGTTGATCAATACCTTTAATGAATACTTCCATGATAAGACAGGTAGTATCTTCATACGTTCATACAAATTAAGAGCGTAATTAGGCTATTTGGTCCATTGGGATTGCTCTGCCATTCGATTCTGGTTGATATGCTTCTCACTCCCAATTTCCTGTCCTCACCCCATAACCCTTCAACCCATTACTAATTAAAAATCTGTCTAACTCCTCCTTAAATTTACTCACTGTGCCAGCATTCACCACACTTTGAGGCAGCGAATTCCACAGATTCGCAGAGAAGTAGTTTCTCCTCAACTCTGGTTTAAATTTGCTACCCCTTATCCTAAGACTACGGCCTCTCTTCCTGGAATGTCCCTCAAGAGTAAGTATCTGCTCCACATCTATTTTATCTGTATCTTTTATCATCTTGAATATCTCAATTTGATCTCCCTCATTCTTCTAAATTTCAGCGAATATAGGCCTACACTGTTCAATGTCTCTTCCTTGATAATTAATTCTTTAAGGTAGTTTGAAGAAATTGAAAAGAATTAAAGACTACAGTGGGAGTTATTTATAGCATTGTCTCGCACCTCACCCCCTTCCCCAGACTCCACAGCAGTTGTAAAATAGTAGAAAATATAAAATGCAGTGATTAGGTAAGCAAGTAACATAAATGAATCATGTTGAATAGTAGATTTCACTTTCATATGAACAGATGAGCAGATTACCTCATCACAACGTTAGTAGGATAGTTTTCTGTATTGGGAACCAACACTCCATTTAGTGATAAGGATAAACCAGATTTAATTAATTAATTAACATTTACCCAATAAGGATCACAATATTTGAGACTACATTTGTTCAAAAGGAAGTTAAAAATCACACAACACCAGGTTATAGTCCAACAGGTTTATTTGGAAGCATACTAGCTTTCGGAGCGATGCTCCTTCATCAGGTGGTAGTGGAGGACTCAAATTTTGCTATAAATTCTGTGTGTTAGGATTGAGACCTCCACCACCACCTGATGAAGGAGTGTCACTCCGAAAGCTAATGTGCTTCCAATTAAACCTGTTGGACTATAACCTGGTGTTGTGTGATTTTTAACTTTGTACACCCCAGTCCAACACCTCCAATTCAAAAGGAAGATAAGTGATATATTTGCTGGGATTTTAGATTTAGTTAAGATTGACTTTAATATGATAGGAGAAAGTGAGGTCTGCAGATGCTGGAGATCAGAGCTGGAAATGTGTTGCTGGAAAAGCGCAGCAGGTCAGACAGCATCCAGGGAACAGGAGAATCGACGTTTCGGGCATAAGTCCTGAAGAAGGGCTTATGCCCGAAACGTCGATTCTCCTGTTCCCTGGATGCTGTCTGACCTGCTGCGCTTTTCCAGCAACACATTTCCAGCTTTAATATGATAGGGCAGACTATCCAACAGTAAATTGGCAAGATTAGATTAGATTTTGATTAGATTAGATTAGATTCCCTACAGTGTGGAAACAGGCCCTTCCGCCCAACCAATCCACACCAACCCTCCGAAGAGTAACCCACCCAGACCCATTCCCTCTGACTGATAATCAGTAAACAAACACTAAGTCTATGGGAGGGATTCAAAAAATCAGTTAGCGTGAATTGAGAGTCAGTTAATATATTTTACAGGCAAGAACTTAAAGAAAAGCATGCATGTCTAAAGAGGCAAGAGTTTATGAGGCAATATGAAACTAAAAGAAAAAGGCATTCAAAAATGGAAACACGAGTATAGGTCCTGGCAATGGGGAATACAAAGAATAACAAACAGTGGCAATAAAGTCAGCATAAAAATGAAGTATGGAAAGTCTTGCAAGGATGTCTAAACCAATATTATAATCAACATTTTACAACTATGTTAGGAAAAAATCGAGAGCATTTTCAGATAAACAGCAAACTCAGTAATCCCTTCAGCTGCCCACAGGTTATTCAGCCCCTTCAAAAATAAGTCAAAGCAATCAGCACAAAAATGCCAGCCCAGTAGAAGAGAGATGTCTACCTAATATTTAGTGTTTTAAGTTCTGATTTGAAGGTGCTGATGTTGGACTGGGGTGTCCAAAGTTAAAAATCACACAATACCAGATTATAGTCTAACAGGTTTATTTGGAAGCACAACTACTGAGGCACTGCCTCTTCATCAAGTGAGTGAAAGAGCATTGGTATGGAACATTTTCTGCCCTGCACCACCCACCAGTTATGGGGTTGATTTAAGAAGCATTGGTGAAAGCATTTGCTGATGTGAAAATAATGCCTGGCTCCTAACTCTGCTACAGGATTATAATGCAAGTACATATTTAGAATCTGCTGTGTGTGCTGACCATAAAAAGAGGGTGATTTAAAGGTTGCAATGCATGGGGCTCCTGTACAAACTCTTTGACTTGGTAATTTTTGTCCAGTGACTACTGAAAGTGATAGTCCAAGCAAAATTGCTGTCAAGGTTTGTATTCCGTGAACGCTGAGGTGTCATTTTATCACAAGAACCACCATCATCATGCTATCCAGGAAACATCAAAATGTCTTCCCTGCGTCATTAGTGCTTGTATTATTAGACAGAGAAGGAATTATACATGGACAGCTCATTGGAGAACAATGTGGTCCTCTGTATAAATGGCTACAAAGCCTCATGAAAGTTCTCCTTCGAGGAATGTAGAAACATAGGAATTAGAAGCGGGAGTAAGCAACTCAGCCCTTCGAGCCTGAACTACCATTTAACTTGATCATTGCTGATCTTATCCTGATTTCAACTCCACTTTCCTGCCTGCTCTTCATAGCCCCATATCCCACTTTTTATCAGAAAGATATCTATTTCTTTCTTGAATCTGTTGATTGATTCTGCCTCCACTGCACTCTGGGGTAGTGAGTTCCACAGGTTCACAACTCCCTGAGAGAAATAGATTAGATTAGATTAGATTACAGTGTGGAAACAGGCCCTTCGGCCCAACAAGTCCACACCGACCCGCCGAAGCGAAACCCACCCATACCCCTACATTTACCCCTTACCTAACACTACGGGCAATTTAGTATGGCCAATTCACCTGACCCTGCACATCTTTGGATGGTGGGAGGAAACCGGAGCACCCGGAGGAAACCCACGCAGACACGGGGAGAACGTGCAAACTCCACACAGTCAGTCGCCTGAGGCGGGAATTGAACCCGGGTCTCTGGCGCTGTGAAGCAGCAGTGCTAACCACTGTGCCACCGTGCCGCCCACAAATAGTTTCTCTTAATCTCAGTTTTGAACCTACCACCTCTCATTCTACATCCATGACCTCTTCTTTCAGATTGTCCCATAAGGGGTAAAAACAATGACTGCAGATACTGGAAACCAGAGTTTAGATGAGAGTGGTGCTGGAAAAGCACAGTAGTTCAGGGAGCATCCGAGGAGCAGTAAAATCGATGTTTCTGGCAAAAGCCCTTCATCAGGAATACAGGCAGAGAGCCTGAAGGGTGGAGAGATAAGTGAGAGGAGGGTGGAGGTGGGGAGAAAGGGGGGGAGGGTGGAGTGGATAGATGGAAAAGAAGATAGGCAGGTAGGACAAGTCATGGGGACAGTGCTGAGCTGGAAGTTTGGAACTGGGGTGAGGTGGGGGAAGGGAAAATGAGGAAACTGTTGAAGTCCACATTGATGCCCTGGGGTTGAAGTGTTCTATAAGGGGGACCATCTGTTCAATGTCCACCTTATCAAGCCCCTTTAAAATTTTATACACCTCAATCAGATCCCCCCTCATTCTTCTGAATTCCAGTGAGTGCAAACCAAAGCTATTCAATTGCTCCTCATATGACAGCCCTTCCATCCCTGGAATCAACCTGGTGAACCTTCTTTGAATTGCCTCCAGTGCCGTCACATCCTTCTTCAAGTAAGGAGACCCAAAAGTGGAAATAATATTCAAGGTATGGTCTCACCAAAACCTGATAGAATTGAAACTAGACTTGTTTACTTTCATAATCCAGTCCTTTGCAATAAGATTTCATTGACTTTTTTTTATTTTATGCTGCATTTGCATGCCAATTTTCATTGATTCATGCACTAAGACACCCAGATCTCTCTGTACTGATGCACTTTGAATCTGCTTTCCATTTTTTCTGATCCAAATGGTCAACCTCATACCCGCCTTAAACTCCAGCTGCTAGACTCTTGCCTATTTTCTGAGCCTATCAATATCCATCAGTCAGCTCTTTATTTCCTCATGACAGCCTGCTTTCCTACCTATTTTAGTATCATCCAGGATTCCAACATTCTGTATCTGAGCCAGGCTGCTTCAGCATCTGCTTGCATTTCCTTGGCTGCCACCTCCACTTCGCAAGAAGAGTGTGCCATGTCATTGAAACAAAATGAACAAAATTGTGTAAAGCAACAGATTGTGCTCACTGTTTGAAATGAAACCTCCCAGATGGAGTTGTTAACATAGATATTCTAAATTATGCTCATGGGTTTCATAAAACACGCTTACCAAAGTAAAGAGCATATCTATCTTAACCTTCATCCTAATCTGAGCCATTTATTTCTATATCAGCCAGGTAAAACAGAGTTGAGTGACTCAGCCAATTTGTGCTTGTGTTGGTAATCAACTCTCTGTCCCAAATATAAATACCTTCCTTTCCATCTTCAACTCCTCACATTAAAGGAAGCAAATGCCAACCACGTCGACTCTGAGCCAATGTAGACAATAAGGCAATCACAATCTTCATTCTGAATAAAAATCAAAAGAGCTGTGGATGCTGTGAATCAAAAACAAAAACAGAGGTTGCTGGAAAAGCTCCGCAGATCTGGCAGCATGTGTAAAGAGGAATCAAAGTTAACGTTTCGGGTCCAGTGACGCTTTCCTCAGAACCTTGATTCTGTTTCTCGAATCCTCAATCGCCGGTGTTGCAGACCAACTTATCACAGTAAGCTTTTCCCATCATTAACATGGATATAAATTCAGGGCAACTCACCCCAATGCCGGTCGTAAGGCAAACTCTTGTCCCTGCCAGTGGATCCCAGTGCTCTGTTTTTTGTTACCTTATTAACATGATGCATTTTTTTTCCCTGCTTAACTTTCTCTGCGGCACATTTCACTCTATCATAGTCTGGACCATCAACAATAAAAACTGTAGACTGTTTGTTGATCTCTCTTTCTGACAAATGACTCCCTATTCTTGATAACAAATCCTATACCTATGAATCATATGACTCACCTCTATTGTAAAATCCCGTCTAAGCGTGAAATTTTCCTGTCCTTGGAGGTAATGAGAGAGGTGGCAAGATGGGAAAATAATGGGGCAGGTTGGCCCTGAAGAGATACCCAGTATCATCTTAACATCTCACCAAGTTCTGGGTAAAAGGGTGCATTGGACAATCTTCTTGATCTCCCACCAATTAAGGTCCTTAAGTAGTTAATTAATGGCCAGTTATAAGCCACAGCTCACGTCTTGCCCCACTATCTGCCTTCCCAGCAGGCAAGAAAGATGGCTGATTTCCTGACTGGAAAACCAGAGATACCTACCTTCAGGGATTAGAGGGGTGAGGTGTCCAATCTATGAGTCCTTTCCATGGACGTTATTGGGGGACTGCATGGTCTGATGGGAGGCAGAAATTTGATGTTGTGCATGGTAAGTACTTGGCATTAAATGTTGAGGTTTATTGATGGGGCAAAGTATCCTCAACTTGGCAGGTATTTCTATCTATCTTCTCTTCCCAAGCCAAAAAAAAAAAATGGCATGTTGTAGGGATCTGATCAATCTGGGTTATGGTGAGATTTCAGACAGATTCATGCAAGAGGTCCGGTGTGATTTATCTCGATGGTAGGAACAACTTGCATCTTTTATGCATTACCAACATTGAGGTGAGATTCTTGCTAGTCTGCAGTGATTTGCCTATTAAATGGGTAGGTTTTTTTAAGATCTTATTAACTGAATATCTCGCCAGATTAATATACCGTTTCCTATCTTACTAAACTCACTAAGCAAATTAGGACCAAGACTTGTCAGCATTGATATCAGAATGGGTATCTGACAACTTCAGCTCACCCCTGATTGCAAAGAGCCTTAGTATGAAATAGCATCTCGGGGCATGATCCCTGGACCCCAGGCACACGTAGTCATCATCCACAGTTGTTGGCATCTGATGTTTGTCAATCCCTCCAGATCCTCGTGGCAGCTTTCTGATCCACTTGCAGAATGCTTAGGAATTTTGGATGTACATTTCAGAGCACTGTAAGACCAGAAGGCCGTTCGGCCCATCAATTTGCTCTGCTATTTGATCATGGCTATGCCTCTCAACCCCATTCTCCTACATCGTTCCTTTAACCCTTGACTCTATTATTAATCAAGAACCTATCTATCTTTGTCATAAATATATAAATGACAATGGCCTCCATAGCCTTTGGTGGCAATGAGTTCCATAGATTCACCCCTCTCAGCTCCATTAACTGAGAGTAATTGTGGAATGTCAAATAGTTATTGGTCATCAAGCCAACATTTGAGCTGAATTGTGGCAGTGAACTGCAGTCTCCATTCGTTTTGTCTGTGGTTGTTTTTGTTGGCTGTAACTGAAAGCTCATATTTAGAAGTGTCTAATTGCTTGTCAGTACGTGATCTTCTGTAACTGGACTATGAAAAACTCTGGGTCTACAGTGGGCATTGGAGACAGTAGAGTGACTCAGTGTGTCGGCAGAATGTAGCTAAGGACAGGTAAGTGGCTGGGCCAGGTCGTTAAACAGTGTTGAGGGAGAAAGCATATCATCCAGTGTGAGCAGCATGTTTTGTGACTGCTGTGCCATTACATTGCTAATGATGGGAAATGCCAGATTGTCAACTTACCTCATGTGCCCCTCTACCAGACACACCAGGCTCATAGCATTGCTGTATTGTCTTGTCATTTAGTATAGACACAAAGCCAGGAAGCTTCTCTTGGCTGTTAGCAGTCCTCAGAGAGCCTTTGCTCAGCGGATCCAGGTACTGTGAGTCAACAGCATCTTCTGATACCAGTCCTGTTAAACATCTGCTTACTCAATTGGCAATGCATTCAACATTTAAAAACTGTATTCCTTCCACCAGTGTAACATGGCCCCATTACGGTACATCCTGTTGGTTTCAAATTGGTTTCTTCCATCCCAGAGTTAGTCCAAAATGTTGAAGAATCTGAAACCCATTGTCCTGTATCACTCATTGAAGCAAACTATTAATTGTTTATTGTTCACTTCATGTAGATCCATTAAAAACACATCAGGTATTTCTGCTGTGGTGCTGCCCGCCGTGTAGTACAGCAGTTAGATAAACCAGTAACAGAAACTCAGATTTAAGGGATACCATCTCATTAACTAATTTGTTAACCTAGTGTTTAATTTACTGGCACTCCGTGGAGTTGAGGCAACCTCCTCCCTCCTCCCTCCTCCCACCTTCCTCCCCCTTCCTCTTCCCTCCTCCTCCTCCTCCTCCTCCTCTTCCTCTTCTTCCTCCTCCCCCTCCTCTTCCTCGTCTTCCTCCTCCCCCTCCCTCCTCAGGTTTGACCCACAAATACACAATACCCACCACAGATTGGGCAAGAAGACTAGTCCAAAGTCCACCCCAACCAGAATATGGATTGGCTTCCATGCTCCTTGCACCAGTCTGCTCCATACTGAGTGTGCAGCCGACTGATCCAATAATCCCCAAAGAGGTCCAAGTTGCTATTGGCAACGTAGACTTTTACATGTGTGGTATAGCCTGGAGCTGTGTATAGTGATGGTGGAGACTGGAATGTAAGTATCTTGTTTATGGTAGGAAAGATAAAAAAAAATGAGAAAACAGTAACTATTCATTTCTGTTGAGTTAAAACAAAGGAACGTCAGTAGGAAATAAATTTCTCTGCTGACTGCTGTCTTAATGTGATTCTTAAAAAAATCTATTAAATGTTCAAAAGCATCGAGGGACCTTTAACTATGTTAGCAGTGCTATACAAATGCCAATTGTTGTTGCTTTTGTTCATAAACACAAGCTGAATTGACAATGCTACTACAGCTCAATCTTTGTGAACTTGGATAAGACTTGTTCTAGGAGCATTCAGTGGTTTGTTTTGTTTAAAAATATCATCATGATAACACATGAAGCTTAATTTTCAATTTTGATTATTTGAATTTCAGCAGTTGCTGTAGGTATTTTCTTGCTGAAAAGCAAAGGCTGTATAAAACATGTACCAAGATTTTTTACATTTAAAAGTGATATATTTATTCATATGATGTGGGAACCAGTGTCAAGGCCAACAGTTAATGCTTATCCCTAACTATTCTTGAGAAGGTGGTAGTGAGCTGACGTATTGAACCGTTACAGTTCATATATTGCAGTTAGACCAACAGTTCTGTTTGGTAGGGAATTCTAGGATTGTGACCTTGCTACAATGAAAGAATAATAATATATCTGTAAGCCGCAATATTGTGCCACTTTAGAAAAATTTGCAGTTGATTATGGTGTTCCCATGTGACTGCTGTCCTTGCACTTCCAGGTTTTTGCGATGGTGGATTTAGGAGATGTATTGACATGATTTTCTCAAGGTGTGGCAATGCATCTTACAAGTGATAGAAACTGCAGCGACATTACGTTGGTGGTGAAAGGAATACATGTTTTAAATGTTGCATGCATTGCCAATCAAGCAAGTAGATGCTTGACAGACACTATGAATTCAAAAGATGCATCATTTGTTGTGGAATTCCCAACCTCTTTCCTGCTATTGAAGGCACAGTGTTGTTTTATGATTGGTCCAGTTAAGTTTCTGATCAATGGTAAAATTTCAGAATTATGGTAAGGTATATGGTGATGATAATGCTGTTGAATGTCAGGAGGAACAGATTAAACTCTCTCTCTTGTGAGAGATGATCGGTGTCTAAAATCTGTGGTTTGTGTGTTACTTGTCACTAAATAGCCCAAGCCTGAATGGGCTCCTGTGCAGATGTGAACTGTTTAATTAGTAGATGATCTGCAAATGGAAAACAACCATAAACAAACATTCTCACTCCTGACTTAATGACAGAAGGAGTGTTGTTGCAGAAGCAGCTGACAATGTTTGGGACACTAAACCCTCAGTCCAAAACCAGTTCCAAACTCGTGCAGCAACGTGTTGGTACTGAAATGACTTGTCTGCAAGATATTTGAATCTCATCTTCTTCGATATCTGACTGTGATTATGAAAAGAGAATTTGCTTTCTCTTCTTTCATGAAATAAGTACCCATCCCTTCACTGTATGTATCAGCCTTCATGTGTATGTCTGATGTCACTGAGACAGTGAACCATGAGCTCCCAACATACGAAAAGCTTCCCTCTCTACCCCTCTGCTCTCTGAAATCGCGTCCATGTTTCAGACAGTCAAACTTTCACTTCATACCTTGAGTTGTGTGGCTGGGTTTATATTGACCAATGCATTTCTGTGGATGAATTCAGAAAGCACTGTTTTGCAAAGTCCAGAAAGGAAGTAAACCATTAAAAAGGAAAGTGTATTTTTAGCATTCACTGTGGAAGCTGCCTTGATTCCCAGGGGGCTGGAAAAGATTACTGAGACCAGGCAGAGACCTCCAATTGCATACAAGTGAAACCATAAGCTGCTTCAGGAATGTAGCAAAGACAGGCCTATGAATGGCTGATTAGGGAGTAGGGAATGGTATTCATACTCTTGAAATTGAGCTGTAGTTCCAGACATGTCTAGATTAGGTGTCTATTTAATAGAGCTATTAATTTATACAGGGAATGTCTTTACCATTCTATTCCCATGAGCACCTGCTTAACGTACACTCATCAGAATTTAAAGCAATGCCGATTTCAAATACTTTTCTTTAAGTTTGAGTCTGGATTGGATGTGTTTGGTGGTTGGATCAAAGGGAATTCACTTTCCTTGCAATTGGGCTGATTTTTGTTCTTATTGCTGAGGTGTGGTTTATTTTGTTTTTTGGTGTAATGTGATTGTGGAGAAAGTCAGAAGGAGAGGCGAGATCCTGTTTCGTAAGATGGTGAATAATGGAATTTGTCGTTCTGTCTATTTATCAAATAGAGAAAAGAAAAAGTGAAGCTTGTTTAAAATCAGACAAAACATGCCAAGGTTAGGTAGAAGGTTACTGATACTGGAACAGTGATTCTTTCACCTCTCCAGCCCACCATCACCTTGGGAGAATGCAATTGGCAGACAGTAATGTACTCACTGGTCTGTAGACTATGACCTGTTTATTTGAAATCGCAAGCTTTCGGAACGTAGCCCCTTTGTCAGGTGAAGTGAGAGAGAAGCACGCAGGCACAGAATTTTGAGGCAGAGGGGTCAAGGGCAGAGAGATCAAAAGCTCAGACAAATGGTGTCAGTGGAGTGTCGAATAATAAGTCTCTGCAGGTGATCAAAAGTGTCAGATGTTGTGAGTAAAGTGTCAACAGCTGAATAGCAAGCGATGGTAAGACCTATAATACAAATAAGTGAGATAGTTACAAAAAATTAAAAATAAGGTGGTGCTGGAGACAAACCAAATGACTGATATAACATGATAGGTATAAGAGGCACATGACGAGAGTCTAATCAAAGTAATTAGTACTCCAAAGCTGTACAAACTGAAGTGGGAGATGGCACGGAGCAGGGTGACACCAGGCACACGGTCACACAAGATGGCTGCTGAGCCATCAGTTGACCATCTTGACACACAAGATGGCCGCCAGACCACAATATGGAGAGAGACAGCAGAGCAAATACAAACATTGCCTGGGGCCTCCAGAATGCCAGCACAATGCACTCACAACCTAGTTGATTAGTTTAAGGCGGTTGGGAGAAAGAATACACATGAATAACGTACACTGCCCGCTGAAGTGTCTGGGTCCAGCCAAAGTAGTTTGATACGGACTCGATACAAACTGCTGGTAGCCAAGACTGCAGTAATCATCATTCTCAGGAAGATGGATTGGCGCCCATTACTACAGAAATGGACTTCTGCAAAGACATTGAAACTGCCAATGTCTGCACTGAAACTGACAACGACTGCGCTGAAATGAACAAAGGCTGCACTGAAACTGAACGACTGCATTGAAACTATCAAAGATTCTGTAATGTTTACTATAAACAAACCATATTACAAAGACAATAATCTCATCATTGATCTATTGTATCACAAAATGTATAAAAGTATCTTGACATGTGCTCTGGTCGAGCGAAGACTCGCAGCTGACCGCTGTGCTGTTGGTGTCTTTAACTCCCAGAGCTCCGGTATTTCTTTGTGCAATAAACTCTGTCATTGAACCCCGACTCTGACTCCAAGATTAGTGATTTTCCCATAACAGAACTAATTAAGGTGGAGAGATCTTAACAACTTATCAAATGATAGTGCTAAAACAGGACAGTAAGGAAGATTTTACAGATACAAAGTCAAAAAGTGTGGCACTGGGAAGACACAATCCTCAGGCAGTAACTGAAGAGCAGGAGAGTTGATTTTTTGAGCATAGGTTCTTCATTAGGAATGTGGGGGAGAACCAAGGAGGCTGAGAGACAAATGGGGAAAGGTGGGCTGGTGTGGAAGGTAGCTGGGAATATGATAGGTGGATGCTGATGGGGGCGATGGTGATAAGTTGGAGCAGAGGGAAACAGATAGATGGGAAGGAAGATGGACAGGTAGGCCAGTTCAAGAGGGTGGTGCTGAGTTGGAGGGTTGGATCTGGGATAAGGTAGGGGGAGGGGAGATGAGGAAATTGGTGAAATTGACATTGATCCCACGTGGTTGGAGAGCCCCAATGCGGAAGATGAGGCATTCTTCCTCCAGGCGTTGGGTAGCTAGAGTTTGGCGGTAGAGAAGTCACAGCACTTACATGTCCTTGGTGGAGTGGGTGGGGGAGTTGAAGTGTTCAGCCACAGGATGGTGGGGTTGTTTAGTGCATGTGTCCCAGAGATATTCTCTGAAACATTCCACAAGTTGGCATCCTGTCTCCCCAATTAAGAGGAGACCACATCGAGAGCAATGGACACCGTAGATGACATGTGTGGAGGTGCAGGAAAATCTCTGTCGGACGTGCAAGGATCTTTTGGGGCCTTGGACAGAGGTGTGGGGAGAGATGTGGGTGCAGGTTTTACACCTCTTGCAGTGGGAAGAGAAGGTGCTGGGAGTGGAGGGTGGGTTGGCGAGGGGAGTGGACCTGACAGAGGAGTCACGGAGGGAATGGTCTTTATGGAACGCAGATAGGAGTGGGGAGAGAAATAAAACTCTGGAGGTGGGGTATGTTTGTGGGTGGTGAAAATGGCTGAGGACAGATCTAAAAGTTGAAGTTCTAAATTGGAGAAAGGCCAATTTTGACAGTAGTAGGCAAGACCTTTCAAAAGCTGATTGGAGGCAGATGTTCACAGGCAAAGGGACAGCTAGAAAATGGGAAGCCTTCAGAAATGAGATAACAAGAATCCAGAGAAAGTATATTCCTGTCAGGGTGAAAGGGAAGGCAGGTAACTATAGGGATTTCTGGATGACTAAAGAAATTGAGGGTTTGGTTAAGAAAAAGAAGGAAGCATATGTCAGGTACAGACAGGATAGATCGAGTGAATCCTTAGAAGAGTAGAAAGACAGTAGGAGTATACTTAAGAGGGAAATCAGGAGGGCAAAACGGGGACATGAGATAGCTTTGGCAAATAGAATTAAGGAGAATCCAAAGGGGTTTTACAAATATATTAAGGACAAAAGGGTAACTAGGGAGAGAATAGGGCCCCTCAAAGATCAGCAAGGCGGCCTTTGTGTGGAGCCTTAAAATGGAGGAGATACTAAATGAATATTTTGCATCAGTATTTACTGTGGAAAAGGATATGGAAGATATAGACTATAGGGAAATAGATGGTGACATCTTGCAA
>NC_057720.1:26486889-26507590 GCF_004010195.1 Chiloscyllium plagiosum | reverse complement strand
AATATTGCGTGCAATTCTGGTCTCCTTCCTTTCGGAAAGATGTTGTGAAACTTGAAAGGGTTCAGAAAAGATTTACAAGGATGTTGCCAGGGTTGGAGGATCTGAGCGACAGGGAGAGTCTGAACAGGCTGGGGCTGTTTTCCCTGGTGCGTCGGAGGCTGAGGGATGACCTTATAGAGGTTTACAAAATTATGAGGGGTATGGATGGGATAAATAGACAAAGTCTTTTCCCTGAGGTTGGGGAGACCAGAACTAGAGGGCATAGGTTTAGCGTGAGAGGGAACGATATAAAAGAGACCTAAGGGGCAACCTTTTTACGCAGAGGGTGGTATGTGTATAGAATGAGCTGCCAGAGGATGTGGTGGAGGCTGGTACAATTGCAACATTTAAAAGGCATTTGGATGGGTATATGAATAGGAAGGGTTTGGAGGGATATGGGCAGGGTGCTGGCAGGTGGGACTAGATTGGTTTGGGATATCTGGTCGGCGCGGACGGGTTGGATCAAAGGGTCTGTTTCCATGCTGTACATCTCTATGACTCTATGATACATTGTACCCAGAGGTTGGTGGGGTGGAAGATGAGGACCAAAGGGTTCTGTCCTTGTTACAATTGGAAGTGTGGGGTTCAAGGGCAGATGTGCAAGAAGTGGAGGAGATGTGCGAAAGGGCATCATTGACTATGTGGAAAGTAAAATTGCGGTGCTTGAAGAAGGAGGCCATCTGGGATGTTCTATGGTGGAATTGATCCTCTTGGCAGAAGCAGAGGATTTGAGAATAAGTGATAGCGTTTTACAGGAGAGAGGGTGGGAGGGGGTGTTGTCCAGGTAGCTGTGGGAGTTGGTGGGCTTGAATCGAGTTGAGTTGGTCACCTGAAATAGAGACGGAGAGGTCCAGGAAGGGGAAGGTGATGTCCGGGATGGCCCAGGTGAACTTGAGGTCAGGGTGGAAGGTGCTCATGAAGTTAATGAACTACTCAACCTCCTCGTGGGATCACGAGGTGGTGCCAATCAGTGTGGTGGGGTTACATGTAGTGCAACATGAACCCAAGATCACAGTGGAGGCCATCTTCATGGGTACGGAACTTGGCTATCCATTTCTGCTTATTTGTACATCTCAAAGGTTGCCTTGGAGGACGCTTACTCGAAGATCAGAGACTGAATGCCTTTGACCGCTGAAGTGCTCCCTGAATGGTTAGACTCTTGGCATGCAACTCTTATGCCTATTGTCTTATTCCAGTAATTTGGTTTGTCTCCAACACTACCTTTTTTTTGTAATTATCTCTCTGCCACATTTAATCAGACTAAAGGTCTTCCCGTTGCTTGTTATTTGGCTGTTGACACTTTACTCACATCATTCTGACACCTGCAGAGATTTATTATTCGACACTCCACTCACACCGTTTGTCTGATTTTTTGAGCTCTCTGCCCTTGATCCCTCTGCCTCGAAATTCTGCCTCTGTGTGTGTTTCTCTCATTTCACATGACAAAGGGGCTACGCTCTGAAATCTTGTGATTTCAAATAAACCTGTTGGACTATAATCTAGTGTCATGTGACTTCTGACGTTGTCCACCCCAGTCCAACACCGGCACCTCCACATATAGGCCATGATTCCAACCTGTTTTCCCAAGCAGATGACAGAGAAAGTGGTATTCTCCTTCTTAAACTATCTGTTCAGGCCTTTGTTTTCATTGGGGTCAAAAAGACACTTTGATACTGGACCTGAATAGAGATGCAGCTGTGGTTTTTCTGCCACAACTGTTTTATTTTTAGATACCACTGTCACCAGCTTGGTTTCAGTCCTTTCTCTATGCTAAGTTTAGGATTTAATTATCAGTGTTAAAAAGGTAGACCATTGGTGAATCTAAACAGAAGAGGCAATTGTCTTAGATAACACGGTAGATTATTGGCTGATAGCATTAATTACTGTTTATATTAATTTGCTCAAGATAATTACTAAGGACTCATTGGTGCTGTATGGAATACATGTTTCCTTTGGATACTTTACAGAACTCTGTGTCCATGCGAATTTGTAGGCTCATGTTTACTAGAATGTGGTTATGTCATTTTTGGTAGGTTTCATGGAGGGTTTCTCTCTGCATTCCAGTTTTTTGTCTCCAATTCCCCAAATTGATTTCCCCAATATCCTTAACACAACAGGAACCTCCCCACTCCCCCACCCGACTTTCATTCATCCTGACTGTGACCAACCCCACTGACTGACTTTGATGGGCCCCTGACTAATCTGTGCGCACCTCCCTGACTGAGTTACTGCAAATTCCCATATTATTTGCACAAGACTTGCAGGACTGACCGAGAAACAGACAGTCCAAAGATGTGCAGGTTAGATGAATTGGCCCTGCTAAATTGCCTGAAGTGTTAGGTGAAGGGGTAAATGTAGGGGAATGGGTCTGGGTGGGTTGCTCTTCGGAGGGTCGGTGTGGACTTGTTGGGCCAAAGGGCCTGTTTCCATACTGTAAGTAATCTAATCTCATGGTGTGGCTACCCCCTCCCTGATCACCCTAATTAGGCAACTGACCACGTCCAAGTCATGGCCTGAAATTGATCGAAGCTCTTGTCTGATTGTACGGGGCAACCCCTGACTCAAGGCAGCCTTCTTCACTTGACCGAGGATTACTTCCCTTCGTCTAGTTGAGGTATATACAGTGTTTTGTCATGTAAGCTGTTGCAACATACTATGGCTATTAGATTGACATAGCATGGTGTTGTAAAGCAAGACTCCACCTCCGTGACTGATTACTGCTGATAACCATAACAAGCTGCTTGGTGTTGTGCCTCCACTAAGCAACAATAAAAGACAGAAATACTTTGATCCTTTAAGGGGGGAAAAGTGAAAAAGGCAAGGCAGGGACTCTGTGAGCATTAAAGTTGGCACAAGGAGACTGAGTGCCCTGAGAGTGAGGGAGCAGCTCCAAGATGTCGCCTGGTCCAAACCATGAACTGGGAGACTGTCTATGTGCAAAATGTCCTGGCAGCAGCATTCCAATAAGAGGTGCTGTGCACTCCATATACAGAATTAAAGTATAGAACCATTTTAGAAGTGGATTGGAGACATGCTGTGGAAGTTTGATGAGCTGCTCTATGTTGGATGCCAATGGCTGTGGCTGTGGGGTGCTTGCGTTGCTCTCTATGGAGTATACCCTTAGATATCCAAGGTGGAGATCCAGAGAAGCAAGCAGCAAACTGGACACTCTAGACAAAAGCTTTGAGTTTCATGTTCAAAAGTGTTGTTGTCTTGTTTTTATCTAGTTAGTGGGAGAGTGGGAAACTCCATATTAATGAGGAGAGATTTGGTAATAATGAGATGTTAATACATGCTAATGCCTGCAAAAAGGCCTTCAGCTGCTCACTCATGAGAATCTCATCTCAATGTTCAATATTTGGCTGGAGAATGGGGCATTTTGCTCTTGAAAAACTCTTCTCTGGCCCTCTTGCTTTTCCCAACTCTGAGACCAATGTCTGTGTTATTTAATGTCTGAGAAGATTTTGTTCTTCACAACGTCATCAAGTTGGATGGAGTTCAATGTACCATAAACAATAACTCCTTCAGAACCTTATACAACAAGGTCAAGTTAGCTGGGAAAGGAATCCAGACCAGGAGAAGCTTGAAAAGGGCAAGGCTATTTAATAACTTTTATTATTGTTGTTCTGGAGTCAGGTGTGGAAAGGAGGTTCCTCTGAAACTTATGAAACCTCTCCTGCCTAGATATTCACGCGAGATCAGGATGCAGACCCAAAATCCCTTTGCTGTGACTGTTCTGAATATCCAGGGTCCCTATCTTAATCTTGTGCCCCATGCACTACACTCATACCCGCCAGTGTTTTTTCTAAATTCTTTGTGGGATGAGGGCATTAGTGCCTAAGCCCAGAGGGCAATCAAAATTCAACCACATTGCTGTGGATCTGAAGTCCCATGTAGGTCAGACCAGGTAAGGATGGCAGTTAGGAGTTCCCCAGATAGGTTATTCCAACAATTGGCAATGGTTCCATGGTTTTCATTAGACTCTTAATTCCAGATTTGTATTGATTTCAAACTTCACCATCTGCTATGGCAGGACTTGAGCCTGTGTGCTCAGAACATTACCCGGGTCTCCGGATTAACAGTCCAGCGATAATACCACTAGGTCTCCCCTTTCTGACCTCTTCCTGCATGAACAGATGAAGAACATGAAACAGTACAGCACTGGAATGGGCCTTCAGCCCACCATGTTGTGTCGAACATGATGCCAAATTAAACTCATCCCTTCTGCCTGCTTTTGGTCCATATCTTTCTGCTTCTTGCATATCCATTTCTTATCTAAAAGTCCCTCAAACACCCCCAATAGTATCTGCCTCCACCACTACACCTGGTAGTGTGTTCCAGACTCCAGTACTGTCTTTGTAAAAAGCACTTGCCCCTCACATCTCCTTTGAACTTACCCCCTCTCACCTTAAATCCATGCCCCCTAGTTTTAGACATTTCAAGAGTAGGAGTTAAAACTCCTGCTTCTTTCCGTATTTCAGGACCCAGGGCTACAGAATCAGTATTCACCAAGTAAATGATGGGCACAAAAATTACAATGATGTAGAAATATTACCATTTTATTAGCAGATCACAGGTTGAAAATATTTCATAACAGCTTAATTATTAAAATTGAAGGTGGCTATACATATAATTTTACCATCTTTGATTACCATTAACTGTCAAATCATTTTTACAGCACTTTTGCAGCTTGTAATTTCCTGATAATAATGGCTCTTTATAACAAAATGGATTTGTCTTAATATATAGATAAGAACCATAGTGTTGGAGCTTTGATAGAAAAACAGAAGTTCTTCAGAAAGAAAAAAATGAAAACACATGACCTGGAATTAGAAAATATTCACTCAAATGATGCATTCAAAAATGACTAATCTGTGTATTGTAAGAGCTGTAAAATTTATAAGGAAAGGTTAATTAGTACATTGACTGACTGCTGTTGGGAAAGCTGTTTGGTCGGATTCAAAGCCAAAAATTGAAGATTCCCCTGAATAAGATAAGACTTCAAGCTGCTGTCCCTGGTTATTCATTCATTATGTTTTCCCCAACATTAGCCAAGTGCTTATAAGGCCTCCTTTGGAAGAAAAATTAACTATCAACTCATTTAAAACTTACTTTTTAAAGATGACCTCTCCTTGTAAGAATTCCGCTTTTGTTGGTTGGCAATGTCGTGTGCCACTGAGATAATTTAATAGAAGTTTGTCCTGGAAATCATTGTCAGCATTGCATGTTTGCATGCTTATGAAGCTGGATCATTTCCAGCTCTGGCTTCCATGCCGTTGTGCTTTAATCAACCCTCAGTCCTTTTATTTCTGTATAAAACATGCTACAATGCTGATTATTAACACAGCTACAGGAAAAGGGAGAATCAAAATCACCAGAAAAGACACAGACCTCACAACTTATAAGCATTTTCTCAGCAGCATAATGATTGATCATTAACAAATGGACATTCTCCTTCAACATAATAGGAGCTCGAAAGACTATGCTGGCTAATAATAAAAAGATAAAAATTAAACTTTATATAATCTCAAAGCTTGTCAGAGAATGAAAACTGAAAATTTCTGCTACTTTATATTAATTAATTAATTTGTGACCTTAGGAGGTCCCTCTTTCAAAATATGGAACACTTAATCTCCGAAAGCAAAGACCTTTGAAGTCTGAATGTTGATCTATTGAAAGGTCTCACCTTTCTGCTATCTGTGCTGAACATATGGTAAGCAATAATTAAATCCAGTAAACATTCATTCATTGACTATCTTTAAAGTCCTGATTTTCTCTAACTAAATGTTGTGTGTCATTGTGAAAATGTCTTCCTCTACTTTCTTGACTAGAATGGTGTCTTAATTCAATTAATAATTGAGAACAAGACAATGGCAAATACACAAACAATAGTTCAAATAAACCAGAAATTAAATGTTTGATTGTATCATATAATTGCAGAATGAAACCTCTAAAGACCAGTAAACCAATATAATTTAATCCTATTGGCATGTTAAGAAAGGAGAACTCATACATAATAGTTTTAACTGGCGCAGCAGGCTTTGTAATAAAAACTGATTCTTAAGTGCATTAATCCTTTTTATAACACAGGTTGCGCAAAGCCATTTTGAAATCTATTTTCAGTGCACAATCAGGCCATTTACTAGAACAGAATTTAGTCTAATTAAAAAGTCCCTTTCACCTCCTCTGTTAAATCCCCAGTCGGATTGTTTCTATCACATTCAGTGTGTTTACAGGTTTTAGGATGAGCTGGCAGATTCGCATGTTGGCACAGCACAAATGAATTCAAGCGACATGCTGAAAGGTTTATAGTTAGAGCACTGCTGTTTAACCAGTCCCTACAAATTTGGAAAAAAAGTGTTGTCAGGCACTGGATTTTCAATCTGCAGTCATGTTGATTTTAATCTGTGCTTGTCTCAGGTTCATAATACGAGTAAACATTCCTTCTCACTGGATTGAAGCATGGTAGAAGGATGTAGCAAAGAAACAGGCTATTTGGCCTCTTTGAGTCTGTACAAGAGTTATTCAGTTAGTCTCCTTTTGTCGCTTATAAATTAATCTGCTTTCATCACCGTTTCAGGCACAGAATTCCAGAGGAACATGAAAAGAAGTCTGCTCCCCTCTGTATTTTTCAGTCTGTTGTGCATTTCATGCCAGCATTCAGAGACCTGTAGGTATACGAGAGAACACTGTGTTAGATGTTTTCCTGTCATAGTCAACAGTGCAGAAAAACCTACAAATTGGTGTAACTGACAATGGCTCAGAGTGGGCAGAATCTGATTATTCACCAGAGGAGGCTGCAGAAGTTGGTGGGTGGGGATATTTGGAAATTTGTGCCTCAACTCAACTTCCCAACACATTCAAGCTTCAAACACTTTTGCTCAAGGCAGGTTCACAGTGACAGCAGCTGTTGGGGAGGCAATGGCTCAGTGGTATTATTCCAGAAACTCAGCTAATATTCTGGGGGATTAGGGTTTGAATCCCACCACAATAGTGGAATCTGAACTCATTAAAAAGTATCTGGAATTAAGAATCGACCAACGTTCATGAAGCCATTGTTGATTGTCGGAGAAAATGCCCTTCAGGGGGAAATAAATCTGCTTTCCACACCTGGTCTGGCCTATGAGTGACTCTCGACCCACAGCAATGTAGCTAACTCTCTGAAATGGCCTAGCAAGCCACTCCATTCTATCAATTGCTAAAAAATCTCAAAGAAATAAAACCAGATGGACCACCTGACATCGACGTGATACCAGAAAAGACAACAGCAGAAACAGCCATGTTGACCCTGCAAAGTACTCCTCCCTCCCATCTTGGGGTTTGCGCCAAAACTGGGAGAGCTGTCTCAGACTAGTCACACAACAACCTGACATAGTGATATTCATGAAATCATAACTTATAGACAATGAACCAAGACACCATCATCACCATCCCTGGAAACGTCCTTACAGACCCAGCAGAGGGGGCAGCACAATGGTGTGCAGTTTGGAGGGAGTTGCCCTGGAAGTCCTCAACATTGACTCTGGACACCATGAATTCTCACATCTTCAGGTTAAACATGGGCAAGGAAACCTCCTGCTGATTACCATGTACTATCCTCCTTCAGCTGATGCATCTATACTCCTCCACGTTGAGCAACACTTGGAGGAAGCACAGAGGATGGCAAGGACACAAAATTTACTCTGGATGGGGGATTTCAATGTCCATCAAGAGTGACTCAGCAGCAACACGACCGATCAAGCTGATTGGGTTCTAGAGCTCGTAGCTGCTAGACTGGGTCAGCAGGATGCGGTGAGGGAACCAACAAGAGGGAAAATAAAGATTAGTCACCTGAGAGTTCTGATTGTAGGCAGCAGGTTTGAGAGATCCCATCAATATCAACTGATCCCTGAGGAAGGAGCTAAAGGTGAAGAAATAGAGAGCTGTTGGGACTTTGACAGTCATTAGCAATGTTTGCTCACTTGGTCCATTTGACACAAGAAGTCTTTTGGATGTAGGTTTGCTTGCCGAGCTGAAAGATTCATTTTCAGATGTTTCGTCACCATACTAGGTAAGATCTTTGGTGAGCCTTCAAATAAGCATTGGTGGTGTAGCCTGTTTTCTATTTATATGTTTGCATTTCCTAGGGTTGGTGATGTCATTTCCTGTGGTGACATCCTTTCCAATGGTGATGTTATTTCCTATTCTTTTTCTCACAGGGTGGTAAATGGGATCCAAGTCAATGGGTTTGTTGATAGACTTCTGGTTGGAATGCCATGCTTCTAGGAATTCTTGTGCGTGTCTCTGGCTTGTCCTAGGATGTATGTGTTGTCCCAGTTGAAGTGGTGTCCTTCCTCATCTGTATGTCAGGGTACTAGTCAACACATTGATTTGGATCCCATTTACCACCCTCTGAGGAAAAGAGCAGGAAATGACACCACCACTGGAAATGACGTCACCACAGGGAATGACACCAACCTTAGGAAATACAAACATATAAATAGCTACACCACCGGTGCTTCATTTGGAGGCTCATTGAAGATGTTACCTAGTATGGTGGCAAAACGTCTGAAAACGAACCTTCCAGCTCATTGAGCAAACCTACATCCAGAACCTCAACCGGAGCTACAAAGTTTCTCAAAACCCGCTAACAAGAAGTCTTCTTTTAGCTGGGCACCTGATGAAAATCCTCAAACTTCCTGAAGCATTAGTGTATTGCCAAGTCCAGGAAGGTTTTCCTCTACTTTAGCCTCTGAGGAGCCATAGCTGAGAGCCCGAATAGCCCTCCCCGTGGAGGTACTTGTTGAAGAGAAGGCTGCAGCTGCTGTCACTAATGTTGCCTTTCATGGTCTCTCATCTGAGGTCCAAGGTAAAGCCACATATGTGGTCGGCTGCTGAAAAGCTGACAGCTGGGAAATATAGATCAAAGTAATGAAAGCACACTTACTGGACTTGTAAAGAGAGTAAAAGCCTTTCACCTCAGCATGAAGCATAGATCATGGTGTTTAAAGCATTTGTTGCCCGTCACTTGCCGAGGCACCTCAGGTCTCTAGTAAGTTGCCGGAAGACTGGGTAATCTGTGCGTACAACATTAAAGAAGCAGAAAATCAGCAGTTTGCATATGAAAATTGCTGACTTGTCTGTCTCACAGGACCAAATGTACAGGTTAAAGACGGAAGCTTCTGCTGGCGTCCTGCCAAACTGGCAATTTCTGCCCTTTTAACCTGCCATCCACTCTAAAATCCACCCACCTTGTCAGGTTAAAAGCCCTTTCATACCTTCAATCGAATATTGATGGATTAGCAAGAGTTCAGAGAGGCATGAGTTGAGACCTGCCGAGCTGAATTTGTTTTTATTGGAACAAAGCCAGTAAGAAGGTGTTGGCAAGTAAAATCCAGGTCTTTGAAGCAGTGAGGCATAGGATGTGGGTGTAAGCAAGTAAAAATGTATGGATTGTGACCTTACTGCCAGGTTATAAAAGAACAAACTTCAGCCAAGACTCAATATTAGGATAACAAGAACTCCCCTGCAGGTAGATGGATTTGTGGAGCAGCTTCTCAGCTAAAACAATGTCAAATAATATATAGAAAAAGTGCAGATGCATATCTGAGTTGCAGCAAATTTAGTGATAATAGAGTTAGATAAATATTAAAGATAGTAAAACTGTAGGATGTGTTGGTTTCAGTAATGTTGGTTCGAATAGAATAACAGAGCTGTTGAGATGAAATACTCTTGGGTTTATTCAATAATAAATTCATGAGTGTGTATAAATGTAGGCAGAATTTTCCTTCAGGTGATTAAATTGTTCTGAGGAAAGACTAATCAGTTATAACCTATTTTTCTTCTAATCAGGTATGTTCTGTGATACATTGGGCTATGGTCTATTGGCATTATCGCAGGACTGTTAATCCAGAGACCCAGATAATGTTCTGGGGACCTGGGTTTGAATCCTGCCATGGCAGGAATTTGAATTCAATTTTAAAAATTTGGAATTAAAAGACTAATGATGCCCATGAATCCATTGCTGATTGTCGGAAAAACTAATGTCCTTTAGGGAAGGAAACTGCCATCCTTATGTGGTCTGGTCTGTTGTGGTTCTGTTCGCCGAGCTGGAAGTTTTTGTTGCAAACGTTTCGTCCCCTGGCTAGGCAACATCATCAGTGCTTGGGAGCCTCCAAGCTGCTCAGTGACACCCTCATCCTGAAAATGAATAATTTTTTTTAAGAAAGACTCTGGAAGGGTTATTCTAAGGAATGTCATAAATACCACTCATAATAATGATGTATGTGGACATATGGACAGAAGCTTTTAAGATCACTGAGGAGGCAGACCTAATGTCCAATCCTCCTCAAAGTCTCTCTGTGATAGACTCTATTGCATTAATGTGACCTGTAACTAGATGCTAACATACAATAAACTTGATCTTATTAATTATGGAGACTCTTATGGTTAGACCAGGAGGTGGTTTTCCTCCACCACACGGCAGAGATAGCATAGTGGCTCAGTGGTTGACACTGCTACCTCACAATGCCAAAGACCCAGGTTCAATTCCAGCCTCAGGCAACTGCCTGTGCGTAGTTTGTATGTTTCCCCCCATGTCAGCAAGGGTTTCCTCTGGGTGCTCCTGATTGCTCCCACAGTCCAGAGGTTAGGTGGATTGGCCATACTAAATTGTCCAAGGATGTGGAGGTTAGGTGGATTAGTCATGGGAAGTGAAGGGTTACAGGGATAGTGTAAGGAAGTGAGTCCAGGTGGGATGCTCTTTGGAGGATTGGTGTAGACTCAATCAAGCAAATGACCTGCTTCTACACTGTAGGGATTCTATGACACAAGACCAAGTAGAACCTGTAGTTTCCTATATGGTGGCTAGGGGTATGGCACGATGACTCAGTGGTTAGCACTGCTGCCTCACAGCAGAGACCCTGGTTTGATTCCAGCGTTGGGTGGCTGTCTGTCTGGAGCTTGCACATTCTCCCCGTGTCTGCGTAGGCTTTCCCCCACAATCCAAAGATGTGCTGGTTGGGTGAATTGACCATGCTAAATTGCCCATACTGTTCAGGGATGTGCAGATTAGGGGCATTTGTCAGGGGTAAATGTAGAGTAATAGGTTGGGGAAATGGGTCTGGGTGGGATACTTTTCAGAGTGTTGGTGTGGAAAAATGGTTGGGCCAAAATGACCTGGTTCCATACTGTAGAGATTCTAAGATTCTTAAAGAGGATGGTGGCAGCACATTTCATCACGATCAGCAGTTCCTATACAGTGTGGTAAACTGGCATGTCTAATACAACACACTCTACAAAGTCTGAAATTGTTGGACATGATGCACCAAATGGCAATTTCTTATATTGTGTTTCTTTCTTGATTTTATATGAATTTTGGTTTTAATTATTTCCCATGCATCCACTGATGTTGCATCCTATCTTCAGAGTAGGTAACAAACAATCAATGTGGATGTTGTAATGCAAAGGCTTCACTCAGTTTGCATTGTTGCAAAGATTTAGATTGCATGTTATTACCTAATACTCACAGCACAGAGCCAGGCATTTAGAATAAAAGGTTCATGCTGGTGATTATTGTTTTATACCATCACCAGATTTGGTGTTTCAGGCAAGATCAGTATTTCTTGCCCATCACCTCTTGGCCGTATCAAAAAAACTAAAAAAAAACTGTGGATACTGAAATCCTAAACAAAAGCAAAACTTGCTATCAAAGGTTCCGCAGGTTGGGCAGCATCTGTGGATAGAAAGCAGAGTTAATGTTTCAGATCCAGTGACCCTTCTTCAGTTCTGATGAGCTTTTCCAGGGATTTTTGTTTATGTTTCTAATTGCCCTGAACTGAGTTGCCTGCTTGACATTTCAGTGAAGGGAAGTAAAAGTTAACTACATCACTGTGGGCCTGGAGTTACATGTACGCTAACAGAATTCTTTTCCTGAACGGAATTAGTGGATCAGAACAATCAATAATCATTGTCATTAAGACGGAATTAAGTCTATCTTAGATTTATGAATCAAATTAAAATTGCCATGTCATGGTACGGTTTGAACCAAAGCATTAGCTGAGTTTCTGGATTACAAGGCAAGCAACACTGTATCATCAACTCTCCAGTTTATGCATCACACTGATCCTCTTCCATCCTTTATCTAATTTTTTATTGACATATCTGTTTATTTGTTTCACTGTCTTGTGTTTATCTATCTTTCTTTTAAATGCTTCTATACTCACGATATGAACAGCTCTCTGTTGTAATGAATACCACGTGTGAATCATTCTCTGGGTAAACAAATTTCTCCTGACTTCTCGATTGAATTTCTTAGTAACTGCTTTATATTAATGATTCTTATTTTTTGTCTTGTCAGCAAATGGAAACATGCCATCTAACAAACACTTTCCTAATCTTCAAGACCTGTATCAGGTCACATTCTGTTGTTCCTGTCCTTCAGAAAAGGTGCCAGCTTATTAACCTTTCATGTGAAGCATTCTATTAACATTGTAACCATTTTTTAAAAACCTGTTCTCTAGTCCTGCTGTATCCATTTTATATTATGATGGTGGAATTTTATATATCCCTAACCATTTCTCCCTCCTCCTCGCAACTGACAACTTCTGCAGTTTTATTCCTCTATCCCATTTAAACCTTTTCTTAGCAGCAGAGCGATTGTAGATTAAAATGAATTATACTATTCCCACTAAGGATAGCTAGTGAATATGTGTGCTATGTCATAGTGATGTAGATTACATGGAACTGGAGTGTGGGTTTGTATGAATTCATCCAAATCATTAACATGGATTGTAACCAGCTTAGACAGAAGTACTGATCCTTGGGGTTTCTCAATTGTTAAAGCCTGCGAAACCAAATTGTTCTATTTATTCTCATTTTCCACCTTGGAAGCCAACACTCACAGCTTCATCATTCTTTACCACTTGTGGGAAAATGCTTGGTGGAAAAATTATAATTAAGTTCAGCAATTTACTTCCCCATTGGTGACCAAGGGAATATCTTTCAGTCTCGAGCCTTGAAAATAAATGCATGGTCTGGGTCTTCTAGAATCTGTTCTTATGTTCGGTCTGCATGTAGGGTGATTTGGGCATGATGGTGGCATTATAAATAACAGTTGGGCCAGCAATGCCTAAACTAACCCTGCAGTCATGGCTCTATTGCCAGGCACTCTTTTACCAGACCATTGACTTGTGTGGCATCAAAACTCCAGGTACCAATGAGGTTTGCAGAGCCTTTGGAATGGGATTGATCCTCCAACGTACTGAATTGGAAAACAATGACTACGTCAATATTAGAGCTCAATGTCTCCAAATCCTTAGTGTAAGCAATTGTGAGATATTCCCAAAATGTGAACATGGCTATTCACATCCCTCTTCAAAAATGACTAATTTCACTACTTCTATTGAGTTCTTTTTAAATTAGAATATAATTTGATGTACTCTTTAATTTGAAGTAATTTATTTTAAATTATCTGTTGATTTTAAATTAAATTCATACACAAACAACTCCTGTAGTGCATTATTGAAATTGATTTATGTAAAGTCAAATAGAGAGATCTATAGAGAATTTTAACTTCCTCAGGATATCCCTTCAAAGCTCTTGAGTCATGGTATTGAACTATAATGATCACTGTTAATTGGTTATGCACAGCAGTCAATGTGCAAACAGCAAAACACATTATAATATATTTTGGTGATACTATTGGGGAATGAACATTGATCAAAACAACTGGGATTGCTTTCTTCACAAATGTGCAATGGATTTTTTTTTATACACTGGACAAACAGTTAGAATCTGAATTTAAGTTTTCACCCCAAGTATGGCCACTGCTTGTACTTCCATAGAACTTCACCAATGTATCAAGTTAAGTGAAGTGTATGTGAGGAGGTATTTCTGACTTAAAATGCCAATGTTATCACTGAGCTAATGGAGATTTGAGTAAACACTTTAAATGAATAGGTTTAGCCTACAGCCATCAGTATGGCTACTGGCAAGAAAACTTTTGTCAAGCTATTCCAACAGCCAAGTGGTGGTAGGAGCAGTGCAAACTGGAGTTGTGTATTGAAATCATGTGGAATTCCTTGGGGAAATCTGAACTTCTAAGAAGCAATTACCCAGCATACACAACCCTTGGAAAAGGCCCCTTAAAAACAAAAGGTTTAGATGGTTCCGACTCAAAGTATGTTCATAGTTACCCAAGAAAACTTATAAAATTAAAAACCTACTCTAACTTCTGTGTAGCTATTGCACCAAATGTCCAACTCATCACTGATCCCCACAATTGTTCCTGTCTAATACCTTACCTTCCTGACCAGAAACCCCCTCCCGCACAACCCAGCCCTCCCCTCAACCCATCCTGACAGCTTTCTGACCCAACCCTGTCAGACTTAGCACCATCACTATTGGTTCTTGACAATCCCCCTCAATCCAACAGTCACCCTTCCCCGCTGATCTTACTTCCATGCCCTGGCACCTCTGCCCTACTCACCCACCAGCTCCCGTTCCCCAATTCCACCCCCCTCCCACACACACACACACACACTCTGAGCTGAACCTGCTGGAAATGACACAAATCTCTTGAGCCAAATCCCACAACAAAATTCTGCTGGCCCGACCTCCCTGGACTCAACTCATGCACCTTCTGCTGACACCCTCTCAGCACCCTGGCCATGACACCTCTGGACTGAATCTTAAGCTCCCACCTGACCTGAAAAACCCCTGTCCTGATCCACACCAATCCAACAACCCTTTGTCCTAACAGTACCTTGTGCCGATTCTGGCTCAACATTGCTTCGACACAGTATGACCCCAACCCAATATCAATCCACACCCCTTCTCCCTTTCTGATCCAACATTCTGCCCCGGCAGGACTCACCATTCTTCCAAGCCAAGCCAGCAGGACTTGAACCCTAACTCACCATGTATATATGTTCACTGACCTCTCTACCTGGCAGCACATCCATGTGGCATCTTAGTTCCCTCACCAAACTGGCATCCTAACCCCACCCTCACCTTCCAGAATTACCCTTTCACAGATGTCGTCAATGTGACTGATGGTGCAACTGAACATTTCAATCACAGAATGTTATACACTTGTTCAAAAAAAGATATTGGTTTCTCCAAGGATCTTTTGTGCTGCTGCGTCTGAAGATTCTTGGACTGACTTGTAACAGGAGGTCACTTTCTGGGCATCTCCAGCATGGAGAAAGGAAAGCAGGTAATTTTTAATCATATCAGGCTTGGAAATCGGGCTTCAGACCCTGATCACATTATCTGTGCTTTGTTTGTTTTGTCTGCTATTCTGTTTTTCTCCACTTTATCCAGAGTGTATACTTCAGCCCATACAAGGTCAGCAGAATGACATCCTTGGCTCCATATACTGCTGATAGATCGCTGTGGTAATAATTTGAAATTATTCCCAGGGGAAGCTCATTTGTGCATTTTTTTGTGTTGCTTTTCTATTTGATTGTGTATCAACAGGATGCTGCATGACTTCCTCATTTTAATGACCTAAACAAGAAACAACTGTACCATTGTAACCAATCCCCTGAGAATGGTTGTTAATCCATTTCAGAAGAGGTTAGAATGCTCAGAACAGTGATAAACAGGCTACTTAAATAATATTTTCCACCTCATTCTGGTTATTAATACTTCTTCTAAAACTTTCAAAACTGTCAGTTCTATGAATATCTCTGATTGTAACAGCAACTTTCTGGCTCAGATTTCTAGAACTGGACCAAAGCAGCTGAGTGTTCTCTTTCTTCTTTCATGTTGAATACTTCTTTTCCACCATCAACTTCAGTGGAGGCTCGTGCATTGAATCAGCAGGTAAAATTAAAATGGAATAAATAAGTCCCAAGAGAATACTGTGTGTTTATTTATATCCTGCAATGTCTTCAGCAACAGAGCTGAGAAGATTCATTCCTCAACTAATGCGAACATATAGACATGTACATTATGTTATACCTGTTCCTAGTCACCGTGAAGGAAATTGTGAGCAACATCTTCCTACCTCCAATCTAATAGCTGCATGTGTTCTCATGTAGCAAAGTTAAATAGACTTATTACAGGTTCCCCCTGTCCATCTGTGTCACCTGAGCTAATTATTGTGACACTTCAAAGGTCTTTGTGATAAGCTTCTCCTGTCCATCAGTCTGTGAGTAACTGCCTGAAATAGTATGGTCTGATAGGAGTCCTTATTAAGATGCTCTTGTCTATCTGTCAGTGACTAACTATGCCTGTAACGGTGAGGCTTGAAAGGATCTATTACCAGCTGTCCTTATCCATCTATCTGGATATCACTGGCTAGGAGTTTGGAATCAGATGATTGTACAATCTTTCAGTAGAAAGATTGTTTCCTGGGATTCCTTTTCGTTAAAATAGCTTAAATGGAGGGCTAGTTTTCTTCAAGAAATTTTGTAATATTTCACTCTTAAGAATTTGGCTGTATAAAAAGCAAGAAATTTAAACTAAAAACATATTATGAGTTCAAAATATCTTTTATAGGGACCTTTCTACACTTTATAAGTTCAGACATAAAGAATAGTAGTCCAGCCACACACTACACACTTGTTTCTGTTTTATCAGGATCTCCTGCGTTAATCAGGGTTGCTTTTAAAGATATGCAAAAGCAGTGGTAGACTCACACTTGTGGTGAGAATACAAGAGTGAAGTGAATGTTCGACAAGTTTCTGGGTGGGACAATTTACACAATGATTAAGACTTTGGAATTGGAAGCACAATTTCAAACTTTGTGGTCAATGTCAGATTGAGCGATTTAAATAATTAATACGAAAGGCTGGCACAAAGTGCAAAAAAAGGTAATAAACTGAGAGACTGTGTATGTAACTGGAAAATAAACTTCAGTAAAGGAAGGTACCAGGTGGAATACAGGGGTCACTCACTCAATGTGAGATCTGTACTCTTGACAGAACAGTCCCTGTTTTTGCTGAAAATGATTATATTTAGAAGAAGGTGGGGACATCTTATTTGGAGTCCCACAGACCTAGCCTGCTGTTCGATGTGATCTAATGTCATGATTATGTACCACTCTCAGATATGTTTAATAGCTTTTCTTCAATACATTCCCTTCGTACTACATTTTTTCAATTGTCTTTTAAACGATACCCAATCATCCCTTTCTACATTAATGACCTGTATCCACCTGTATCCTCTCTGAAGTCCCTTTCACTTGAGGTACCACCTCCAACAGCATTTTCCTGTTCTCTTGCAGAATGTATAATACTTGCATTAGAGTCATAGAGTCATTGAGATGTACAGCATGGAAACAGACCCTTCGGTCAAACTCGTCCACGCTGACCAGATATCCCAATCCAATCTAGTCCCACCTGCCAGCACCCGGCCCATATCCCTCCAAACCCTTCCTATTCATATACCATCCAAATGCCTTTCAAATGTTGCAATTGTACCAGCCTCCACCATTCCTCTGGCAGCTCGTTCCATACACGTACCAACCTCTGCGTTACAAAGTTGCCCCTTAGGTCCCTTTTATATCTTTCCCCTCTCACCCTAAACCTATGCCCTCTAGTTCTGGACTCCCACACCCCAGGAAAAATACTTTGTCTATTTATCCAATCCATGCCCCTCATAATTTTGTAAACCTCTATAAGGTCATTCATTCTTGTCATTTCCATGGAGGCGAACACTTTGCGAGAGGGAATTGGTAGCTTCTGACCACTGTTGTTGAGACTGGAAATACTCTGAAGGATTTTTGTAATTTATGAATGGTTTCTCTTGCTGTCCCCAGTGGCAAACTATGCAGATCAACAATGTTTGCATGTCAAAAGTGATTGTGATTCACTTTAGACTTAAGGATCTCATTCTCTGGATAACTTTTTATTAGCAGCTTGAGTTTAATCTCCAGGATGGGTGTTGGCTGAGGTTTGAAATTTTTCTTTAACCATGCCAAGCTCACATTGATGTTCTTGATGCTGGCTAGCAAAAAATACCTCCTTTAGGCTTCTTCCTCTGCTGATGTGGCATGATGCACCCTACCTGAAGCTTCTGATCATGACTTTGGTTTGAAGCTCTGAGAGCTCTTTCGTGCATGATTGAAGATTTTGTTCTGTCTGTATAATTCTTGATATATCAGATTCTGTCACTTTAATGGCACGAATAGCTTTTGAAATGTCCCTTGTGTCTTTGCAATTGAGTAAAGGTAACTACAAAGATATAAGGGAGGAGCGGGTCAGAGTTGATTGGAAGGGGAGCCTAGAAGGTGATGGAGCAGCAATGGCAGGGGTTTCTGAGATTAATTCAGGATGCACAGCAGAGATTCATTCCAAGGAAGAAGAAACATACTAAGGGGAGCATGAGACAACCATGGCTCACAAAGGAAGTCAGGGACATCATAAAAGCCAAAGTAAAAATATACAATATGGTGCAGATTATTGGGAAGCCAGAACACCGGGAAGCCTTTTAAAAACCAGCAGAGGATAACTAAAAAAGTAATAAGTGAGGGAGAAGATGAAATGAGAGAGTAAGCTGGCTAATTTGAAAGAAGATTGCAAGAGTTTTAATTTTAGATATCTAAAAAGGTAAGAGAAAGGCAAGAGTGGACTTTGGGCTGCTGGAAAATGAGACTGAAGTAGTAGTAAGGGGAAACGAAGAAATGCCAGAGAAGCTGAACAGGTACTTTGCATCAATTTTCACAGTGGAAGATGCTGATAGCATACCAGAACTTCAAGTTGGGGGACAAAAATGGGTGTAATGGCCATCACGAAGGCAAGAGTGCAGGGGAATCTGAAATATCTGAAGGTGGATACATTAACATATCAGATGGATTACACCCCAGAGTTTTGAAGGAGATACCTGAGCAGATAGTGGAGGCACTGGTGATGTTCTTTCAGGAATCACTGAGTCAGGGAGGTTCACAGAGGACTGGAAAATGGCTAATATAACACAACAGCGCTCCAAAAGTAAGTGCTTCCAATTAAACCTGTTGGACTATAACCTGGTGTGTGATTTTTAACTTTGTACACCCCAGTCCTTCACCAGCATCTCCATATCGTGACTACTATCGACACCACTAACTGCCAGCTTAAAGTGGAGAGGATCTCCAAGATCATACATATCGACACAGACATCAAGTTTCTACAGCAATGCAGGCAACTAGGAAAGATCCCAAAAGGATTATGGATCACGAACCCACTCAAGTCGACCTACAACACAGACTACGCAGAGAGACTTTGCCATCGGACCTCTTGCAAACTGCTCAATCATCTCATGCACCAACTCTACAGCAGGCACCACAACCTGGAAATTCAGATGGAGTCCACACTCACAGCAGTACAATTACGCGATGTTGCCAAACAGAAAAGGCGATAAAACTACACCACGTACAAGCACACCAAGAACAAAAATACTAGAGAAACTTGGCATTCTCACCAGTAACAGCAAAGCCCACCCTGGCACCACAGTGGGCAACGTTATCACTGCAGGAAAGTCGATTGTCAACTTATCGGATCACACCCTTCGACCAGAAGAGATTGGAGTCCTGAGCAGATGTCTCAATTTCTGCCCCACCACCAAAATGGACCCCATGGTTCTTGCAGCAGACACGGAGGAATTCATCAGATGAATGAGACTCTGGGAATTCTTTCAAGATGCCTGCAATGTTTCCAATGAGCCAACTGACGAATCGGAATACTCACCACAGGGATCCGTGGAGAAGCGACCAAAGAAGGAGTCAACTTGGACCCCAAAGAAGGGCTGCTGCCCTGGGCTTGACATGTATGCTCAAACTATAAATGTCAAGTTCATCAGCTGTACCCACAAGGTAGAACAAAACATTACCCATTCACAATGCAACGCCATTCATGCTCTCAAAACCAATCACAACATTGTCATCAAATCAGCAGAGAAAGGAAGAGCCATCATCATTTAGAATAGAACAGATTACTGTAAGGAAATGTACTGACAACTGAACAACCAGGAACACTACGGGCAACTACTGGCTGATCCGACCAAAGTGCACACCCGTGAACTAAACACATTGATCAGGACTTTGGATCCAGTCTTTCAGAGTTCCCTACGCACCCTCATCCCACGTACTTCTCACATAGGTGACTTCTACTGCCTTCCAAAGATACACAAAGCCAATACACCCCCAGGATGTCCCATCGTATCAGGCAATGGGACCCTGTGTAGAACCTCTCTGGCTATGCCGAAGGCATCTTGAAACCCATTGTACAGGGCTTCTGTCGCGACACTACAGATTTCTTACAGAAACTCAGCATCCACGGACCAGTCAAACCAGGAACATTCCTCGTCACAATTGGTGTTTCAGCACTCTACACCAGCATCCCCCACAATGATGGCATCGTGGCAACAACCTCAGTACTCAACACCAACAACTGCCAATCTCCAAGCTCCGTCCTACAACTTAGAACATAGAAGAATACAGCGCAGTACAGGCCCTTTGGCCCTCAATGTTGCGCCGATCCAAGCCCACCTAACCTACACTAGCCCACTATCCTCCATATACCTATCCAATGCCCGCTTAAATGCCCATAATGAGAGAGAGTCCACCACTGCTACTGGCAGGGCATTCCATGAACTCATGATTCGCTGAGTAAAGAACCTACCCCTAACATCTGTCCTATACCTACCACACCTTAATTTAAAGCTATGCCCCCTCGTAATAGCTGACTCCATACGTGGA